>NC_135880.1:139612435-140188844 GCF_964194155.1 Cetorhinus maximus
CACCTGCCCCTTTGCTTCGTCCTCCTCACCATCCAAGGGTCCAAATGCTTGTTTCAGGTGAAGCAGCATTTCACTTGCACCTCCTTCAATTTGGTCTTCTGCATTTGCTGCTCCCAATGTCGTCTTCTCTACATTGGGGAAACCAAACGCAGACTGGGTGATCGCTTTGCAGGACACCTTTGGTCTGAAGCCCAACGCAAACTGGAGGAACAGTACCTCATCTTCCGATTAGGCACTTTACAGCTTTCTGGACTTAACATTGAGTTCAACAACTTCAGACCATGAACTATCTCCTCTATCTCCACCCCTTTTTAAAATTTATTTTTATCTACTTACTTTTATTTTTATTTTCATTTTTATTAATTTATTCATTGTTTTAGCCCCTTTTATATTTTTTTTTTTGGTCCTTTTTTTCCCCAACCACCACCCCCTCCCTCCACCCCACCGCCATAAGAGCCATCTGTTACTTATCCATGTCCTTTCACAGAGCACTGACCCTTGTTCTGCTATTAACACATTCTACTTTCTTACCTTTATGTCACTGTCAGCACCTTCTTTAGTCCTTAACCACTACCATTAATACT
Source organism: Cetorhinus maximus (assembly GCF_964194155.1). Taxonomy (NCBI): domain Eukaryota; kingdom Metazoa; phylum Chordata; class Chondrichthyes; order Lamniformes; family Cetorhinidae; genus Cetorhinus; species Cetorhinus maximus. The sequence continues at coordinate 139,613,020 of NC_135880.1, forward strand.
TATTTTGTCTTTTTGTCCATGACAACATTGCCAATCTCTCCTTAGCCCCCACCTATCAGTGGCCTTCTATCCAGCTTCTCCAGCTCCATCCCGCCCCCCTTAAATAGTACAAATTTATACTATTTCTACTTCTCCTTAGCTCTGAAGAAGGGTTATATGGACTCAACGTTAACTCCCCACAGGTGCTGTCAGATTTCCAGAATTTTCTGTTTTATTTCAGATTTCCAGCATCCGCAGTATTTTGCTTTTATCGAAAATAGAAGGGTGGGAATGAACAGATGCAAAGACTTCCAGGCAAACAAAAGACTAAAGCCTAGGCAGAACATAGTTTGAGAGTGTGGTTGTAAGCAATGTGGAGTGTGGGTGGGTGGGTGCTGGGACGAAGCCTTTTTCCAGGGCTAGGGAAAGTGGGGTTGAAGAAGCTTGTAGTGATGTGAATTGAGAGGTATACAAGGAAGTGGATGGAGATACCTTGTCATTGATTGAGACCATGGAAGTGGAGAAGCCATATAAGTAGGAGGACTATATGGAAGAAGTCTAGAGAGAACAAGATGGCAAGGAAATGAAGATTGAAATCACCTAAGTGCACAGGCTAAGTGAAGAAGTAAGGGAGAATATCTTGGTGAAATACTCAGGATGGAGCTTATGTGGAAGGGGGCAGTTGGCAAAGATTTGAAAGGAGAGGCAAGAGGATTGGAAAAGAGTGAGCTGCTCTGAAAAGGACAAGGTACTAACCTGTTAGGATAAGGGTTGGATTGTAGCAGACAAACTTCAGAGAATAAAGGAAGAAGTCCAGAGAGAAGAAGATAGCAAGGAAATGAAGATTGAAATCACCTAAGTGCAGAGGCTAAATAAAGAAATAAGTGAAGTTGTGCCTGTGACATTAGAATGGTGAAGATGAGTCTTCTAATTTCCCTTCTTGCTTGCTTACCTTACACTCACTGTGTGATTAGATGATGTTTTCTCACAGGGTGACAAAAATGCATGATCCAAGATTCTTTAAAAGCAATGAAAAGAATTAATCACGAATGTGTGAAGAAATATGTAAACAAAAGCACAAAAATAGCCTTGAAATTATGCTCAACCAATAGGGTGGGATGGATTGACTGATTCCTGGAACTTGCATGGTGAATCTTTGGGGAAAAATTGACTTTTCTAAAAAAATGTCTTTGGATTAGTGGAAAGACCATCCACGTATTTTGTGATAAACATGAGCTATTAGTAGCCTTATTGATATGGTACTGGACTAGTATGAGCTCCATTGTGAAATTTGATTCATTAAACCTCTGCTAGCAGCAGGAAAAATGGCATGAAAGTTTCTGGTTGTCACAAAAACTCAACTGATTCACTGATGCCCTCTAGGAAAGGGAAGCTGCTACCCACACCAGATCTGACCTGGTTACATGTGATCCCAGTTCCACTGTATGTGTTTGACTCTTAACTTACCCAGGAAACTCAAGATGGACCCAGACATTGTTTCAAGATAACATTCATGCATTCCCAGTTTATTTGACCTTGCAAAGCCCTCTTCACCAAAATCTGATGACTGATGCTCAAGTTTGGAGGGTTGTCCCACATGCTGGATGAGAAACGGCCTTACAGAACATTCTAAATTTCTTCATTACCATCCTGGCTATTTGATGTTCCAGCGACAGTCAGGTAATAGTGGAGGTGACTCCAGGAGGCACCTGATGTTTCCTCCAGATCGATGAAATCCAGTCAAACAATGTTGAAGAAGCCTTCTGATTACTCCCTCTCTCACATAACTGATGAATCAGTACTGCACCATCTGGGGTAAGATCTGAGGGAGGCAAGAAAGTTAAATTTATTCTGGGTGGGGACTTCAATATCCTCCACAAAGTGGGTCTTGGTATTACCACTGGCCAAAATACCCTCTAAATTGTGCAGGTGAGAAGTCACGCAGCAATCCGGGACATGCTGGACACAATCAACATTTCCCTTAAGATGTGTGCATGCACAGCTGTGCAGCAATCTTGAAGGGGCTGTATAGTGCAGCAAACAAGCCATATGTAACAAAGTAAAAATAGAGGAACATTTGCCTGCATCTCACCTGGCTAAATCCTGAAGGATATGGCTGCCAAACTGCCTCTTTCAGGCTGTAAGGGATCCAACATGAGGGAATAAGATGTGATCTCATCTGCACCATTCTAATGTCATAGGCACAACTTACGTGATAGCATCGATAATAGTAAACACTGTACGGCCCTTGTGAAGGTAAAAGTTTGATCTTCACAGTGGGGGCACTTCATTGGGTAAAGTGGCACTACTACTGTGCTAGGGAGAAACTAACAACAGATCTGGCAGTTGAAAACTGTCTTTACATTATGTAGCTTCAAAGTCCAGTACATTCCTCGATCCCCATCAAAATGGGTGACGAATCCTTGTATCACACATCCCTTTAATTGTGTACAAACTTGCTAAACTGCAACATGGATGACAGCATACTAAATGGCAGAAGCTGCATGTTATAGACACAGCTAAGTGATCCTACTATCAGTAGATCAGAGCAGTGCTCTATTGAAAGTGGATGAGTGCAGCTCCTACAACACTTAAGGAGCTTGACACCATCCAGGACAAAGCAGCACGCTTGATTGGCACCCCATTCACAAACATTCACTCTTTCCACCACTGACGCACAGTAGTAGCAGTGTGTACCATCTACAAGATGCACTGCAGGAATTCACCAAGGCTCCTTAGACAGCATCCTCCAAACCCGCGACCGCTACCATCTAGAAGAACAAGGGCAGCAGATAGATGGGAACACCACCACCTAGAAATTCCCCTCCAAGTCACTCGCCATCCTGACTTGGAAATATGTTGCCGTTCCTTCACTGTCGCTGGGTCAAAATCCTGGAACTCCTTTCCTTACAGCACTGTGGGTGTACCTACACCATGTGGACTGCAGCGGTTCAAGAAGGCAGCTCACCACCACCTTCTCAATGGCAACTAGGAGTGGGCAATAAATACTGGCCCAGCCAGCGAAGTCCACACCCTGTGAATGAATTAAAAAAATGGGAGGAAGCAGCTCAGACAAGTTTAACCATGGCAGAGACTAGTAAGCAAGTAGGTGCAAGAGGCATGGTTGAACTGTTTGTAAGCACCTTCAGAGCCAAAAGTGCCAAACTAACTATCCTACTCAGCCTCATCCTGAGGTTCCCAATGTCATTGTTGCCCATGTCCAGACAATTGGATTCACTCATTTAATATTATGAACCAGCTCAATACATAGGACACAGTAAAGACTATAAACCCTGTCAACATCTCATCTGTGGTGCTGAAGACCTGCTTAACAAGCCAAACTATTTCAGTATAGCTACGTATCTATGTATCTGACAATGCAGGAAATTGACCAGCTACAACATTCCTTTTTCCTAAAAATCATGATATATCTTACCCAGGTAATTACTCTCCTATCAGCCTTTGCGTTCTCACCAGATTATTTGGAGGAGTTGTGAATAGTATCACCAAGGGCCACCTGTTCAGCAACAACCTGCTGACAGAAGCTGAACTGACTATGCTCAGTTCAGCTTCTGTCAGAAACACTTGGCTCCAGAATTCATCATAGCTTTCCTTAATGCCCTTTTGTTGTGGGGGTGAAGAGAGATTTGTTTTTACAACTGTGCTAAACCTCAGTTCCTATGCATTTTTTCCAGGGTGCTCTTGGCCTTTCTGATCACGTTTTTAATATGTTTCTGAATTTTTTCTTATCATCCAAGTGAGCTGCTTTTCCTTTTTCCCTAAGGATACACGCAGGCTATTGATCTCTTTCTCTTTTTTTTAATTTCAAATCCTGTCTACCCAGATTTTAACATTTTATAGCTTTGTACTTCCCAGAGCATCAATTTTTAACTGCTGACATATAAACCTTCGTCCAGTCTGAACTTTCTAATGTTGTATTCCTTTCTATTGATAAAGCAGTACAGTACACAGAGAAGCACGTTGTCTGCTGCCTCACAGCACCAGGTTCTAAAACTTGCCCTCTAGACATCATTTTCAGTCCTTGAATCCATTCAGGGGTGTTCAAGACTGGAATAATAAGCATTGAATTTTCTACTCTGGCAGTACTGAAATGACAGCTGAGCAGCATGGAGCTACTTGTTGTTGATATGTACATCTATACAATCAGCTTTCTAAACTGTCTTTTTATGGTTTGGGAAGGAAGGGAATGCAGGGAACAAGTGATTAAAAAGGGAGAAATTGCATACACTACCCCTGTCAAGGAGTGAGCTTTGGCTTACTGGTAGCATTCCCATCTCTGAGTCAGAAGGTGAAGTGTTCAATCTCAATACCAGACAGTCCTGATAATCGGAGACTGGAATATGGCCTCTAAATACTGGATTGACATCCAGGACGATGCTTGTACCAGATTGAGTGATTTCTTTCTCAGGAGTAATATTTCAGCTGCAGAAATAGATGGTTTCCAACATCAGAGAACCCCAGTGACTGCAGACTGATGTGTGTATGTTAAAGATCACTTAGAGTCTGATTTGTTGTGGCAACATGCACTTTCACATTCATGTTGTAGTCTGGAGCTTTGAATGTGATGGTAGAGGCTCCAACTTTCTTTACACCACATTGCTGGCTGAAAATCCCTCCTGCTCTTACCGCCTGCCGTTGGTGTTGGGAGGATTTTCAGGTTGATACTCAATCTGTTTGGCTGCATTATGAGTGCATCTTCCTTGGCCATCAAGTCCTGGAGCCTCTGACTCAGAGGCAGGGACGCTACCCACGGCACTACAAGACCTCTTGCAGACTGGAGTGCCAGCTCTGCATATTGAGTTGATGTCTATCTGGGTTACTTTCCTTTGAACTGCAAATTCCTTGCAGCTGATGTTGTAGATGTGAATTCCATGGCAGTTATCCTTTGCTCAAATGAATAAAGTTATTCCAATATAAGAGTTTAATTCTTTAAGTTGAGTATAATTAAAGAATATAAATTTTGCCAAAATCTGCCCACAGTCAAATGGTCAAAAATTTCAAAACATGATCATGGATGTTCTTAACATAAGGCCACATCTTCTGCTGGGCCTTATGGATTGGGAGCATAACACCAATGCCTTAAATTTAAAATTCTCAACTTCATGTTCCAATCCCTCTATGACCTTGTCTTCCCATCAATGCCGATCTTCCAGTGGCACTGATGGCTGACTGTTTCTTATTTTTGTTTTATGTTCTGGTCAAAAAAGTTTAGAGGTGAGTGTGTGTAATTTGATGCACTTTCCTTAAGATCTGATTCACCTTTGAATTTAAATAGTGATGCTTGTTAAACTATGGATATGTTCATGCACCCTTCAAGAAGTTGATTCAAGATGACTGATCCAAATGGAATGGCATTTGATCCTTTTATAGCAATTCTTGCATAAACTTAGTAATTTAACAGCTATTTTGTAATTTAACAGCTGATTTTGAGTGCCTTAAACTGTAGCGACCAGAAATGCCCTTGTTTCAATCTCCTAATCTGCTGATTTAGCTGATATCAGACAAAGCAACAGTAGGAGTGCTACAGTTAATATTAGCCTCTTAATTAGGGAGGAAAATATTGACCTGATCAATTTCTAGTTACCCCAGGCTCCGGGTGGATGCCAATGGACATTAATTCACATCCAGCTGTGATATCCCAGTTATGTGGGATTGCCTGCTGTTAGTGACCTTTGTGGCTCTCAAATGGCATTTCAACAAGGTGCCAGAGGATGGACCGTTGTTTATAGAACTGTTCACCAGTTTGTTTTCTCCCTGCTTGTAGATGGATCTTCTCACTAAAACCTGCATTATTGTAGCTGGTGTGCAACAAGACATACCTAGTGTTGGCAACAGCAGCCTCTGCAAAATGTCTGATGTTCTTACTTCCCTCCCTCTCCTTCACCTGCTGATGTTTTAAATAATATTGAAGACTGAATGCCAGTTCTGTACAAACGACAAGAGCTGAGGCTTTTTCCTGCCCCTTCTAAACTTGAACCAGAGGACTGGTGACTTCTGTTATGAGGCAGTTTCACCGGGTTAAGTAAGCTTGGAGTTCTGATTTTTGATGAAAAGTTCAGCATTTTACAACTAAAAAGCATCTGCCCTTTATAAGGGGACACTTTTTGTAAATAAAAGTTGTAATCACTGATGCTCGTAGAGTTAGATGCACTGAGTAACAAACTTCTCCCACATAAAATTCAACCTGTTGCATACAGTTCTCACTAAAATTATTGCTGATAACAGTTCTAGTTACAGACTAGATCTATCAAATTGAGTACTGCATAAGTTTTGCCTCATTTATTTAGTAAGTAAGACATTCCAATGCTCTCTGACCTACATTGACTCTCGGTCCACCAATGCCTTAAATTTAAAATTCTCAACCTCATGTTCCAAAGCCTCCATGACCTTATCTTCCCTATATCTCCAACTGCCACTGGCCATGAGACTCTCCAACACTAATTACTTATGTATCCCACATTTCCTTTGCCCCCTGTTGGCAACGTGCCTTTGGCTGTCTAGGCCCAAAGTTCTGGAATTTCCTCACTTGTGTCTCCTCCTTTAAGACCTTGTTTAACATGTACCTATTTGATTAAGCTTTTAGTCACCTGTCGTATTGTCTCTTTTGGCTCTGTTTAATTTTTGATGTTTTACGGCCATGTGAAGCATCTTGGCATATTTACCTATGTTAAATGGGCTATGTAAATATAAGTTGGCATATATCTGGTACGTAACATAATATGAAATACAATGTGGAGAAATGTGAGGTTATCCACTTTGGTAGGAAAAACAGAAATGCAGAGTATTTCTTAAATGGTGAGAGATTGGGAAGTGATGAACTTCAAAAGGACTTAGTGCACTTGTTCATACGTCCTTGAAAGCTAACATGCAGGTACAGCAAGCAATTAAGAAGTCAAATGGTAAGTTGGCCTTTATCACAACAGGATTTGAGTATAGGAATAAAGATGTCTTACTGCAATTATACAGAGCCTTGGTGAGACTGCACCTGAAGTATTGTGTGCAGTTTTGGTCTCATAGAGTCATAGAGGTCTACAGCACAGAAAAAGGCTCTTCGACCCATCGAGTCTGAGCTGGTCAAACAAGTACCAAACTATTCTAATCCCATTTTCCAGCACTAGGCCCATAGCCATGGCATCACAATTGCTCATCCAAGTACTTCTTAAATGTTTTGCGGGTATCTGCCTCTACCACCCTTTCAGGCAGTGAGTTCTAGATTCCCACCGCCCTCTGGATGAAAAAAATTCTTCCTCACGTCCCCTCTAAACCTCCTGCCCCTTACCTTAAATCTATGCCCCCTGGTTATTGATCCCTCCACCAAGGGGAAAAGTTCCTTCCTGTCTACCCTATCTATGCCCCTCATAATTTTATGCACCTCAATCATGTCCCTCCTCTGCTCCAGGGAAAATAACCCCAGTCTATCCAATCTCTCCTAATAACTAAAACTCTCCAGCCCAGGCAACATCCTGGTAAATCTCCTCTGCACGCTCTCTAGTGCAATCATATCCTTCCTATAATGCGGATTCCAGAACTGCACATAATACTCTAGCTATGGCCTAACCAGCGCTTTATACAGTTCCAGCATAACCAGCACTTTGTCTCAGGGAGATCTGTGCACGCGAAAGAGCGCACTCCCGGCTCAGGGAAACCCCCCTTCCCGCCCGCACAGGGTGTGCATAGCGCTTCCTGGTAGACGTCACACTTGGCGGGCGCCCACTCCTGCACAGCCCCCCCGACAGGGGATAAATGCTGCCCTAGCTGTTGCCTAACCAGCGTTTTATATAGTTCCAGCATAACCTCCCTGCTCTTATATTCTATGCCTTGGCTAATAAAGGCAAGTATCCCATATTCCTTCTTAACCACCTTATCTACCTGTCCTGCTACCTTAAGGGACCGGTGGACATGCACACCAAGGTCCCTCTGATCCTCGGTACTTCCCAGGGTCCTACCATTCATCATGTATTCCCGTGTCTTGTTTGTCCTGCCCCAGTGCATCACCTCACACTTATCCAGATTAAATTCCATTTGCCACTGATCAGCCCATCTGACCAGCCCGTCTATATCTTCCTGTAATCTAAGGCTATCCTCCTCACTATTTACCACCCCACCAATTTTCACGTCATCCACGAACTTACTGATCAACCCTCCTACATTCAAGTCTAAATCATTTATAGATAGCACAAACAGCTAGGGACCCAACACTGAGCCCTGAGGAACCCCACTGGACACAGGCATCCAGTCACAAAAACACCCCTCGACCATCACCCTCTGCTTCCTGCCACTCAGCCAATTCTGGATCCAATTTGCCAAATTGCCTTGGATCCCATGGGCTCTTACCTTCGTTATCAGTCTCCCATGCAGGACCTTATCAAAAGCCTTGCTGAAGTCCAAGTAGACTATGTCAAATGCATTGCCCTCATCGACACACCTAGCCACCTCTTCGAAAAATTCAACCAGATTGGTCAAACATGATCTCCTTACCCAAGGAAAGATATACTTGTAATAGAGAGAGTGCAACGAAGGCTCACTAAGTTAATTCTTGGGATGGAGGGATTGTCCTATGAGGAAGGATTAATTAGACTTTACTCTCTGGAATTTAGAAGAATGAGAGTTGATCTCATTCAATAATACAAAATTCTTACAGGGCTCGACAGGGTAGATGCAGGAAGGATGTTTCCCCTGGCTGTGGTGGAGGGGAATCTAGAACCAGGGGATGCAGTTTCCGAATAAGGAGCAGGCCATTTAAGTCAGAGATGAGGAGGAATTTCTTCACTCAGAGGGTGGTGAATCTTTGGAATTTTCTGCCCCAAAGAGCTGTGGAGGCTCAGTCATTGAGTATGTTCAAGACTTAGACTGATCGATTTCTATATGTTAAAAACATCAAGGGCTACAGAGATAGTGCAAGAAAATGGTGTTGAGCAGAAGATCAGCGATGATCTCATTGAATGATGGAGCGGGCTCAAAGGGCTGAATGGCCTACTCCTATTTCTTATGTTCTTATGTAACCATTTCTCATCTACTCATCCAAACTAAAATTCAATTCCATGGAGCTAATTTCAGGAAAATTGTGGTGGAATGTGCAACAGAAATAAATAAAATCCAGTGTCCATATTGCACACTTTTATAGAGTTCAACTATTTAGCACAAGTGGAGATTAACGAAATAAACTGACTCAGGTTTCCTGAAATTAAGTATGCAGCTGAATGCAAAGATAGTGTAACTTGGAGCCCTGAAAACAGAGGAGGCAAGGCAAGCTTCCGGTGCCAGCATTTATTGTCCATCCCTAGTTGCCCTAGAGAAGGTGGTGGCGAGCTGCTGCCTTGAACTACTGCAGTCCATGTGGTGTAAGTACATTCACAGTGCTGTTAGGGAGGGAATTCCAGGATTTTGACTCAGCAACAATGAAGGAGCAGCAATATATTTCCAAGTCAGGATGGTGAGTGGCTTGGAGGGGAGCTTCCAGGTGTTGGTGTTCCCATGCATCTGCTGCCCTTGTCCTTCTAGATAGTAGTGGTCGTGGGTTTGGAAGTCGCTGTCTAAGCAGGCTGGGTGAGTTCCTGCAGTGCATCTTATAGATGGTACACACTGCTGCCACTCTAATGGTGGTGGAGGGAATGAATGTTTGTGGATGGGGTGCCAATCAAATGGGTTGCTTTTTCCTGGATGGTGTCAAGCTTCTTGAGTGTTGTGGGAGCTGCACTCATCCACACAAGTGGAGAGTACTCCATCACACTCATGACTTGTGCCATGTAGATGGTGGACAGGCTTTGGGGAGTCAGGAGGTGAGTTACTCACCACAGGATTCCTAGCCTCTGACCTGCTGTTGTAGCGACTGTATTTATATGGCTATTCCAGTTCAATTTCTGGTCAATGGTATCCCCCAGGATGTTGATAGGGGAATTCAGTGATGGTAATGCCATTGAATGTGAATGGGCTATGGTTAGATTCTGTCTTGTTGGAGATGGTTATTTCCTGGCACTTGTGTGACATGAATGTTACTTGACACTTGTCAGCCCAAGACTGGATATTGTTCAGGTCTTGCTGCATTTGGACATGGACTGGATTTGAGTGTTTAACTCATCATTTGTGAGTGAATGAGATCAGTTCTGGCAAGGTCTTGGAATAAGTGCCAGAGGCTTATCTTTGTTCCATTTTCCACTTTTCCATTTTCAATCAGAGGTCAGAAAACAGTTCAAAAGAATCTCTGGAAGAAGATGCACAGATAATGCATAAAAACTGAATGCTCCACTGTGGAAAGGTCAACATACTGAAAGTGATTCTTATTGGGAGTAAAATGTTTCACTTAAGTGGCTTTGATGTAATAAAATCCTCAAAATGCTCTTGGTAGGAGCATACAGTTAAACTGGAATTGGTAGCAGATCTTTCTTTGATTAAGCTTTAGGAGGAGATATGTTATGAGAAAAGCTTTGAAGCATAGATTTCAAAACCTTGATATCAACCAGTGATTTGCACTGAAGGAACAATGGTGTAGTGGTTAGGTTACTGCATTAGTAATGCAAAGGCCTCGAATAATGCTTCGGGAAATTGTTCCTCGTTGGATGACATCGGGGACTTTGGAGTAAATTATGCTTGACAGCACTATCAGGCTAGATTGTGTTTAAATCCCTGAAGTGGGAAGTTGAACCCACCACTGCTTAGCCTAGAGACGCAGGGGCTCAAGCAGTGAGCATCCAGACCATGAAGAGACCAAAGACTATTTCAAATCTCTCCATGGCAGCTGGGGAATTTAAATGTAATTAAATAAATATGGAATAAAAAGTTAGTCTCAGCGATGGTGACCGTAGAGCTGCTGGATTGTCTTAAAAACCTATCTGGTTCACTAATGCCCTTTCGAATCATAGAATAGTTACAATACAGAAGGGAGCCATTCGGCATGTTGTATTTGGTGCTGGCACTGTGCAAGAGCAAATCACTTAGTGCCGCTCCTACCTTTTTTCCCATAGCCCTGCAATTTTTTCCTCTTCAGATAAAGATCCAATTCACTTTTGAAAGCCACAATTGAATCTGCCTCCCACCACATTCTCGAGAAGTGCATTCCAGATCCTAATCACTCACTGCATGAAAGAGTTTTTCCTCATGTCGCCATTGCTTCTATTGTCAATCATCTTAAATCGGTGCTCTCTACTTATGATCCTTCTGCCAATGGGAACAGTTTCTCCCTATCTACTGTTTCCAGACTCCTCATTTTGGACCAAGCTATAATGAGGTCTAAAGGAGAGGGGTCCTAATGGAATCCAAACTGAGCATCAGCAATCAGGTTATTAGTGCTGTCAAGCATCATTTACTCACTATCAGGCTAGATTGTGTACAAATCCCTGAAATGGGGAGTTGAACCCACCTTGCTTAGCATAGAGCAGTGAGCATCCAGACCATGAAGAGATCAAACACCCATACAACCTGCTGAACTCACCTGCCACCGGGAAATTGTTCCTTGTTGGATGACATCGGGGTACTTTGGATTTACAATAATCAGACTGCAGGAGGGCGTTGAAGAGGAAGGAAACCTATCACCCTTACCTGGTCTGGCTGGCAAATGATTCCAGATCCACAGCAATGTGGTGACTTCTAACTGCCCTCTGAAATGGCCTACAAGCCACTCAGTTGTAGCAAACCATTGTAACAGAGTCAAATTAGAATAAAGCTGGATAGATCATCCAGCATTGACTTAGGCATCGGAAACATCCAGCTCAGCCAATCCTGCAAGCCTTTTTCACTAACATCCTGGGATTTGTGCCAAAATTGAGAGATCTGTCCCTCTGACATAATCATACTTTGCGAATCATGCCTTTTCGCTAATGTTTCCGACTCCTCTATCACCATCCCTGGAGTGTCAACATTGATTCCAAACCCCAGGAAGCCTCATGATATCAAGTTGGATATGGACAAGGAAACCTCCTGGTGACTATTAACTACCACCCTCCTTCAGCTGATGAATCAGCATTGCTCCATGTTGAACGCCACTTGGGAGGAAAGCAGACTAGCAAGAGCACAGAATGTACTCTGGGTGGGAAACTTCAGTGTCCATCACCAAGAGTGCTGAGCAGCACCACTACTCATTGAGCTGGCCATGTCCTGGAGGACATAGCGTTCAGACTGGGCCTGAGGCAGGTGATGAGAGAACTAACAGGAGGGAAAAACCTGCTTGACCTCGTCCTGACCTGTCACAGATACATTGACGGTCTTGATAGGACTGAGCATCACACAGCCCTTATAAAGAAGTCCAGTCTTCACATTGAGGACATCCTTCAACGTCTTGTGTGGCACTACCACTGTGTGAAACGGGATTGATTCAGATAAGATCTATTTGCTCAAAACGGGCATCCATGAAACGTTGTGGGTCAGCAGTAGCAGAATTAAATTGCACCACAATCTGTAACCTTATGGCCTGATATGTACCTCATTGTACTTCATCAAGACATGGACAAACACTGGTTTAATGAGGAGTGTGGGAGTGCATGCCAGGAACAGCACCAACCATACCTAAAAATTAGGTGTCAACTCATTCAGCTACAGTACAGGACTACTTGCATGCTGAACAGTGGAAGCAGCATGCTTTAGACAGAGCTAAGCTCAGGTCCTGCCACATCCATTCGTGAATAGCTTATTAGACAATGAGGCTTTACAAGCATCCCCATCCTCAATGATGGGAGAACCCGGCACATCAGAGCAAAACACAAGGCTGAAAAGTTTGCAATTATCTTCAGCCAGAACTGCTGAGTGGATGATTCTTCCCAGTCTCCTTCTGAGGTTCCCGACATCATAGATGTCGGTCTTCAGCCAATTCATTTCATTCCAAGTGATAATCAAGAAAGAGCTGAGTGCACTATATAGCAAAGGCTCTGAGCTCTGACAACATCTCTTCCATGTCACACATCTTCCTGACTTGGAAATATACTGCCATTCCTTCATTCAAATTGGTTTGAAATTCTGGCACTCTCTCCCTAATACCAGAAAGGAAGATAGTTGTGATTGTTGGGGACCAATCACCTCAGTCCAAGGATATTGTTGCAGGGATTCCTTAGGGCAGTATCTTAGGCCCAATCATCACAGTACAGACTGCAGCGGTTTAAGATGGCGGCTCACCACCATTTTCTCAATGGTAATTAAGGATTGGCAATAAATGCTGGCCTTGCCAGAGACACCCATATCCAGTGAGCGAAAAGAAAAACATTTCAGAGTCTGTTATTGGCTTATAGAATTTTATTACTATAATTAGCCAACAACACAATTGCTATTTGTGTTGATTACCAGGATGATGTTAGGTGAAGGAGACGGACTGTTTTTAAAAAAATTCTTTCATGGGATGAGTGTGTCACTGGCGATGGCAACATTTGTTTCTCATCCCTAATTGCCCTTGAGAAGGTGGTTGTGAGCTGCCTTCTTGAACCACTACAGCCTATCTGGTGTAGGTACACCTGCAGTGGTGTTGGGAAGCAATCCCTATGTTGAGACTTACCATGCTTACTCTCTAAGAAGGAGCGTGCAAGGCATCCAGATGTTCACGACTTATGAAAGTGAGGTAAAATTATAGATATTCATCAGAGCAAGTCTATGAACCTATTTCGGACCATATGTCAGAGATATGAGTGTGGGTACAACCATGTTTCAGACCAGCTATTGTTTGGGTTTCCCTAACCATAGAGGATTTGGGGAGTACTCTGACACTAATGAACACGGAGGGCAGTTGCGCTTGCTCAGAAGTTCTCTTCAAATTACAACCGTATTTTCAAATGACTATCTGAAGTAAGCACAAATTAGCTATCCTCCTGTCACCACAACAGGTTGAGTCTGCCTGATTGTAAACTGGCCTAATGACTTCATGGTTACAGTGGAACCATCATCAGCACCACTGTCTGAGAAAATGGTTATGATCAACAGATGTCAAAGCCGAAAGGTTGTAAAGTGCCCAATTGAAAGATGAGGGACCATTCCTCAAGCTTCAGTTGAGCTTCATTGGAGCAGGGCAGGAAGTTAAGGTCAGAATGAGATGCAGATGCGATCACATTGTCAACAGTGAATATAGTATAATAAACTGGAAGCAGTACAGGTAAATTGCTGTTTCTTCAGGAAAGAATGTTTGGAGCTTTGATGGTAAGCATTGAGGTGAAAAGGCAGGTACTGCATCTCCTGCATTTGTAGGGAAATAGTATGCGGGTGTTGGGGTGATAGAATGGACCAGGATGTTGTGAGGAAATAGTCCCTTCAGAATGCTGAAAGTGGAGTGGAGGGGAAGATGTGTTTGATAGAAATATTGTGCTGGAGGTGGCATTGTGCTGGAGGTGGCAGAGTATGACCAGTTGAATGTGGAGGCTGGTTAGGTGAAAGGTGAAAACAAGGGAGACCAAACTATGGTTCTGTGAAAAAGAGAAAGGGGTGAGGGCAGAAATGCAGAGAATGGGATGGACATGGTTGAGGGCCCTGTAAACCATGGTGGAGTGGACTCCTCTTGAGGAAAAAGGGAATGCATATGGTAAGAACTAGTATGGAAGTTGGCATTGTTAGAACAGATATGATAAATTGGGGGCATTGAATAGAGTCTCACAGGAAGTAGCGGATAGCTATGGGAGTTGGTGAGCTTATAGTAGATATTGGTAGATGACCTGTCCCTAGAAAGGAAAAAAGAAGCTGGAGAAGGGTAGTCGGAGATGAGCTCTGAAGACAAGATAGAAATGGAAATTAGGAAAATTGATGAGATTTTTTTTGGGAAAAAGCATACAGGATCCTGGACTTGATAAGTAGATGCATAGAGTAAAAAAACGGGGGCCCGCCTCCTTGCAGCAGAGAAGGTTGATAGGAATTTTGATGGAGGTGGTCAAAATAATGAGAGGTCCAGACAGAGCAGATGGGAGAGAAACTGTATCCCATGGCAGAAGGGTCGAGAACCAGAGGGCACTGATTTAAAGTGATTGGCAAAAGAATCAAAGGTGACGTGAGATAAAACCTTTTTTTACACAAGGAGTACTTATGATCTCGAATGCACTACCTTGAGAGTAAGTGGAGGACATTCAATCATGGCTTTCGAAAGGGAATTAGATAAGTACCGTAGGGAAAAGAATTGCAGTGCTAAAGGGTGAGGAACTGGAACTAGCTGGATTGCTTCTGCGGATAGCCACTCTATGATTCGATGGCATGATGCATCTGCAGGAAATTTTGCTTTGAGAGGGCAGGTGGTCATAGTGGCGCAAGCTGTCAATTGCCCCTGCAGAGATAGCAACCGAAGAGTCAGGCATAACTCTAACCTTTTTGTTACAAAAGTATTTCATTTGATTGGTAATCTTTTAAGTGCAAGCTGTTCCAAATAACACACATTACCTGGAAAAATTAATCTGTACTTAGGCAAATTCATACAGGGACTCCAAAAGACCTCAACTAGATCCAGACAAGTATATTCTAATTACAAAGCGCGTTGAGGTAATGTTAAACCCTCTTTAGAAATTTGAACAAGTATTCACAATAGTGAAATTTTAATGAACATTAGAAACTGTTGAAATAGAATAATAGCTTCAGGAAATGATAAATTTAGATAAATTAACCTCTTTGAATTAAAAAATACTCACAAGCTGCATTACGTTTCAAAAACCAGGTAGTCATTGAACCAATGGGACATGAAATTGACAATTGCAATCTTCCAACCAGGCAGCTTTCCCTATTCTGACAATAGAGAGGAAGGGAGGGTGGATAGAAGAAACAGGAATTAAATATCCCCTACTACCTTGAAACACCCCGTTTGCCCTCAATACCTAGACATTATGTCGGAATCTGGTTGAGGAGAGCTGGATGACTCTGACTCTCCTAGAAGATGGGATCAAGGTTGTATCCCTTCAAGAGTGGATGTATCTATCTCTCTCTTTCCATTGACCCCTTGTTTGGCAGTTCAATTCAGACAACTTATACAATAAAGCCAGAATCTACATTCTCCAGCTCTTTCAGAAGTTGTTCCCTCATTCTTTCTTCTGCCTCCTCATCCCTCTCCTCCACTGCCTTCTGGTGTGTTGAATGAGCTGTGGGAAGAATAAACAGCATTAGAATGGCTGTTTTTGCCATTGTTGAGTTGCTCCATAATGAGGATGAAGGGATGAGGGGGAGGTGGAGGAGGCTGGCTTCATGTCCTGGAGCATTGAGAGAGCAAGTGCCACGTGCTCAATGACTCTGAAATCTCCCATCATCCCAACCTTGTTCGTCACCACAGCCACTGTGTTATGGCAGCACAGCACCTCCACTGCCTTCTCTTCTGGGTGGATCTGTCAGAGAGTGGAGATTTGGGACTCCCAAATAGGTGTTGTGTGCCATCTTGCCCTGCAAAGAGAAAACTAGAGAACAATTAGACTTGCAATAATTGTTAAATGTATGGGACAGTTGAAGGTGCTACTGGTTTGTATCTTGCCAGCAGTTCTTGCTACAAATTCACTCATCAACTAGTTCTGCCTCAGAGACTTGTGTGCGGTGCCCTAGAGAGTGAGGAAGAAGTGCATAATGAGACTCTTGTCTGCCTTGATCTGGTCAAATAATTGAGTTTCTTGCACCACTTCACCACAATTCCGCAAGCTATGGATCTGGCACTCAGTGTCTCAGCCACCTTTGTCCGTGACTGCCTTTCAACTGTATGTTGGGGGTGGGATGAAGGGGAACTGTGGAGTCTGTCCTGCCTTCCCTCCTTTTCATCCTGGAGCACCTGCAGATTGCCCATTGCGCAGTTGAAAGCCCTCTTCCTGGCAGCCTCCTCCTACAAGTCAGTCACCTGTGAGAAGGAAAAGACAATGGTGATTGTCTACGGAGCAATTTAAATTAATGAATTAAAAATCTTAAGACAGAGAGCTATGTGCTAATTAACTTACACTCCCCAACCTCAACCTCTCAGAAAAAATAATCACTGTCTCCTGATGCTGACGTGAAGGCGTCTTTGGAACCTTTACGCTTTTGCAATTTTCTCTGTTGGTTAGGTACAGGTACATGATATTATTGCTAAGGGGAGTTCGAGTTTACCTCAATATTTTTAATCAGCTCAGGGTGTAAAGTTAGTCTTGAGACGATTAAGCAATAATCAGATGCCAAGTTTGATCAATTATTAGGGATTAGTCAATTACAGGTATCACAAACCATACCGAATGTGCCATTAAATATTGGGAGATGGATTTCTTACTAGCCCATATGAAGAAGTGTGATCTCTGCCGTTGTAGTGCCACTTATTGCAACCATAAAAAATTCTCACTTTTATAGTCCTCCACCCTAACACATTAAGGTACCAATGGCCATGTAACCAGTTTGGCACTTTAAACTGAATTATACCTGTTCTCCTTTTGGGTCTGTGCTCACGAGTTTTTCAGAAAATTTGAACATGACTTGGCATCGGTAGAGTAGGCATGGAAAACCTAGAGGACAAGTTTCAAAACTTTTATTTAAGCAAAGTATATTAATAAACTTTATTACTAGTTGTTTGGTAGTACAGAACTGAGCGTTGCTGAAAAGAGAGACATGCTAGCAGAGCTTTTCATCTTGCACTCATCAGGATAGCTCGTAAGAATTTTCCAACAGTAATGGGGGACCAACAATTTATACTGTGTGAGAAGAGAGTGCTAATTGGTTGGCAAGTGGACTCTGATTGGCGGAGTCATTGCCATGGAGTATTTGGCATGGAACAGTTAACTGCCCAGTTTTGTTCAAATTCAAACTGAGCAGGTCATCTCTGATTGGTCAAAGCATTGCCTTGGGGAATGAACCAGTAAATGATTGTTCCTTGTTTTGTTTAGTTGAAAGAGACGCAATATGTGAACACGTTCCTTTTGTCTGCAAAGGACAGAACCCTATGTGTGAATATATGTAGCTTCTAGCATGCATAAGTGAGCCGCACTGCGAGCCCAACTGACAATCCTAAATTGGTTTTCAGTATAATTCTTTGCACAATAAGGATTGTTTAGCAGTGTTGTCCAATCGCAGAATCACTTCTAATGTTGGACTCTGTTTTGTGTTTTGCAAGCACAGACTGGTTAGGGTCCGGTCAGTACTTTGCCTGTGGTGAACAACTGAAGGGACGTACTGTTTGATATGATCCACTAATTAATGGGACATATGGCCTCTATACCTGGCATCACACCAGCACTGAAATTCATACACCACTTTGCTCTTTTGTGTGATAGGCAGAACATCTTTTTGGCTTAACGGCAGCATCCTGTTAGTGGAGAATACCACTCGTGTTGCTACTGCATAGTAACAGCGTGAAACAGCTAGTATCACCTGTTGCTCAAATTTTTGAGACACCTTGCCCTTCCAGGGCAATCCAAGGTAGACTGAGCACTTTTCAGGTCTGAAAGTGGCGGGCTTATGCCCATTCATGAGTTTGTGCAATTGTAGAGTGAGCGATGATCTAATCAGAGTAGCTGTTATCCCACAGGATGGCTTTGATGCACCTTATTTCAGCATCAAACTTGCACGGAGACCAAATAGTTCAAGCCCTGTTTACAATGTTGCTAATAAGGCCAATCATATAGCGCATGGAACCGTAGGAATCCCAACACGCTTATTGACCAGTGAAGGTAGGCTTGCGGTAGACCGTGGTAGAGAACCCACTGGCAGATTTCTCAACTAGCATGTTGAGGAAAGGGAGCTCGTTTGACTGCTCCATTTCAAATGTGAATTTGAGTGCAGGATGAAGCCCATTAAGGTGTGAGAGGAAGCTCTTGCATGCAGCTGCGGATTCAAGTATGGGAAAGTATTATCCATGTATTGGAAATTTTCAAGGAGTAGGAAGTTGTCTCATTCCATCGAAGATGCGTTTCTCATGGAACCGATGAAGATGTTTGCGAGAGATAGACCTAGAGAGTATTCCATGGCAACACTATCTATTTGGGCATACATGGTGTCATTAAAACTGAACACAACTGCATAAGTTGTTGACAAAGGAACATGCCTACACCTTCTGCCTTTTTCAACTAAACAAAAGCTTGCCTGGCTATTATCTGATTATCTGGTCATTGCTGCTTGTGGGATCTTGCTGTGTGAACATTGGGTGCTGTGTTTCCTACATTAGAAAAGTGACTGTGCTTCATTGATTGTGTCGTGCTTTGGAAGATCCTGAGGTTGTAAAAGGTTGCTCTAATCAGTAGCATAAGCCTGTAGCTGTATAGCCGCTTTCAGTGTTCCTCTCTTCTAAAATTCTGTATTTAATAACCTAAATTTTGATTGGAGTTGTATTTTGGCGTATCTAGAGAGGCCAAACTAACTACAGTGACATTGGTATGTGTCACACAAAGCAGTAACAATGTCACCCTGTTGATGAAACAATGCAGCATCTGCTTCAGAAGGTTCTGTTTTGTGTAAACAGGGTGGTCTAAGCTTTTTTTCATCTCTGGAGGCAGAATAGGAGCTTCGAAGGGACATTCATAAATCTTAAATCCATATTCTCATTAGTTTGCATATATGCTAAGTTATTAATGCGATCAGACCTTGGTATTCTGATTTAGGATTTAGTCACCAAAGTGGCAACCAGGAGCAGCTTTTCCAAACCTTCAGGTTCACAAAGCTCATTGGTGTGAGAAATATAAGCCCAGATAGAAACAAATTGCCCAGGTCCTGAGTTTTCAATTGCCAGGGCCCCTGTAGCAAATTTTGGGCAGCTTAGTGTAAAGCTTTCGACTTCTAAGGTAGAGTAGCATTCATTTTTTTAATGTCAGTGCACTTGTTTCACAGGTGAACGACCTTACAAGTGCCCACAGTGTCCTTACTCAAGTTCTCAGAAAACTCATCTGACCAGACACATGCGTACACATTCAGGTTAGTACAATTAGTGGTGAGTGAGCCATGATTTGTTGTAATTTCAGATCAATTAATGCATTATATTGTATTTTTACGAAAGGAGCTGTCATTCCAGAGATCATGGGTTTAAATACTGCCATGGCAGTTTTAGAATTTAACTTTTTAAGAAAAAAGCTTAATAAAAATGCTGGTATCAGTAAAAACAACTAAGTTGTTTAATGGCATAAAAGTGTAACTGGTTCACTCATGCCCTTTTGAGAAGGAAACCTGACATCCTTGCCTGGTGTAGCCCATTTGTCACTCCAGTGCTACATTAACGTGGTTGACTCTTAACTGCCCTTTGAAGTGGCCGAGAAAGCCACTCAGTTGCATCAAAGCTAGCAGTTTACAAAGATCATCACCATCTTGGGCTAGGGATGGGCAATAAATGCCAGCTATTCCAGTAATACATCCTGAGAGATTTTTTTTAAGAAAGATATTTTACTCAGTGTCAAAGATTCAATCCTCAGTTGTGAGTTCAAAGCAATTTTCTTGATTTCATTTTTTGCCCTACCCTCATAAATGTCACTCCTGAGAGCACTCTTTCTGCGGTAAGTACCTTTACTAGATGTAACCCTAGAAAGCAAGCATTTTGACCTTAGAAGGTGTCACAGGCGAGCCCTGTCCTGTCGTGCTCTGATACCCACATGTATATGAATTCTGATGCAGTTAGTGATTGGGAGCATGAGCTCTAACTGATTTTTTTACCCTCCCTAACTGAGTGATGCTGAGGGCAGTTGTCGTTCCCCCAGATGGGAACAGCTGACATGTCCCAAAATGAATGCTGGACCTTTTGATTTTTATGGCTTCAGCTGCATTGTGCAGTGCTTTTAAACAGTAGACTTTCTTGACCATTTTAAAATATAATTAGCTGCCAATTATGTTTTAAAATATAGTTTGCTGTCATTTAGGTTACTTATAATGTAATTGAACAAATGGAGCAGTTCAGGCAATCCATAACACTTAAAATTGATTTTGTTCAGAAATTAACCTACTTTATTTTTAAAAAACCTTATCTTAAAAGAAATCAAAGTAAGCAGAGCAAAATGGTTGCAGCATTCAATGATCTCTCATATGTTTCAGTGCATTTATTTGAATTTTCTTTTGGTACGTTTTTAAGGACGCAAATCCTTTTTCAAATATTTTCTCAGCAACATTCTACCTTTAGAATGCATCACTGAGCTGCTTATTCCTTTCAGTTATAAAATGAAAACAGGAAATGCCAATTTTTTCTCTCTCTCAAAAATTTGAACAGTTGCAGCTGGCTGCATTGTTCCACAGTAAATGTTGTTAGCACAGCTTGTGTTGAAGATGTAATATTTCTGCCCTTTATTGCAGTCGTCAAGTTGAACACATTTCAGACTTAATTTTTTTAGTTTTGTCCTGTGTTTCAAAAAGTACCATTTTGCATATGAATTATCAGCATATTTGTCAGTTCAGCTGGATAAACCATTGAGCAACCAAATGTCCAAGTGTTAATCCCTGTCTGAGAGAGTTAACTGATGTTGGCTTGGCCGGTGTTAGGGGTGCTATAATTCCCTGGTGGCTCTAAAGGGGAACATCAGCCAGTAACCACTTCCTGATTACTGTTGTGCAGTTCCCACTGGAAGTGTTCAGGGGGACAGGATCAAGGATGCTTTCCCATACTTGGTTGAATTCCGTGCTGATATCTGCACACAAACTGGCAACTTGAAAAAGCCACTGGAAATGTAGCTGGCAATGGTGAAACTTAACAGGTCAGTACATTCAAGTGATGACATTGGCAGAAAAGCAGGGAAACAAGTTGCAAGTTTACGCATTGTAAAATGCTCATTCCTCCTCATTCAACATCAACTCCCTTCTGTTTCCAATATTATTAGCAGCCATTTTCACTAAGCTCATCACAGGGAATGATTTCTTAGTGTTCTCTTCAGTGCTCTTTTCAAACTAACTTGGATTTCCCAAAAAGAAAATTCAATTTTTGGGGAACTTTAGAGGTCAACAACACTGAATTATTGGCCTACAGTGTCTGTCCTAATTTATGCCTTACAAATTGCTTGGTCCAGACCTAGAAAGGTTCTGTTGCCTTCAACTTTTTCAACAATGAAGAATTTAGCACTTAGTGGCACAGCTTGTGTCCACCAATACATACACTGGCATGATAAATGTCCAATCAACATACCTTCTAGACTCCCTCTGGCTATAGAGAGGTTCCTAATTGCATTGCCTTACCATGAAGGGAGAAAGCAGTCAGAAACCAAGGTTTTAAATTTAAGTGAGAAAGGGATGAGACTGTGAAAGGATGAGAAATAAATTAACCATAGTAAACTGGGCCTAACTATTAATGGGTAAATCTGCAGATATATGGTAGAAAGTAATCAAAGAAGGTTTTGGTATGATACAGAATCACTATGAAGCCTTAAAAGGCAAAGGGCCCACTTGTGACCAAGTCAACAAATGAGGTAAGCAACAATATCAAGATAAAGAAAAGCTTACACAAATGTAAGAAATAGTGGAACCCTACAGACAGGGAAAGCTATACAAACCAACAGAGAAAAATAAAGAAATAAGAGGTGGAAAAAGGAACTTGCATAGGATATCAAAGTTAGCAGCAAAAGTTTTTATAAATTTAAGTAAATGGAAATGCAGATTGGAAGAGATGTAAAACAGGCTGCTTATATGCTATCACCAATCTTACAATATGGTACAAAGGGAGAGGTAAAGTAGAATGTGGACCCGTTAAAGACAGATATGATTTAAGCAACATTTTCTTGATGTTACGGACTTGGGATGTTAAGATTAACTAGCAGAGGCAACTGTTACCTATGAGTGATGATGCCTTTGCTCAAAAGGACAGGATGCTCATTTACAGGGAGCCCCTAAACAGCTTTGAGCTGCAAGTGATGTTAATTAACTCTTTCATTTTTTAAAGACAACATTGCAGCACATAGGTGATATCAAACTGAAATGAGCTGCATGAGCAACTACATCACTTAGTTGGATAAAGACTGTCAGAATGCTACTTCTTTCATTTTATTTGAATTCTCCCATGGTTCAAAAGAATAATTGCCATGCATTCGAAAAGGAAATCTGCGGTCCTTTCTTGGTCTGGCCTATATGTGACTTCAGATCACATATATGTAGTTTATTCTTAACTGACATCTGAAATGACTTGGCAGGCCACTCAGTGGCACTGACTAAAGGGCAATTAGGAATGGTCAAAAAGTTATGGCCTTGCTAGCGACACCCACATGGCAACAAAAATAAAATGCCTAAGCTATTGACACCTGTGCCTTGCTGATGTGTAGAATGGTACAGCAAATGTTCTGAACTGAGACGGAGCTGATTAAATCAATTCACCCTTCACCATAAATAGTTTAGTTCATATTTGGTATATGGATCTTATGGTAATTGTTCAGGCTAACTGGTTACTTGGAAAAGCTGAAGCATTTGACACTGAACAAAATTGCCTCCAGTGCTTTGGAAATAAAAATGTCTTTACACTTTCCAACAATTTGCCCTAATGCCTTGGTCATCCACAAGTTGTGAACAACAGGAGACTCTACAACAATATTCTTGGTCATTCCCAATTGGATGAAGTAAAAGTAGTTCTTGGGCCTTTGGGAAATAATTATTGTGTCCATCGAAGTATCTATTTCGATCTCATATGAACAGAATTGGTCCCTGATAAAGCATCAGATATTGCATAAAGCATCTCAGCACCTTCATTTAACAAGTATACAGTTATGAATATTCTAGCATCTAAATAAACTTGCAAACCTAACACTTACAATGCTAAGTAGAAATATTGCTTCATTGGAGAGGCAGTGGCGTAGTAGTATTGTCAGAGATCTAGGATAATGCTCTGGGGACCCGGGTTCACTAATGTCATTTGGGGAAGGAAATCTGCCACCCTTACCTGGTCTGGCCTACATGACTCCAGACCCACACACAACGTGGTTCGCTCTGAACAAGGGCAATTGGGGATGGGCAATAAATGCTTGCCTAGCCAATGACCCCCACATCCCATGAATGAATAAAAAAATAGATGCATGACCTTATGGCTACCACCCCAAAGACTATGATATTCTGCTATTCTCATCTATTTATAATATATCAAAGGATATTACGTAATTCATTGATGACTTGTGTGGCAGTTGTTGCCCACCAATAGTGGGGAAATTTAGCTGTTAAACATTTGGTGGTGTTCAGGAAAGGTGGATGGAAAGTAGAATACTTTGAAAGGCTTTCCACACCTACCTAAGATTTGAGCCTTATTTTGTACCAGTTTGTGTTAAATCACTTTGATTTTCACTGACCTTCAACTTTCTTTTAAGATTGTTCAATGTCTGCTTAATGCAGCTTCAATTTAATAAACTGCATGTTCTGATTGTAGGACCCATAATTTTGCAGGAGGATAGAGAAATTGAAGATCACATTTGCAATTTGTGATTGCATGTTTCAGTTTCCAACATCCCTGTGGCGGGGCTGGCGAGCCATTGAAATCCCCATTCACATCCACGGGACCGAAAGATCCTGCCGGCTTGAGGGGCTGGAGAATTCCAGCCAATGTTACTGAAAACGTTATGCAATTTTCCCTTGTCCTAATAGGTATTCACATGGCCTTGGCTCTTTCTCTGGTAGAAATAAGGAACTCATCATTTGAATAATTCAGACTTGAACAAATAAATAATGTTAGATTACATACCACATTCTTGTGGTCTTCCACCTTTCTTTGAAAGAATTCATCCATCCCGTGCAAAGCTTCATTATTGACTTGGTGTAAATTCATTTGTTGTGCTGTCAACAGCTTCCTCTCGAGGTTTGAGGTCCAGTTCTAAAACAAGGCTTTTATACTGAGGACATCACTGCATATCAGAACTCATTGTCCCTTGCAATCTGGAGTAAAAAGCAAAATGATATAAGATTAGTTGTCTGCAGTATTCACTAAAACTGCCTGCTTAAATAGATAGCATTTTAGTTTTTAGCATTACACAACTGGATAAGATGTGATGGGGAGCAGTGTAGACAATGTCTTCAGGAATTTTGTGATGACTAATGAGAGCCCAGTGACTAGTCATGTTGCTGAAATTCATGCACTTTATAGTGTGCATTATCAGTTGGCCATCTTGTAAGATTATATTGGTTGAGCTAGATGTTAATTACCGAACAGAAAAAGCAATACATTGTAGAATTTGGGCATAATGAGTGTAATTTAGCGTCAAATTGGGGTGCAGGGAGTTCACATGAGTTGCTACTCGAAAGCTGTAAAAAAAAAGAGATAGAGAACATGAAGAAGTTTGTGAGTAGTCTGTTGTAAAGCAAGCACCTATTGTTGTTTACGGAAGCTTTTGCAAAAAAATTACACTGCAATCTATTGGCTTTTCACTGCTGCATTTTTTCTTGGCAGACTTTGACTGAACTTTGTTCCCATGCCACTGCACCTCTTATTTAAGTCAGTAACATTCAGCACCATTCGTGACTCCTCAGATACTGAAGCAGTGCATATCTGACTTGGACAATATCCAGGCTTGGGCTGACAAGTGGCAAGTAACATTCGTGCCACACAAGTGCCAGGCAATGACCACCTCCAGCAAGAGAGAATCCAGCCATCGCCCCTTGACATTCAATGGCATTACCATCGCTGAATTCCCCCACAGTCAAAATCCTGGGGGTTACCATTGACTAGAAACTGGACTGGACTAGCCATATAAATACCGTGGCTACAAGAGCAGGTCAGAGGCTAGGAATCCTGTGGCAAGTAACTCACTTCCTGACTCCCTCCTGTCCTCCATCTATAAGGCACAAATCAGGACTGTGACGGAAGTCCACTTGCCTGGATGAGTGCAGCTCCAACAATACTCAAGAAGCTTGACACTATCCAGGACAAAGCAGCCCGCTTGATTGGCATCCCTTCCACAAACATCCACTCCCTCCATCACTGACGCACAATGGCAGCAGTATGTACCATCTTCAAGATGCACTGCAGAAACTCACCAAGGCTCCTGAGACAGCACCTTCCAAACCCATCACCGCTACCATCTAGAAGGACAAGGGCAGCCGATACTTGAGAACACCACCACCTGGAAGGCCCCCACCAAGCTACTCACCATTCTGACTTGGAAATATATTGCCATTCCCTCACTGTCGCTGGGTCAAAATCCTGGAACTCCTTCCCTAACAGCACTGTGGGTGTACTTACTCCACATGGACTGCAGCGGTTCAAGAAGGCATCTCACCACCACCTACTCAAGGGCAATTAGGGATGGGCGATAAATGCTGGCCTAGCCAGTGACACCCATATCCCGTAAATGAATCAGAAAAGGTAGAGAGAGGGAGGAAAAGAAGTCACCGTCTGCTTGGCACCATGGTACAGATTTTCATCTGTAATCCCACTAGAAATTGGGCCTTTGCAGTGGAAATATGAGGCAGTCAGGCCTATCTTCCGGTTGGAGGTCTTCCTCCCTCCACTGGTATCATCACAATCCCTTTAGCTCACCATTTGCAAATGGCCCCGGGCCAGGGAAAGATTTCCTTTTTCTAATCATTTTATGGTTGCTTCCCAGGACTGCTGTAGGAAAATGATAGCGAACCTCAGGAAGTGTCGCAAACATTTACTCCCTACACCACCGATACACAATGGCAGCTGTGTGTACCATCTACAAGATGCACTGCAGGAACTCACCAATGCTCCTTCGACAGCACCTTCCAAACCCACGACCACTACCACCTATAAGGACAAGGACAGCAGATACATGGGAACACCACCACCTGGAAGTTCCCCTCCAAACCACCTGCCATCCTGACTTGAAAATATATCACTGCTCCTTCACTGTTGCTGGGTCAAAATCCTGGAACTCCCTCCCTAACAGCACTGTGGGCGTACCTACACCACATGGACTGCAGCATTTCAGGAAGGCAGTTCACCACCACCTTCAAGGGCAAATACAAATGGGCAATAAATGCTGGCCTAGCCAGTGACGCCCGCCTTCCATAAATGAATTTAAAAAAACTGCTCTGAAGCGTCCACTGGAGGGAGAGGGCATTGGAGTGGCTGCCTTCTATCTCCATTCTGTCATTAGTGATCGACCTGTTGACAGTTCTGGTCTTTGCTGAGGCCTTCCAGTGGTTTTCCATTTCGGATCTTTGGGCTGCTATCTTTCATGTAAGAATCTAGTGACAAGTAGTTGTTATCTACTTTGAAGCACCTGAATTCTTGGATCTATGCTATCCTTAAGTGTACAACTGTAGCAAACACTGAGGCAAAAGCAGGGAACAGTAGCATCCAGTGCCAAGCAATTTCACTGGACTTCGATTCTGCAGTTGTAGTCAAGTGAAGCCTGATCTAGAGTAGGACCCTGACCTAACAACAAAGTGAAACTCCATTTGAGGGAGTGCTATCTCTGCTGTCTCTGGAGACAGAGTGGACCTTGATAATATGAGTTTAGCATTAGTGTAAAGCTAAAACTGCTTTGCATCAACACTAAACTTGTTTTGTAAACTCTTCAACACCATGCATACCAGGATTTCTCAATTGAAAAGGAAAATTGGTTTTGCCAGTTTTCAGATTATAACAGCACTTATTAGTTTTCGCATCCACTCCGTAAACAATTAACCCCCTTTTCAGTACCATGACTAACTGTAGGCAGCTACACTGCTTGCAGCCCTTCGCCTCTGTCACTTTTTAATAGCTGCAGCCATGTGACTTGTGTTGCAATTTCTCTCTCTCTCTCATTAAATGAAAGCATCCCATCCAGTATTCCAACTTCGTATGGGATCTCATTGTTTAGAGATTGTAGTTTCAGAACCCAATCCACTGTAATTCAGTATCTCAATATGCTAGTTTACTGTACAACCAACCTGTTGTTTATTCTGTGTGTGTTGTTGGTGATAACACAGCCTAGTAGTGCAATCATTAACTGCAGTTATTATCCTTTATAATAGCATAAACTTTTATTTAAAGTAGGTCAAGAGCATACACTCTGGTAACATCAGTGAAATGACCAGCTTAAACCTTGACAGTTCTTCAATGACATTCAGTAATGACCTGAATACCCGATGAATTAACTCATTAGAGCTCCAGGGAATTGAGTGCTACCAAAATTAGATATGTTAATATTACTGAAAGTATATTTTTAATAAATCATAGTGGCCTACTTTTCAATGTTTAGAACACGTATGGTCTAACTACAGAATATTAAGAGTTTTGCACCAGTAATTGTCTGTTACTATATAACTCTGATCTGTGTGAGAAACTCACAGCTGACTCATGACTGGTGGATCCCCCATTCTTGACAAAGAACTCCCTTCATAATATCCGACTAGGATTGCCAACTGTGATTAAATGTATTCCTGGAGGTTTCAACATATGACTTGTCCTTACACTCTTCGGCCAACACATTCATCCTTGTACTGCCTTCCTACGCCAATTGGAAAGCGAAAAGACTCATTACTCAATTGGATGATGCTTGACTGTCAGCCAAGCAGCCTATTTTCCCCTGTTTTCAATATTTTTATACCTGGTAAAGAGAAATTGTAAAAAAATGCCTTTTTTTTTAATGTGTCAGTGATCTTTCTCCATTACACACAGCAGTGTCCTGGAGATTAATCTTGAATTCTTGGAGACGCCAGGCCAACCCTGGAGGGTTGGCAACCCTATATCTGATTGGCTTGACATCCTGTTCTTTAACCCATGTTGTTAAATCTACTTTTGAGGAGGAGCCCAAGAACCACTTCTAAGCAGAATTTCATACGATCGATAACGGCTATTCTTTCCAACTCAGACTGGCAGTGTAAATTAATTGTAACTGGAATCCTTTATTTGCTGAAGTCACGTCTTCCACAAAATGCAAATACTTGTGATCAAATGACTTGATTTGCAAAGAAAATGCAGTCTTAAGTGTGTTGAAAAAGGTCTGACATGAAGCTGTTGCAGATACTCCTGTCAAGTGGCAGTTCATTGACTTTCTTTAACCTAACAAATTAGAGTTTCATCTTGAGATTATTATTTTTCTTCACATTTATGAGGTGGATCACCATTATATGGATTTCTTAGTTCATAGTGAAATCTAAAATTGCTGACTAAGCTCCTGGTTAACCTGTTTATTGTAGTGTTATGCCTGGTGAAATGTTATGGTTGTTTTTGATGAGCTATTTTCTTTTGTACTATATGACTTTGTATCTGAAAAGTGTGGTAAGGCTGCTGTTCATTACATGTTGATTTCCATTTTCCTACAATGCCTTCACTGGACCAGATGACTTTTGATTCCATTCTGTTATGGTACGTTTTTATTTAATGGTCAGTATTGGTAGGTATTAACATTTTAGTTTGCAATAACAAAAATTATCTGGCATGATATGTTCCTTAAGTTATTCAGTCAGATTTTTGTACTTTGCCTATATTTTATAGTATTGTTAAAGTTACAATACAGGAGGAGTCCATTGGGTCCATCATGCCTATACGTATCCTAACTCTTTAATGGGCACTACCTCCTCTCCTTCCAATTTTCTGTCCTTTTCTCATACCCTAGGGGATGCCTATCATTTGAGGACATGGGATGTGGCCCTTTGTTTTGCTGAAGGGGGAAGAGTACTGGCCAGCATGTTGCAAAAGGGGCCTGCTGCCCAGGGAGGAAATTCATCAAACCTGTTGCTACATCTGCTGTGATTACGAGGCCAGTCTTGGTTCTTGCAGATTCCTGCATTCTGCCTGTGGTTGGACAAGTACCAGTTAGTTTGGGGTCCTCTTTTTGTCAGCCCTACAAAACACAAGATCCATCTTTCCCCTGATACCCAAGCTGCCTTACAGGTGAAGTACATGGGAGAACATAAGCCCATGTTAATGGCTAGCTAAATCAATGTAATGGAGCATGATCAGCAAACTATAAAATCTGAGACTCCCATGTTCCACAGCCCACTCTTATCTCAGCGCCTGACATTATCATACTGACTGTTCAGCCCGCTCTGTCCGTAGAAAAGGCACGGTGCCAGCAAAGGTCCAATATGTTTTTCTGCAAGTACGATACAAATTTTAAAGAGAATTTGATACTGATATGTGACCACCTACAATAAACATAGCAATATAACTTTATTTTATAACAATTGCAAAAAGATTCTTTATATACAATGATAACATTTTAAGTACCTATTTTTAAAATTGCCTCACTGTCGCCACAGTGAAATCTAATATCCCTGAGAGATGCTAAATAATATTCAAACTTCCTTACTCCAAGCATTGTGGTAGTGTAGTGATGACCAAGCTCAGTGGAGTAACGCTAAAAGTAGTACATGCATATTATTGGTATGTATTTGGCAGTACAGTGTGTTTGTACATGCATGTGTATAGTCTTTGAATTGTCACTTCAGTGGACTGTCATATCTTTTCAGTATCTGTGAATCTGTAGTTTTGCATTATCGTTCAAGTGTTGTTTATTTGTGTTGATGTTCTGGTGCTGGGGCCAAAAATATTCAAAGGAATCAGGAGGCTTCAGATGAAGTGAATTCCTGGAATGGTTACCTTCAAGGTTAAAGACAGTAATTCATCGTTTCTTTTCATAAATGAGAAGTTGCTCAAAAGTTTAGAAAAACAGCGGTAATATAAATGATCAGTAAGAGGATAGTTGGATACCAAAAAACAAACTATGTATAATTGCTCAAGATCATTCCAGGCAGTTCACTGAAGTCCAGAATTTCAATGTAAGACTGGAATTTTAAATTTCATGTGCACCTTGTGTCACTGTGATGAAAACATTAAATCTTTGTTTTTAAACTTCAGTTGAAAGTCATGCACCCTGCAAATAAATAAATCACAAACTGAAATAAGGTAGTTAATTACTTCAACAGACTTTAATTCAGTTAAATATAGTATCTCCCCAGACCAATTCACTGATAGTCACGTGATAGTGTCTGAAGGGTCAGTGAATACTTTGTTATAATGCACTATCCAATAACTAAAGATTTTTATTCATGTATTTCAACAGGCGAGAAGCCATTTAAATGTGATCAGTGCAACTACGTAGCATCAAACCAGCACGAGGTGACACGACACGCCAGACAAGTTCACAATGGACCCAAACCTTTAACCTGTCCTCACTGTGAATACAGAACGGCTGACCGCAGCAACTTCAAAAAGCACGTTGAACTTCATGTGAATCCACGCCAGTTTCTGTGCCCTGTCTGTAAGTATGCAGCTTCCAAGAAGTGCAACTTGCAGTATCACATAAAGTCCAAGCACCCGCATTGCAGTGACATTACCATGGATGTGTCAAAGGTGAAGTTGCGCACCAAACGAATCGAACTAGACATTCCTATTGGCAAAATAGGCAAGAAAATGTCAGACAAACTGCAACTTAAAAGAGCTGAGAATCCAGAGGAAGTCACTGCCAAGCCTGAAAAAAGTACTTCTGTGTCAAAGGAGCGAGGTTTCAGCTCGAAGAGTCAAAGGATGAAGACCCGAAATCATAAAGTATTCAACAAGCTCCCATCAAGAAAAAGGGAAACTAATGCAGAGAAGGTAAGAAAAATAAAGAGTAGCAAAAGAAAGAGATGCTCAACAGATGTGTCTTTGCAGCAGAAGCCCGTGGTTGAGACCCATACAGAAGTGAAAAGGAGGAAAATATGGAAAGCTAAAGAGTTGGTCGAGCGCGAAACACAGAGAAGCAGAATCAAATTGGATAAGTCCTCACGCAAAAAAAATCTTAAATGCAAACAAAGAAAGAAGAAAAACAAAAAGTGCAAAAAAGCCTGTGTGCTTTCTGCTGATGATCCATATAAGGGTAAGAAATCTGATCACCCTGAACATCAATTGAGTCTGTCGAAAAAGAAAAGAGATTACTCCAGAAGTTCTTCATGCAGTAATCCTAATGCTGAAGGTGTGCACAAGAGAGATGCCCAAGATTCAGAACCATTCTTGGATATTGTGATGACTGAAATTCCACTTGGCACTGTTGTTGGAAAAAATGATTTGGATTCTACAAGAAGTGCCTGTGAAATGGTGCAAATGACCACAAGAGAGTCCCAAACATTACCTTACCAGTTAACTGTCACTAAATCAGAGGAACAAATGTTGACTAAAAAGATGATAAACAAAAGTTATGAGTTGCTTTGTGTCGAAGAACCCTCTGTAACTTGCACGGAACAAACTGGGGTTCCTGCTCATAGTTCTGGGAAAACAGAGCATACATCTTACTCACCAAAGATCTCCATTGACCTGAATAACTCGGAGGCAAAAGAGATGTGTGAAGAAACTTGCTTACTGTCTGAAGTTGAACCAGAAAGGTCTGTTCAGATGATCAGTATTGAACTTCCTAATTCAAACAATCCAAATAAAGACCAGAGTTGCATTGGTGAGGAGATGGAAGTCCAGGGAGACCTAAGTAAGCAGATGGAGGTCCAGGGAGACCTAAGTAAGCAGATGGAGATCCAGGGAGACTTAAGTAAGCAGATGGAGGTCCAGGGAGACCTAAGTAAGCAGATGGAGGTCCAGGGAGACCTAAGTAAGCAGATGGAGGTCCAGAGTGACCTGACTGAGCAGATGGAGGTCCAAGGAGACCTAAGTGAGCAGATGGAGGTCCAGGATAACGTGAATGAGCAGGGGGAGGTCCAGGATAATGTGAATGAGCAGGTGGAGTTGCAGGATGACCTGAACAAGCAGGTGGAGGCCCAGGATACCATGAACGAGCATGTGGAGGTCCAGGATGACCTGAATGAGCAGGTGGAGGTCCAGATGGAGGACAACCAGATCAAGTTGGAGGATTATAACAAGGTTCTGGATGACAAGAATAAACTCCAGGGTAGTGCAGATGAGATCCAAGATGGAAAGACAAACCAGGACAGGCTCCAGTATGATGGTGATAAGGTCCGGAATAGCAAGCACGATCAGAACAAAAAACAGGACAAGGATGAGATGGGGGAAATAGATGAAGATGAAGGCATTCACAGCCATGAAGGAAGTGATATCAGCGAAGATTCAGAAGGAAGTGATGATTCTGGTCTGAATGGAGCAAAGTCCACTCCTGATGACAAGACCAACGAAAGGACACTTGAAGAAGATGTGATTGATGCACCAGAGAGTTTTGTTTGCATATTCTGTGACCGTATATTCAGTGTGAAAGGAGAGTTTACCAAGCACCTTAATCGCCACTTGGTAAATGTGTACTATCTTGAGGAAGCAGCAAAAGGCCAAGAATGAGTACAGTCTCGTGATTTGGCAAGCTTTCCTAGAATATTAATAATACCTGTTACAAAGTGATGCAGATCACACTAATGCGATTGGATTTGGGTTTTTTTGCCTTTCCTCACAGAACTGTTTGTTGCTAACTATATGTATTTCCTGCTTTTTCAAGTTTCTAGTTCATAATTCAGAGGTGGTACAACAGCATTCATTCACACATGATGGCTAAATATGTTAATCATGCTTTGTAGCAGTTTAATCAACCACTGATTTTGAATTTTCATTGCACTATTATTACTCAAGAAATTGTTTCATTTAATCTGTTCTGTTTCATCCCATTGTAAATACTTGATAACACTGGACATTGAATTTATTTTCTGTTTTTACATGACCCAGGGTTTAAGCTGATATAAAATGATTATCATAGCCGTTCGTAATTTAAAAACACAAGATAGTGGCTGAAAGAAAGAATCAAACTGTATTGTGTTTAATTGGGATATTTCTTTTGATAATGTTAAAAGGATGGCCTTTCATTGAGCAGTTTTGCATTTCCAAGGCATTTAATGCATTTGTGCCCAAGGTGCATTTTAATCTTGATGTACAATGCATGGAATTAGCCCATTCTCATAGATTTACATTTTAGGCAATATTTCATCAGTTAGCTGACCCCATTTTAGTTTTTTTAAATCATAACACACATTTTTACATTGACAGTTCACAGAGCATTTTTAAAGTGACATTAAAATATTATGCTTTTCGTTCAAGTCACAGGAGTGAGCACTTTGCAAGATGATACCACATCTCAAGTAACTAATGTTACATGCCATGAAACTTATTTAGGAGTTTGTAGCAAACAGTTCTCGGTAGCCACAAAAGAAATTTATCCAATATGGTGCTTAAACAGCTTATAAAATTGCACGATATAAGTAATCAACTATGCAATATAATTAATTAGTGATAGTTTATATATAGAAATGTTTTTTTCTGTATCATGTTTTTATATTTGTGTGTTTAACCAGCATTTGGGACTTGACGATTAACCGAACCACTGTGCAACAATCTGACTTGGGGGGTGGGGGTGGTGCGTGGATGGGAGTTGTCCTGGTGAAATGCTAAATTATGTTCTATCTGTAACGAGCAGTGACACAGTTTTTGAAAGGTGAATGTCAAGCACCCCAAATAAGCAGAGGTGTAAAAATCGCTGTCTTGCATCCTTTTTAGCTGAAGAGCTATCATTCAAGTGTGCTCTCTTGCCAGCATTCTGTGCAGTAGCATGTAGTGCTCCTGGCAATCTGGTATTTCCTTATGGGCATTTGTAGATCAGTTGTTATAAACTGAATTGATTTTGTTTCAATTTGTTGAGGTAATCTGTTTCTAGTCGGTGCACCAAGTGTAATGGTCCTTTCTTCGTACGAGGACCTGTCACAGTTTTGATATTGCACTCAAATCCTAGCCCCCTGGGTGCACACTGTGGATTGTGTAGACCTGGCAGAATTATTGGAATGCAACACTTTATAAGATTTGCTCACCTCTGATTTACTTAGCTAGTGAGTTGGTATGGCCAAAGAACATAAATTACTGTGATTACCATTTGTTTCTTTTCTCCTACTTAATGATATGATGTGTTCAGTAAACTGTTTGGAGTAGCCACTTTCGCTAAAGAATATGGAAAACAGTTTAAGTGCTGAAAAGCATTTTCTTCGCTTTGACAATCATGTTGACAAACTCATTGTGTATCTGTGATCAAATTAAAGCTTATGTTTACATGGATTTTTAACTGTAATTTGCTTCTCTTATAGTTTGTGGTACTCTATTATACAAGTTTTGAATTCATTTTGGTAATAACTTGATTACAGTTAAAAATCTGTAACATTACAGTTTGAATAATGAATGCTGTAAGAGGTCTGGAGGTCCTGCTCATGCTAATGCTTGTGCTTTTCAGTTCCAGAATGCTACTTGGTACCCTCTTTTTGGTACTAGAATGCTATATGGCTACACCAGCAGCCCTGCATTTCCTGTGGCAAGTAGTTAGCACACAACAATTACACATTGTAAGGTTGTTTGTTTTAACATAATTAAAAACTACAACTTCCCTTAGTGGAAGACTTTATGTCCTTTTTGGTTTCTCATTCACCCTCTTGAAAGAGCCACTTTAGCAGGATCTGGATTAGTTGGGATGTGATTTTTTTGATCTACTTTCCAACTTGTTCTAAATTTCCATTCTGTGCGCAGTGACAGCAGCACACGGTAGGAGGAATAAGCCTGAGAATTGTTACTGCTGAATTCAGCAATAAATTTTGCTGTTTATCTTTGGTTTTGGTCTACTCCCTGGTAATGAGAACATCTCATGAGACCAGCAACTATGCTGTAAACTTTAATAAGGTACAAACCTTCCACTATAGGGAATATTTTTGTGGTTCTACACCCAGGTGCATTAGATCATCTAGGCACAGCAAATATTGAAAAATCAAGCGGGTTGGAGCATGAGTGTAAAGGAACCCATCTGTTTTTCCAATAATCAGTAAATTCAGGAAAATCTGTACGTATACGTTTTATCTGGCAACAAAATGCAGTGTTACAGCAGCAGTGAAACATCCTTGTAACTAAGTGATGTCTTTTGTTAACTGAATCTCTTCAATAATGGAAGTAGCTTACCAAATTGTAATTTAGGTTTTTAACTAAAACTGCAATCTCCAAATTTATTAAATACAAATTATTCTGCTTTATCAATAGTGTACCTTCAAGCACCCTTTAAAGTTTTGATCTCCAGTATCCGAGGATGGGAGTGGCCTGGTACATAGATTTTGAAGAGCTTACAAAGGGTTGAATTTGTGCATTTTTCAATGTAATATTAAAAATATGCCTAATATGGCGCATTTAGATTTTTTTAAAATTTGGTCAATTTCTATGCAAGCATTTAAATTAAAGTAGCTGGAATTCCTGAAGATTTAACTTTCCTGTTGGCTGATACTGTGCCCTTTTTGTCTGAATTATTAGAATCTTACAGCACAGGAGGAGGCCATTTGGCCTATTGTGATCAACCATCCTTTCAGGTAGTGCATTTCAGCTCATAATTTGCTGCATAAAGAAAATTTTTCTCCTTTCACCCCTGGTTCTTTTGCCAGTTATGTTAAATCTGTGTCCTCAGGTATCTAAACCCCCTGCCAGTGGAAACAGTTGATAGGGAGAAACTATTAAACCCCTCCAGTGAAACAGGCTAGATAGCAAGGTTACAAGCCACCAACTCCATCATGGGTTCATGGTTTGGCTTATGACCAGTTCTAAACTCAAAAAGTGCACTACTACTTTGAACTTACTCTCCACTGATTGCATTTTGTACCAAGCAAATTAATTGGTGTGCTGGCACTTACTGAAATTTGTCAAAAGAGGATGGGGGAATTGTATGAGAGAGGTTGGCATAGCAGCCTAATTGCTGTGTTCTTGTTCAAACAGAATGTGTAATGGAACAAATGACTTTGTTCATTTGGAATACATTTGCCAGTAGCATTGGTAGGAAAAGCATAACACTCAAATTCACAATGTGAGGTCATAACAACTGATGGTCCTTGACCTAAGGAATAACAGCTTCATGTGACCGTGGTTCCCTTGATTGATCCTGAGTTCCCTCAATGAATAGCTGAGCCACACAGTCCATAGAGATGCCACCTTTAATTCCTGGTCTGTGCTGATTGCTCCAGTGCAGGCTGTAGAAATGCTTCCAGAGGTGTTGGCAAGCTCCTTGTTTAGAGAAGGGAAGGGAATGTTTCCCAGGGTTGCCACTCCTGATCATTATCCCTGCTGGAAGTGTTTTTGTGCAGACAGCAGGTAAGAAGAGGACTGGTTTTGGCCCCTGTGGTGGAATGGTCCGATGACCCTTGCTGCCTGGACTCATTCATGACTGTCACCCGTAGAACAGTATTTTGGTGTGAGGCGGTGGGGTTAAGGAATTATTTTTTTAACAAATTGAGGAAAATAGCACATGCACTACTTTTCTTGCAACTTCAGTAGTGGGGGGTGGGGGAAGGGGTGTATGTATTTGCAAAATATTTGTTTGCTGTTTCTGAACTAAAATATACGATAGAAAATGGAATATTCCTTATTACACCAAGTCCAAGAATGTGCACATTTGGCTTGGTCCTTCGTCATCTGTCTGCAGATTCATGATATTGTAACAACACAGCAAAGGACAAATATATCTTTTGGTCTTCAGTTTAGTAGTATTTAGCTTGTGGGTTTATCAAGAGTAATCTGAAGGAGATTTTGTTGTTCCTGAGGCAGGGGTGAAGAATCACAAAAATTATACAAGATGTTGAAGGCATTTTAACAAGAAATGTGGACCATTAATCATTTCAAAAATTTTATTTGCTCTTTGGATGCAGGTGTTGCTGGCAGGGTCAGCACTTGTTGCTCTTGAGAAGATGGTGGTGAGGTGCTGCCTTGAACTGCTGCAATCAGTATAGTGATGGTACACCTACTGTTAGGATAGAATAATGTCATCAGAATGTCTTATACAGTCCTAGCACATAATTTAACTAATTCAGTATGCAGTGTAACATATTTGTGAAGTGGTTAGAAATGAGGTGTGTCATAAAATTACAAGAGCCACCTATGAGGCTGGATAGCTAATGAGAGCAGGCAGGAACACTACAGAACACCAGTAGGCTAATGTGTAGCTTTGAGCAACTTTTAAACTGGATAAACTGCCAAAATAACAGAAGGGGTACAGATGCTACAGCAGTCACTGCTCTAAGAGACCTCTAGCAGCATGATTCACAAAACATTTTGGCTGTCCTGTACAAAAGCACTGCCATTGGTGCTGAATAAAAATGGAAGCTTATTAGTAATTCAGAATTGTTTTACAGCATTATCTGTGCAATACTTCTGTTTTTCTGAAGATACCAAAGTTTAAAAAATAACCTACTACTGTACTTCTCTTTTTTCAGATTAATAAATAGAATTTTGATTTCAAGGGTAAATGTTTGTCAAAGAAAATGACTCCGACAGTTGTGTTGGGCAGAATAAAACTGTCACGGTTTTAGTACAAAGACTATGTGTATAATGAGAATATTTTTCACAATATTTACCTTTTTGTTAACTAAAGTTGAAAAGAACTAATCTCTTTCTGTAACTTTCTAAAAAGCATCATAGTATTTAGCAAAGGTTTTGCTGCATTAAAGTTTTGTGAGCTCAATTGTGTGTGCCTTTCATTCTGGACTACCTTGTGTTTTCTGTTCAGTGTTTTTCCCCTCCCTCAGACTTGTGCAATGTGCGCCATCAACTGATGCACATCTAGGTTGAGAATTCATTGAGTTATGGTACTTCTGTTCCAGAACAAAGGGCATCAGTTATGATTGGAAAAGCACTTAACATTCCTGCTTGCTTGCTGCATTGACTGATTTCCAGCATTCTCAGCTGAGCATCTGCAGAAATATCTTTTTTTGGGATTGGAAGAAAGTGAAATCTGAAGTGTTTGCTAGTTATTTAACAAATTTTTAGCAACGTTGTCTCATTCCTCTGGACACCAAGCTGACACTTGTTTAACAAACTACTGGAACAGTATTTAGTGTAGCTTTACTACATCAAATATACACAACCCAATGGTTATTGGAAATTAATCCACAAAGAACACAGACTGTTTTATGCTCCTATTGATTCGGTTCTGTTTTTTGTTTTAATAGACCCCTCCATGACCTGGGGACGTTCCAAAGTATTTTACAGCTAATTAAGTATTTTACAAGTGTAATCATTGCTATCACGTAGGTAATATGGTATCCACAAACAGCCATGAGATAATGATCAGAAAATCTATTTTTTAGTGAGGTTGAAAGATAACACTTCCAACAGTGCAGCACTCCTTCAATACTAGCCTGGATTATGTGCTCGAGTCTCTGGAATGGAGCTTGAACCCGTGACCTTCTAAATCAGCTAAGAATGCTGAAACTAACACTAGCTTGTTCCCACCTTTCCCGGAGGAACGTGCAGATGTGTGGCAGATATCCACCAGTGTTGCTTTTAGCTGGACGATGTATGAGAGTAGTTTTGGAGATTTGACCATTTTGTGTCTTCCTGTGGTTGACAGCTCCCTTTTTAGGCCTAACTGAAACTGGGAACTTGCTTTGAGAAGAGATGATGCCATCAGATTACTATTGTTCAGTCAACTCAGTTGGGGTGGGGTGGTGTCTTTGTAGCACTGAAACTATATCACTTAAACAGCCTCAACAGAGTTCAACCATACACAGATCACAGAAAAAGTTAATATCGTAAATATTGAAGTTGTTGAAAAAAAAGACATTTCAAAGCTTTTCATCATGCACTAATCAGGATACTTTAACAATACCATTATAAGGAGAAAACAGCAATTTATGCTGTATGCGAAGACTGCTGGTTGGTTGGCAAGTGGACTCTGGTAGAGGTGTTGCCATGGAGAATGCACCAGTGATTGTGACTGACAGTTAACTGCCAAGCATTATTTGCAATTTAAACCAAGCAGCTTGACCCTAATTGGTCAAGGCATTGCCCTGAGGAATGATTCAGTGAATGGACTGTCAGTTATTTTGTTTACCTGAAACAGGCATAATGTGTGTACATGTTCTTTCTGTCTGCAAGGAACGGGGCCCTGTATATTAATGTATGTAGCTTTGAGTACATGCAATTTGCCACACTGAGAGCCTGACTGACAATCTTAAATTGGTTGTCAGTGTAATTCTGAGCACTCTGAGGATTATTTAGCAAATGCTGTCCAATCGCAGAATCACATCTAATGTTGGACACTGTTTTGAGTTTTGCAAGCACAGGCTGGTTGGGTACGGTCTCTACCTTGCCCATTGTGAACAGCGGAAGGGACATGCTGTTTTATACACTCCGCCAGTCTTTGGGATGTACAACCTACATACCCAGCATCACACTGGCACTGAAATTCATATACCACATTCCTTATTTGGGTAAAAGGCAGAATGTCTTTTTAGTTTGACAGCAGCATCCTGATAGTGGCGAATACCACTTGTGTTGCTCCTGCATAGTAGCAGCGTGAAACAGCTAGCTTTGCCTGTTGCTCAAATTTTTGAGATGCCTTGCCCTTCCAGGGTAGTCTGAGGTAGACTGGGCACTTTTCAGGACCAAAAGTGATGGCCTTCGGCCCATTCATGAGTATGCATGATATACAGCGTGAAATGATCTGATCAGGGTAGCCATTATCCTGCAGGATACCTTTTATGTTCCCTATTTCAGCATCAAGCTTGCATGGTGAGCAAATGGACTAGGACCCTATTTACGAGGCTGCTGATAAGAGCAACTTTATAGCATATGCAACTGTAAGAATCCCAACGCGTATATTGACCAGTGAAGGTAGGCTTGCGGTAGACCATGGTAGAGAACCACCTGGTAGATTTCTCAACTAGTACATCAAGGTAGGGGAGTTCATTTGATTGATCCATTTCAAAGGTGAATTTGAGTGCAGGATGGAGCCTATTAAGGCATGTAAGGAAATTATTACATGCAGCTGTGGATTTAAATATAACAACCGTATAATCCACATATTGAAAATATGCGGGGGGTAGGCAGTTTGGTGTCATGCCATCGAAGACATGTTTCTCATGGAACCCAATAAAGATGTTTGTGAAAGCTGGACCTAGAGGGGATCCTATGGGAACACCATCTATTTGGGGATAT
This sequence comes from Cetorhinus maximus, assembly GCF_964194155.1. Taxonomy (NCBI): domain Eukaryota; kingdom Metazoa; phylum Chordata; class Chondrichthyes; order Lamniformes; family Cetorhinidae; genus Cetorhinus; species Cetorhinus maximus. The sequence continues at coordinate 139,653,644 of NC_135880.1, forward strand.
ATAGTGTCATTAAAATCTACTGCACGAGTTGTTGAGTTCATAAGTTCAATGATTTCTGATTCACGCAACGGTGGCGGGTGTAGATTGCCATGATGTAGTGCTGCAACGCAAATATCTATGGGCTTCCTTAAGTGAAACATTGGTGAATAGGCTGGCAATATCAAATGAACACATGGGCACAGCATTGCTATTGATATGCAAGTCCTGTATGGCCTTCGCAAATGTAAAGGAATCCATCACCCTTTATCTGGAAAACTTGTTCAAAACTGGTTGTAACAATTCACCCAACCAATTGGTCAATTCATATTGTGCAGAACCAGTCATAGATAAGATAGGGCGTAAATGGACATTACTTTTTGTGTGTCTTGGACAGCCCATACATACGTGGGTACAGCAAGCTATGAAGACAAACCCTGTTGTATATATAATGCAGCAGTTCATTGCTCCTACACAAGTCCAGTAAGCATATTTTTAGCTTTCAAACAAGGCTGTCCAGTCATGTTGAGCGGCAGGTCCAATGGATACAAATTAGGACCCATCATTAAAAATGGTGTGCATTTTATTAAATAGTCACTTTTGTTAAGGATGACTATTCCTGTCCCTTTGTCAGGTTTACAGATGTGTATGTTCGGGTTGTGCTTAAGGCCTCGCAACAGTGTAAGACATTTGCATTCTTAATTCACTAAGAATATTTACATACATTTTGCCTGTTTCAGCTAAACAAAATAAGTGACAGCCCATTCACTGATTCATTCCTCAGGTCAATGCCTTGACCAATCAGCGTCAAGCTGCCTGGTTTAAATTTCAAACAATGCTTGGCAGTTAACTGTCAGTCATCATCATTGGTGCATACTCCAAACAATCAGCACTCTCTTCACATACAGTATAAATTGTTTTTTTCCCCTTATATTGGTATTCTTGCGAAGTGCCTGATGAATGTAAGATGAAAAGCTTTGACGTCTCTTTTTTTCAGCAATACTCAATTTCTGTACTATCAAACGACTAAATGTTGAAATTTGGTATCTTCCAAATTAAATCATGCTATTAAATTGAGTAAGTTTTTTAGTCCCAGAAGCTAACAGCTGGGAAATAAGAATACTGGTCCGAACTGTTTTTTTCCTTCTGGGGTATGTTAGAGCTCAGTATTTGAGTTATAAACATAAGTTATGGGGCATTCATCACTTGGAAGAGTATGCTCTAAGCTATGATCTTCCTTTAACAAAACAAAGCCCTGTATTCAGAGAATTCGATGCCTGAACCGGTGTGGTATTTATTGGTCTTGTGTTAAGTGAATGGATGTTTCAACAGGTTGCCCTGACTGTTAACAACTGGGACACTTTTCAATCTATTGATCTGTAGCTGGTTTAAATGAGCTAATAAAGCTTAATAAAAGCTGTGCTTGGAATGAATGCTGTGTACTTTTTGTTTTCATTTAGTTTCATGCAGTTAATTTTAAGACCAAGAGTCATGCTGAATATTTTACTCAAGATTGTCAATCTGGGATTACAATTTACTTTTTAGTTCCAATCACAGATTTAACTATGTATTGCCCAGTTCCAGTTGATTAAAATTATGCATTGAATTTTCTTCAATAAAATAAAAACGGAAATGCTGGAAACACTTAGCAGGCAGCATCAGTGGAGTGAAATGGATTTCAGACTGAAGTTAGAACTGACTACTTAAATCAGCTTGCACTCTCTTCTGGAACTCCATGTCAACATCTTGCCACTTCCTCATTGATCTGCGATCTCCTTAAGATTCACCATTTGGATGTTGTTTCTATCTCCTCCCCCTCACTAAATACCACCTTGTATAGCCCCGAGATCGCAGGAGGAGGCCATTTGGCTGACTCTTTGGTAGAGCTGCACAATTAGCCCCACTCCCCTACTCTTTCCCCATTGACCTGTAATTGTTTCCCTTCAAACATTTATACAATTCTGTTTTGAATGTTGCTATTGAATCTGCTTCCAGCACCTTTACAGAGAGTGCATGCCAGATCACATCAGTTCACTTTTTAAAAGAAAATCCTTATGTCACCTCTAGTTTTTTTGCCAATCACCTTAAGTTTGTGTTGCCTGGAAAGTTACTCTTTAGTCTATAAAACTTGGTTTAACCTTTTCTACACTTAAGGAGAACAACCTCAGCTTCTCCAGTCTTTCCACATAATTGAAGTTCCTGTTCTTGATACCATTCTAGTAAGTCTCCTCTGTACCCTCTCTAGGCCTTATCATCCTTTATAAAGTGTGGCGGTCATAATTGAACACATTACTCCAGCTCAGGTTGTGGGATGAGGCCCTTAAGTGTGAATTAATTGCCCACTTAAGGACCTCAATTGGCCCACTGGTGGGTGAGCTGCCCAATGCGACCCCCACCACTGGTATAATTGTAGTGGGGGCAAGGGCAAGGGCAGGTGGGGGTGGGCAGATGGCGAGCAAACTGCCTGCTGGATTTAAGGAGCCCCCCACACTTTCAAATCTGCTGGGTGCAAAGCATAAAATCTGGCATCTTATTTTTAAAAAACTGAATTCAAATTCTAGTGCTTTCAGTTATGATCACCACACTTTATAAAGGATGATAAGGCCTAGAGAGGGTACAGAGGATATTTACTAGAATGGTACCAGGGATGAGGAACTTAATTTGTGTGAAAATACTGGATCCTGATATGTGTTCCTCTATGCTCAACAGAGGATTTCACAACACCCCCACCCCCAACTGTGATTGACAGGGCCCTCAACCATGTCCAAGTCTTTTCTTGTACTTCTGCTCTCACCCCTTCCCCTTCCTCATAGAACTGCGACAGGGTTCCCCTTGTCTTCCCTTTCCACCCCACCAGCCTCCAGATTCAAAAGGTCATCCTCCACCATTTCTGCCACCTCTGGCATGATGCCACCTCCAAACATATCTTCCCCTCACCTCGTCTGTCAGCATTCTGAAAGGTTTGTTCCCTTTGCAACACTCCAGTCCACTCCTCAATCACTCCCAACACCTCATCCGCTTCCACGGCACCTTCTCGTGCAATAGGAGGAGGTGTAACACGTGCCCTTTTACCTCCTCACTGTCCAAGGCCCCAAACGCTCCTTCCAGGCAAAGCAGCGATTTACGTGTACTTTCAATTTAGTCTTCTGTATTTGCTCACAATGTAATCCCCTCTACATTGGGGAGACCAAATGCAGATTGGATGACTGCTTTGTGGAACACCTCTGCTCAGTACACAAGCATGACCCCGACCTTCCAGTCACTTGTCATTTTAGTTCACCATCTTGTTCTCATGCTAACAAATCTGTCCTTGCCTGCTACAGTGTTCCAGTGAAACTGAACTCCAGCTTGAGGAACAGCACCTCACCTTCCAATTAGGTACTTTACAGCCTCTAGATTCAACATGGAGTTCAACAATTTCAGACCATGAACTCTGTCCTCCGTTTTGATTTTTTTTTAGCTATGTGCTGATTTGAATCTTGTTTTTCATATTTTTGCTTTCTGACAGAGATATTAATTATTCTGCCATTTACAATCACTATGGACAAAAATGCTTTGTTTATCACAACCATTACCACTTCATTTCCCTTTTGTTCTTCCTCCCCCTCCCTGCTTTTGATGACATGAAACCCATCACATTTCTACCTTCCTTCAGTTCTGAAGGGGAATCACATTGCACTCGAAACATTAACTCTGTTTCTGTTTCCACAGATACTGCCAGATCTGTTGAGTATTTCCAATTCTAAAACTACCATGGTTGAATTTGAATTGATATTTTCTGGATTATTAGTCCAGTAACATCACCAATAAACTACCATATTCTTTGTTGTTTAAATTGATGCACTAAGCCTGATTTCAGTAATAGCTTGCTTCCATTAATTGGACAATCATAAAAAATGTCCACAATAGTGTCTTAATTTTCTACCTCCCTTCAAAATTTCAGGTGTCTTAACTTGCTTTCACACTCAACGTTTTTTAATGGGAACTAAATTAATGGGAATTAATCTAATGTAATATTAAATAAAAATTAATTTTTAATGGGAATAAAGCAGTGTTGATAGTTGAGTACATGAGCTCCATTCTGACTTTTCAGTTCTGTATGTGTATGCCCACAGTAATGTCCTAAAATCTCTTCTGCTGGTTGTAATGACACAGTGTGAAAATAATTGGAGCAGACTTGGTTCAGTGGCCGCAACGTTGCCTCTGAGTTAGAAGACTGTGGAATCAAGCCTTGTCCAGAGATTTGACCATACAATTCATTATTTCATTAGTGAAGTAGTGCTGCACTGCTGGGGTGTCTTTTGGATGAGACATTAAATTGTTTAATGCCTGTTTTCTCAGATTAATGGAATTATTTGAAGTGCAGGGGAATTCTTCTTGATGTTCTGGCCAATATTCATCCCTAATCAATGGCCAGGATTTTCCAGTCGTCGGGCGGGCTCAGCGGGGGCGAGCAGGAGCAGCTCCACCACCCGCGATTTCACACTGGCTAGCCAAATAACTGCCAGCGAGCATGAATCGCACGCTGCAGCGCTCAGCACTGCCCGCCGGGGGGGAGGAGGGCGAGTGCGAAAGTTCGCCCATGCGTGCGGGTGTGTGCTGTGAAAGCTCCCTGAGCACAGAGCTGCCTCAGGGAGCTGAAGATTTTCAAAATAAACAAGAGTTTAAAAATGTTAAAAAGACATGCCCCCTCATGTGACTCTGTGTGTTTCGCCAAAAATGCAAAGGCCGCTTGGCCTTTTCGCCGCCCACCAACCAAACGGATGGGCAGCAAAATGTTTCGATCAATTAATTCATTAAGGGCCTTAATAGGCTGCTTAATTGTTGGCGGGCGCGCTGCTGACTCCTGCACGCGCCTGCCAACCGAAATATTGCGCGTGTGATGATGCCAGGGCACTCGTCCGACATCATCGCACGTCATTTTACGCTCATTTGGGTGGGGCGCACACCCATCTGACGAGTGCAATATTCTGCCCAACATTACTAAAACAGATCATCTGGTCATTAAAATGAAAACAAAATACTGTGGATATTGGAGATCTGAAATAATAACAGGAAAAACTCAGCAGGTCTGGCAGTATGTGTGATGAGAGAAACCGAGTTAATGTTTCCAGTCCCAGTCACACCCCAGCTACAGTTTAGTTGGTCTGGAAAATGGGAAAATCCACAAAGTTGCAGCTGGGGTGAGATACATGGGAGCATTTTTGCTGCTAATTTTACTAAAGCTTAGTAACAGCAGAGTTGATGAGAGACATCAAAACTTATATAATTCTTTAACCTGTCTTTTAAAATAAATAGAAGTAAAAGATAAAAGTTAAGTATATTTTTCAAAAGTAAAGTCTTGCAAGCAATGTGAAATGATCAAAAACTTTTGAGGTGAGTTGTTATTTAACAATATTAAAGTAGGGATTGCTAAAACAGCAACTACACAGCTTACAAGTTAACAATCTTTAAACTAAATCCAATTGCAACCTGTCAGATAAAACTGTGACACTGTTGCCTTGATAATTCCAATGTCACACATCTAATGACAGGGAAAAAAGATGTATTTAAGAAATACTATTTTCTATCTCAAAGCATTTCATATACAATCAATAACTTTGGGGTTAAATTATTTAGATAAATGTGGCAAGCATTTTGTGTGCAGCAAGATCAGAATAGCACCATAAGAACATGGGACTTAGGAGTAGGCCATTCGGCCCTTTGAGCCTGCTCTGCCCACCATTCTATAAAATCATGGCTGATCTGATTGTGGTCTCAATTTCGCTTTCCTATCTGCAGACCCCTCCCGCCCATAACCCTTAACTCTCTTGTCTTTCAAAAATCTATCTACCAATAAAATTATGACCAATGAATATATTTCTAATGGTGGTGGTTGAGGTGGCATGTTTTAAGAACTCTGTTCTTAAAATTGTGCTATGAGATCTTTTACATCCTCCTGAAAACAGAAAGAGCCTCAGTTTTAACATCATCCAGTAGATAGCTGCTGTGATAATATAATCCTCATTGTTGCTGTAAAATGCCAGATTACATTACATTGAATTCATAGCACAGAAACAGGCCATTCAGCCTAGCTAGTCTATTCTGATATTTGTACTCCACATGAGCCACCTCCCATTATAATGACCTCTTCCCATATCACTGTATTTCTTTCTCCTTAAATGCACTGATGCTAACCCCTTCAACCACTTTAAGGGACATCAAAGTTTGCGCAAAACATTTTTACAATTATGAGAGAAAAGAAAGGATAGTTTAAGTGTATTGTGGACCCTTTGAAAATAGATTTGGGTAATCTTGTGAACGAAAATAAAGGCTGAGAAGTCTCTGGGTCCTGATGGACTTCATCCTATGGTCTTAAAAGAGGTGGCTAATGAGGTAGTAGATGTGCCCAAAATTCGCTAGATTCTGGAAAGGTTCCATCAGACTGGAAAGTAGCAAATATAACCCCTCTATTCAAGGAGGGAGGGAGGCAGAAAACAGGAAACTATAGGCCAGTTAGCTTGACGTTTGTGTGGGGAGGGGCTAGAATCGATCGTTAAAGAGATTAAAGCTGGGCACTTAAAGAAACTCAAGGTAATTGGGAAGAGTGAGCATGGTTTTATGAAAGGGAAATCACGTTTAACCCATTTATTGGAGTTCCTTGAAGGAGTAACATGTGCTGTGGATAAAGGGGAGCCTCCAGACATTCTGTACTTGGATTTCCAGAAGGCATTTTATAAGGTGCCACATCAAAGGTTTTTGCAGAAAATGAAAGCTCATGGTGTAGTGGGTAACATATTAGCATGGATGGAAGATTGGCTGGCTGGCAGAAAACAGAGATAATGCATAGATGGGTCTTTTTCTGATTGGCAGGATGTGACGAATGGAGTCCCGCAGGGTCCTGTGCTGGGGCCTCAACTTTTTACAATTTATACAAATGACTTAAATCAGGGGAGAGAAGGCATGGTAACTAAATTTGGAATTGACACAAAGATAGTTCGGAAAGTATGTTGTGAAGAGGACATAAGGAGGTTGCAGACAGATATAAATAGGTTGAGTGAGTGGGCAAAAATCTGGCATATGGAGTATAATGTAGAAAAATGTGAAGTTGTTCACTTTGGCAGGAAGAATAAAAAAACAGAGTATTACTTAAACGGAGAACGACTGCAGAATTCCAAGGTGCAGAGGGATCTAGGTGTTCTCATGCATGAGTCACAAAAAGTTGGTATGCAGGTACAGCAAGTAATCAAGAAGGCTAATGGAATGCTATCCTTTATTACGAGAGGAATTGAACATATAAGTAAGGATGTTATGCTTCTGTTAGACAGGGCATTGGTAAGACCACATCTCGAATATTGTGTGCAGTTTTTGTCCCCTTGGGAAGAATTTTCCGAGTTGGCTAGCGGGGGCGGGGCCTGCTCACCGACTCGGAAAATGACGCGCGGTGACGTCGGGCAGGTGTCTCAATGTCACCGTGCGTCATCTAGACTGTCAGTTCGGCGGACACGCAGCTGAGTCAGCTGCTCACCCACCGAAATGTCAAAGGTCTATTAAGGCCATTAACAAAGTATTTAAAGCTGTTAAGAATGCTGCCCATCCAAACTTAAGGTTGGCGGGCAGGCGAAGAGCCCAGGTGGCCTTCACATTTTTCATGAAACCTCATCCATGGGCGGGATGAGGTCTCAGGAAGGGTTTATTAATTACATAAATTTTTTTGCGAAAATTAATGGACATGTCCCGGCTCATGTGACAGTTTCACATGAGGGGACATGTCCTTAAAATTTTTTTTTACCTTTATTCCATTTTTCAAAACTTAAACTAATCTCCATGAGGCACCTCTGTGCCTCAGGGAGATTTCTGCATGCGCGAAAGAGCGCAGGCCCCGACTCAGGGAACCCCCCCCGCCCACACAAGGCGCGCCAGCGCTTCCGGGTGTGCGTCACATTGGGCGGACCTTAATTGGCCCGCCCGATCGGGGGTGCCAATCGGGTTCGCACTCACACCCGCCTGCCCCCACACAACACCCCCGACGGGGGGGGAAATTTCTGCCCCTTATGTAAGGAAGGATGTAAATGCATTGGAGGTGGTTCAGAGGAGGTTTACTAGGTTGATACCTGGAATGAGTGGGTTGTCTTATGAGGAAAGGTTGGACAGGCTGGGCGTGTTTCCACTGGAGTCTACAATAGTGAAGGGTGATTTGATTGAAGCATATAAGATCCTGAACGATATTGACAAGTTGGACATGGGAAGGATGCTTCTTCTTGTGGGTGAGCCCAGAACCAGGGGACACTGTTTTAAAATTAGGGGTCGCTCTTTTAGGACAGAGATGAGGAGAATTTTTTTCTCTCAGAGGGTTGTGTGACTTTGGAATTCAGGTGATGGAGGCAGGGTAACCGAATATTTTTAAGTCAGAGGTGGATAGATTCTTACAAAAAGCTAAAAGCTAATGCGGATGCTGGAAATCCAAAACAAAAACAGAATTACCTGGAAAAACTCAGCAGGTCTGGCAGCATCGGTGGAGAAGAAATCAGTTAACGTTTCGAGTCTTCATGACCCTGCGGCAGAACTGAGTATAGTTAGGAGAAAGGTGAAATATAAGCTGGTCTAAGGTGGGGGTGGGGGGGGGTGGTGGGAGAGAGAAGTTGAGGGTGGGATGATTGTGAAGATAAGCAAGCAGTGATAGGAGCAGATAATCAAAAGATGTCACAGACAAAAGGATCAAAGAGGTGTTGAAGGTGGTGATATTGTCTAAGAAAAGTGCTAATTAAGAATGGAAGGCAGGATACTCAAGGTACAGCTCTAGTGGGGGTGGGGTGGAAAGACTAACAAAGTTTTAGTTTTAGATTTAAAAATAATGGAATTAGGTGCGAAAAGAAGAATCTATATAAATTATTGAAAAAAAAAATTTCTCAATTTCTCTGCTCCTCTCACCCATTCTAATCTGTCTCTCTCTGAACTTACTGCACTCCGTTCTCTCAGGTCCAACCCCAGCATTGTCATCAAACCCGCTGACAAGGGTGGTACTGTTGTTGTCTGGCGCATTGACCTCTACCTCGCGGAGGCTGAGCGTCAACTCGCAGACACTTCCTCCTACCTCTCCCTGGACCATGACCCCACCACAGAACATCAAGCCATTGTTTCCAGGACTGTCACTGACCTCATCTCCTCTGGAGATCTTCCTCCCACAGCTTCCAACTTGATAGTCGCCCAACCTCGGACGGCCCGCTTCTACCTCCTACCCAAAATCCACAAACAGAACTGTCCTGGCAGACCGATCGTGTCAGGAAGAAGCTAAGGGCCCTCAGACCATCCTGGTGGGGGATGGAGGTGTAGAGGGATTGGACATCCATGGTGAAGAGGAAGCGGTTGGGGCCAGGGAACTGGAAATTGTTGATGTGACGTAAGGTGTCAGAGGAATCACGGATGTAGGTGGGAAGGGACTGGACCTCCTACCCAAAATCCACAAACAGAACTGTCCTGGCAGACCAATCGTGTCAGCCTGTTCCTGCTCCACGGAACTCATTTCTCGTTATCTTGACTCCCTTCTCTCTCCCCTTGTCCAGTCCCTTCCCACCTACATCCGTGATTCCTCTGACACCTTACGTCACATCAACAATTTCCAGTTCCCTGGCCCCAACCGCTTCCTCTTCACCATGGATGTCCAATCCCTCTACACCTCCATCCCCCACCAGGATGGTCTGAGGGCCCTTAGCTTCTTCCTTGAACAGAGGCCCGAACAATCCCCATCCACCACTACTCTCCTCCGTCTGGCTGAACTTGTTCTCACACTGAACAATTTCTCCTTTAACTCCTCTCACTTCCTCCAAATAAAAGGTGTGGCTATGGGTACCCGCATGGGCCCCAGCTATGCCTATCTCTTTATGGGGTATGTGGAACATTCCTTGTTCCAGTCCTACTCCGGCCCCCTCCCACAACTCTTTCTCCGGTACATCGATGATTACTTCGGTGCTGCTTCATGCTCTCGTCGGGACCTGGAAAAATTTATTAATTTTGCTTCCAATCTCCACCCCTCCATCATTTTCACATGGTCCATCTCTGACACTTCTCTTCCCTTCCTTGACCTCTCTGTCTCAATTTCTGATGATAGACTGTCCACCAATATCCATTACAAGCCTACCGACTCCCAAAGCTACCTCGACTACAGCTCCTCACACCCCGCTTCCTGTAAGGACTCCATCCCATTCTCTCAGTTCCTTCGCCTCCGTCGCATCTGTTCTGATGACGCTACCTTCAAAAACAGCTGCTCTGACATGTCCTCCTTCTTCCTTAACCGAGGTTTTCCACCCACGGTCGTTGACAGGGCCCTCAACCGTGTCCGGCCCATATCCCGCGCATCCGCCCTCACGCCTTCTCCTCCTTCCCAGAAACATGACAGGATCCCCCTTGTCCTCACTTATCACCCCACCAGCCTCCGCATTCAAAGGATCATCCTCAGCCATTTCCGCCAACTCCAGCATGATGCCACCACCAAACACATCTTCCCTTCACCCCCCCTGGCGGCATTCCGTAGGGATCGTTCCCTCCGGGACACCCTGGTCCACTCCTCCATCACCCCCTACTCCTCAACCCCCACCTATGGCACCTCCCCATGCCCACGCAGAAGATGCAACACCTGCCCCTTCACTTCCTCTCTCCTCACCGTCCAAGGGCCCAAACACTCCTTTCAAGTGAAGCAGCATTTCACTTGCATTTCCCCTAACTTAGTCTACTGCATTCGTTGCTCCCAATGCGGTCTCCTCTACATTGGAGAGACCAAATGCAAACTGGGCGACCGCTTTGCAGAACACCTGCGGTCTGTCCGCAAGAAAGACCCAAACCTCCCTGTCGCTTGCCATTTTAACACTCCACCCTGTTCTCTTGCCCACATGTCTGTCCTTGGCTTGCTGCATTGTTCCAGTGAAGCCCAACGCAAACTGGAGGAACAGCACCTCATCTTCCGACTAGGCACTTTACAGCCTTCCGGGCTGAATATTGAATTCAACAACTTTAGATCTTAAACTCCCCCTCCCCCCATCCCCACCCCGTTTCTCCCCCCTCCCCCTTCCATTTTTTTTTCAATAATTTGTATAGATTCTTCTTTTCCCACCTATTTCCATTATTTTTAAATCTAAAACTAAAACTTTGTTAGTCTTTCCACCCCACCCCCACTAGAGCTGTACCTTGAGTATCCTGCCTTCCATTCTTAATTAGCACTTTTCTTAGACAATATCACCACCTTCAACACCTCTTTGATCCTTTTGTCTGTGACATCTTTTGCTTATCTGCTCCTATCACTGCTTGCTTATCTTCACAATCATCCCACCCTCAACTTCTCTCTCCCCCCCGCCTCCCACCTTAGACCAGCTTATATTTCACTTTTCTCCTAACTATACTCAGTTCTGCCGCAGGGTCATGAAGACTCGAAACGTTAACTGATTTCTTCTCCACCGATGCTGCCAGACCTGCTGAGTTTTTCCAGGTAATTCTGTTCTTGTTGTAGACAGATTCTTGTTGGGCAAGGGAATCAAAGGTTATCGGAGGTAGATGGGAATATGAAATTCGAAACACCAACAGATCAGTCATGATCTTATTAAGTGGCGGAGCAGGCTTGAGAGGCCGAATGGCATACTTCTGCTCCATTTCGCATGTTTGTATGTTCGTATGAAATGACAGACTTATTGAATAATAGTATCAGTCTTCATAGTCGAGAAAGAGGATAATATACTTGACATTTCAGGGAAACTAATAATAAATCAAGAACTGGAGCTCCCTCAAGTTAATATAAGCAAGAAAATGGTTTTTAAGAAAAATATTGGGATTAAAGATTGAAGAATCCCCAGGACCTGATGGTTTCTGCCCCAGGAAGTAGGTGTGGAGATTACAGATACTTCAGTTATAACCTTCCAAAAAGCCCTTGTTTCAGGAATTGTCCCTTTGGATTGGAAAATATGCAGGTATCTCCATTATTCAAGAAAGGTAAGAGAGAACAAAAAAGGAAATTACAGACCTGTTAGTCTAACATATGTTGTGAAAAAGTTATTGGAATCTAAACTTAGTGACTGTGCACAGAAATTTGGGCTGACTGGGGAGAAGCAGTGTGGATTTGTAAAGGGCCCATTATGTCTGATAAACCTAATTGAATTTTTTGAGGAAATAATTAAAGTCATAGATAGGGGAATGTCTGTGGATGAGATTTATATTGACTTTCAGAAGGCATTCAATAAGGTTCAACATAAGAGACTTGGCTGAAGTTAAAACTCTTTGAGATTGCGTCTCATCACAGATTGGGATCTGGGATGGACTGTTGCCGGCAAATTATGTTTTTCTATTACAACAGTGCTACACTGAAATGCAACAGTGAAATTCCAATTATAAGCCACTTAGCGGTATTACTGGGAACATACACACATGTAAGTATTAAATTTTAACATTGGAATTCCCATGATAAATGCATACATTGCAGGTTCCATTGCAGTGTGGGACTACAGCCTTGTTAGATCCAAACTCCTGCCGGTGACCAGAAAGATATCAGGGGCAGTTTTACATGTGTCAGTGGCCACAGTTCTCGACTCCTTTCCGGACTGCTGCAGGAGTAAACAGTGTATAAATTTTAACATCGCCTCCCTGCTTTTATATTCTATTCCTCTAGAAATTGATCACAGTATTTTGTTTGCACTCTTTATGGCCTTACCAACTTTCGTTACTACTTTTAGTGATTTATGTACTTGTATTCCTGGATCTCTTTGCTCCTCTACTGCATTTAACTTCTTACCTTCCAAGAAATAAGTGGCGTCCTTGTTCCTCCTACTGAGGTGAACCACTTGACACTTGATTGTTGAATTTTACTTTCATTCTCTCCTTTATATAAATATATATGTAGATATAGAATGAGTTTGGACAGTGATCTGTTTTCCATCCTTCATTAAAAAGACATGCAAGGAAATGGGAATAGCTGCAAAGCTCCTTTACCTTTATAAAACTCTGTGCTTCAGACAAACTGATTTACAGGGAAGACATTGCATTTTGCAGCAAGCCTGTGAAATAGACCAAAACCTGCATAAGACCAAAGTCTAGAACTTGTGTCCATGTGGAAAAATCACCACCCAAGGAAATCAAGAATACTTTGCTGCAAGCTCTTCGAATTTTAAGTTGAAAGGTGGACCTTAATCCTGGTCAGTGATGTAGGACTGCAAAACCAATAGATGTACAGTTTAATAAAAATCAATCTGAACAATGAAACAACTGAGGGTCTGAGGACTCCCTGCTTCTTCCTTGAATGGAGGCCCAAACAATTCCCATCCACAACCACTCTCCTCCGTCTGGCTGAACTTGGTCTCCCATTGAACAATTTCTCCTTAAGCTTGTCTCACCTCCTCCAAATAAAAGGTGTGGCTATGGGTACCCACATGGGTCCCAGTTATGCCTGTCCCTTTATGGGGTATGTGGAACATTCCTTGTTTCAGTCCTCCTTAGGCCCCCTCCCACAACTCTTTTTGTGGTACATTGATGATTATATCAGTGCCACTTCATGCTCTTGTCTGGACCTGGAAAAATTCATCAGTTTTGCTTCCAATTTCCACCCCTCTGTCACCTTCACATGGTCTATCTCTGACACTTCCCTTCCCTTCCCTGACTTCTCTCTCTCCATTTCTGGTGATAGACTGTCCACCAATATTCATTACAAGCCCACTGACTCCCACAACTACCTTGACTATACCTCCCCACACCCTGCTTCCTATAAGAACCCCATTCCATTCTCCCAGTTTCCCAGTCTCCACCGCATTTTTTCTGATGATGCTACCTTCCACAATGGCTTTTCTGACGTGTCTTCCTTTTTCCTCAGCCGAAGATTCCTCTCATTGTGGTTGACAGGGCTCTCAACCGGGTCCAAACCATTTCCCACATTTCTGCTGTCACTCCTTCTCCTCCCTCCTAGAACCACAATGGGGTTCCCCTTGTCCTCACTTTCCACACCACCAGCTTCCATATTCAAAGGATCATCCTCCACCATTTCTGTCAACTCCAACATGATGCCACCACCAAACATATCTTCCCCTCCCCTCCCCTGTCAGCATTCTAAAGGGATTGTTCCCTCTGCAATACCCTGATCCACTCCTTTATCACCCCCAACACCTCATCCCCTTCCAATGGCACCTTCTCATGCAATTACAGGAGGTGTAACAGCTGTCCATTTATCTCCTCACTGACCAAAGCCCCAAGCACTCCTTTCAGGTGAAACCACTTCGTTTGCACTTTTTTCAATTTGGCCTGCTGCATTCACTGCTCACAATGTGGTCTCCTCTACATTGGGAAGACTAAACGCAGACTGTGAGACCACTCTGTGGAACAACTTCGCTCAGTCTGCAAGCATGGCCCCAACCTTCCTGTTGCTTGCCATTTCAATTCACCATCTTGCTCTCATGTCCACATATCTGTCCTTGACCTGCTACAATGTTCCAATGAAATCCAACACAAACTAGTGGAACAGCACATCATCTTCCGATTAGGCACTTTGCAGCTTTCTGGACTTAACATTGATCTCAACCACCCATGGTTAACAAAGGTGGCCAATGAGAGTATCCAATCAAAATCTAAAGCATACAAAGCAGCAAAAACTAGTGGCAGGCCAGAGGATTGGGAATATTTTAGGAACCAGCAGCAGATGACTAAAAAGCTAATAAGGAGGGAGAAAATTGATTATGAAAGTAAATTGGCAAGAAATATAAAAACAAACAGCAAGAGCTTCAATGGGTATATAAAAAGAGAGTAGCTAAAGTTAGCGTGGGACCTTTGGAGGATGCGACTGGAAAATTGATAATGGCAGATAATTTAAACCAATATTTTGCATTGGTCTTCACAGTGGAGGACACTATAAACATTCCAAAAATATCAGATAAGCAAGGAGTTAATGGGAGGAAAGATCTTGTAACTGTCTCTGTCATGAGGGACAAAGTATTTAAGAAACTAATGGGACTAAAGGCAGACAAGTCACCAGGACCTGAGGGTCTGCATCCAAGGGTTTTAAAGAAAGTGACTGCAGATATAATGGAGGCATTGGTCGAAATATTCCAGAGCTCACTGGATTCCAGAAGGGTCCCAGCGTATTGGAAAACTGCTAATGTGACGGCCCTGTTCAAGAAGGGAAGGAGACAAAAAGCAGGAAACTATGGGCCAGTCAGCCTAACATCTGGCATTGGGAAAATGCTAGAGTCCATTATGAAGGAAGAAATAGCAGGACATTTAGAAAAGCTTAACGCAATCAAATGGAGTCAACATCGTTTTGTGAAAAGGAAATCGTGTTTGACAAATTTGCTAGAGTTCTTTGAGGATATAACAAGCAGAGTTGATAAAGGGGAACCGGTAGATGTAGTGTATTTGGATTTCCAGAATGCATTCGATAAGGTGCCACATAAAAGGTTATTGCACAAGATAGGAGCTCACGGTATTGGGGGTAATGTATCTGCATGGATTGAGGATTGGTTAACACACAGAAGACAGAGAGTCTGGATTAATGGGACCTTTTCAGGTATGGGAGACGTAACCAGTGGAGTGCCACAAGGATCAGTCCTAGGACCTTAATTATTTACTATCTATATTAATGACTTGGAGGAGGGGGCAGAGTGTAATGTATCCAAATTTGCTGACGATACAAAAATAGGTGGGAGGGCATGTTGTGATGAGGACATAAGGAATCTCCAAGGAGATATAGACAGGTTGAGTGAGTAGGCAAAAACTTGGCAGATGGAGTTTAATGTAGGAAAGTGTGAGGTCATGCACTTTGGTAGGAAAAATCAAAAGGCAGACTATTATTTAAATGGAGAGAGACTCCAAAAAAATGCAGCACAGAGGGATCTGGGTGTTCTTGTGCATGAAATACAAAAGGTTCGCATGCAGGTGCAGCAAGTAATTAAGAAGGCAAATGGAATTTTGACCTATATTACTAGGGAGTTGGAGTTTAAAAATAGGGAAGTCTTGTTACAACTGCACAGGGTGTTGGTGAGGCTGGACCTGGAGTACTGTGTACAGTTTTGGTCCCTGTATTTAGGAAAGGATACACTGGCATTGGAGGTAGTTCAAAAGAGATTCACTAGGCTGATTCCTGAGATGAAGATGTTGACTTATCAAGAACATCTAAACAGGTTAGGCTTTTATTCATTAGAGTTTAGAAGAATGAGGGGTGACCTTATTGAAACGTGCAAGATTCTGAGGGGTCTTGACAGGGTAGATGTTGAGAAGATGTTTCCACTAGTGGGGGATTCTTGAACTATGGGACATAGTTACAGAATAAAAGGACACTCATTTAAAACTGAAATGCGAAGGAATTTCTTCTCACTGAGGGTAGTGAATGTTTGGAATTCTCTACTCCAGAGAGTTGTGGAGGCTAGATCACTGAAAGTATTTAAAGAGGAGGTGGATAGATTTTTGAAATATCGGGATTGGAGAGTTATGATGAGCCGCCACGAAAGAGGAGTTGAGGCCTGGGGCAGATCAGCCATGATCTTATTGAATAGCGGGACAGGCTTGAGGGGCTGAATGGCTACTCCTGCTCCTATTTCTTATGTTCAGCAACTTCAGACCATGAACTCTGTCCTCCATTTTGATGTTATTTTCCACCCACCACCCCTACGACCCCACCAGGGGCCAGTCTGTAACTTGTTCTCATGTTTTGCTTTCAGGAAGTACTGACTCCAACACATTCTATTAACACATTCTGCTATCTGACCTTTATGCCACTATTAATACCTCCCTTAGTCTTCATTACCACTCCCTTTGTCTTGTGTCCGTGACGCCTTTGTCACTGAATCTCTCCTGAGCTACAACCTTACCCCTGACCTTCCATTTCGCTCCAGCTGCTCCAACCCCTCTCTTCAACAGCATAAAACCCACCACATTTCTACTTCTCTTCAGCTCTGAAAAATAGTCTTATGGACTCGAAATGTTAACTCTGTTTCTCTCTCCACAGATGCTGCCAGACCTGCTGAGTTTTTCCAGCATTTCCTGTTTTTATTTCAGATTTCTAGCATCCGCAGTATTTTGCTTTTATTAAACAAATGCTTTCATTCATTTAGTTAACGTTGCTTGATAGGCCCTATTAGACCCAACCTTTGAAATGCCATATAAACACTAACTATCTCGCCCCCTTACCCTTTCTCTTCTCAAGGTGATGACTCATGTTACCAGAATCCTCTGGTACTTTGCCGAGCTGCCCAACATTCATGAATCAACATAAAAAGGAGTCAGTGGCATAGTGATATTGTCATTGGACTAGGAATCCAGAGACTCAAGGAAACCTGGTAACCCTGGTTCGAATCCCACCATGGCAGATGGTGGAATTTGAATTCACCAGTCTGATGATGACCACCTGGTTCACTAATGCCATTTAGAGAAGGAAACCTGCCGTCCTTACCTGATGACTCCAGACCCACATCGATGTGGTTGACTCTTAAATGGGTTAAAAACCAGATGGACTACCTGGCATCAACAAATGACAATGACAAAGTCCTCCTTACTAACATCTGGGACCTAGTGCTGAAATTGGGAGAGCTGTCTCACAGACTATTCAAGCAACAGCCTGACATAGTCATCCTTACGAAATCATACCTTACAGACACCACCATCACTGGGCATGTTCCCCCGGCAGGACAGGCCCAGTGGAGGTGGTGGCACAGTGGGGTTGCCCTGGGAGTCCTCAACTCCGGAACCCATGAAGTCTCATGGGCAAGGAAACCTCCTGCTGATTACCACGCACTGTCTCCACACAGCTGATGAATCAGTGCTCCTCCATGTTGAACACCAGTTGGAGGAAGCACTGAGGGTGCAGAATATTCTCTAGACTTTAATGTACATTCATAAGAGTTGCTTGGTGTCACCACAACTGGCCGAGTCCTAAAGGACATAGCTGCTAGACTGGGTCTGTGGCAGGTGGTGAGGGAACCAACAAGAGGGAAAAGCATACTTGACCTCATCCTCACCAACCTGTCTGCCGCAGATGCACCCGTCCATGACAATATCAGTAAGAGTGACCAGTCCTTGTGGAGACAAAGTCCCATCTTCACATTGAGGATACCCTCCATCATGTTGTGTGGCACTACCACCATGTTAAATGGGATAGGCTTCAAACAGATCAAGCAGCTCAAGACTGGGCAACCATGAGGCGCTGTGGACATCAACAGCAGAAGAATCGTACTCAACTAAAATCTGTAACCTCATATCCCCCAATCTACTATGCCAGGGGATCAACCCTGGTTCAATGAAGAGTGCAGGAGTGCATGCCAGGAGCAGCACCAGGCATATCTAAAATCAAGGTGTCAACCTGGTGAAGCTACAACACAGGACTACTTGAATGCCAAACAGCATAAGCAGAAAGTGATAGACAGAGCTAAGCAATTCCACAACCAATGGACCAGATCTGAGCTCTGCAGTCCTGCCACATCCAGCTGTGAATGGTGGTGGAGAATTAAACAACCCACTGGAGGGGGATGCTCTGCTAAAATCCCCATCCTCAATGATGGAGAAGTCCAGCATATCAGTGCAAAAGATAAGGCTGAAGCATTTGCAACAATCTTCAGCCAGACGTACCAAGTGGATGAACCATCTCGACCTCCTCAGGACATCCCCCGCATCACAGATGCCAGTCTTCAGCCAATTCGATTCACTCTACGTGATATCAAGAAATGGCTGAAGGCACTGGATACTGCAAAGGCTATGGGCCCTGACAATATTCCAGCAATAGTACTGAAGACTTGTGCTCCTGAGCTTGCCGTGTCCCTAGCCAAGCTGTTCTAGTACAGCTACAACACTGGCATCTACCCAGTTATGTGGAAAATTGCCCACGTACGCACTGTACACAAAAATCAGGACAAATCCAACCCGGTCAATTAATGTCCCATCAGTCTACTCTCAATCATCAGTAAAGTGATGGAAGGGGGCCATCAACAGTGCTATCAAGTGGCACTTGCTTAGCAACAACATGCTCACTGACACTCAGTTTGGGCTCCGCTACGGTCACTCAGCTCCTAACCTCATTACAATCTCGGTTCGAACATGGGCATAAGAGCTGAACTCCCGAGGTGAGGTGAGAGTCACTGCCCTTGACATCAAGGCAACATTTCACTGAGTTTGGCATCAAGGAGCCACAGCAAAACTGGAGTTAATGGGAATTGGGAGGGGCGGGGTGGGGGGGGGTGGGTGGTGGTGGGGGAACTCTCCACTGGTTGGAATCATACATAGCACAAAGGAAGATGGTTGTGGTTGTTGGGAGTCAAACAACTCAGTTCCTGACATCGCTGCAGGAGTTCTTCAGTGTAGTGTCCTAGGCCCAACCATCTTCAGCTGTCTCATCAATGACCTTCCTTCCATCATCAGGTCAGAAGTGTGGATGTTCGCTGATGATTGCACAATGTTCAGCACCATTCGTGACTCCTCAGATACTGAAGCAGTCCATGTCCAAATGCAACAAGACCTGGACCATATCCAGGTTTGGGCTGACAAGTGGCAAGTAACATTCATGCCACACAGATGCCAGGCATTGACCATCTCCAACAAGAGAGAACCTAACCATCGTCCCTTGACATTCAATGGCATAACCATCGTTGAATCCCCCGTTATCAACACCCTGGGGTTACCATTGACCAGAAACTGAACTGGACTAGCCATATAAATACTGTGACTACAAAAGCAAGTCAGAGGCTAGGAATCCTGCAGTGAGTAACTCATCTTCTGATTCCCCAAGCCTGTCCACCATCTACAAGGCACAAGTCAGGAGTCTGATGGAACACTCTCCACTTGCCTGGATGAGTGCAGCACCAAAAACACTCAGGAAGCTTGACACCATCCAGGACAAAGTAGCCCGCTTGATTGGCATCCCTTCCACATTCACTCCCTCCACCACCAACACACAGTGGTAGTGGTGTGTACCAGCTACAAGACGCACTGCAGAAACACACCAAGGCTCCTTATACAGCACTTTCCAAATCCACGACCACAACCACCTAGAAGGACAAATGCGGCAGACACATGGGAACATCACCACCTGGAAGTTCCCCTCCAAGTCACTCACCTTACTGACTTGGAAATATATCGCCATTCCTTCACTGTCGCTGGGTCAAAATCCTGGAACTCCCTTCCTCTAACAGCACTGTGGGTATACCTACACCACATGGACTGCAGCGGTTCAATATGGTGGCTCATCACCGCCTCCTCAAGGGCAATTAGGGATGGGCAATAAATATTGGCCTAGCCAGCGATGCCCACATCCCACAAATGAATAAAAAAAGTGTCATGAGGCTATTGAACTTCACCGGGAGATGACAAAACGGTTCTCACAACATTTATGCCAGTGTTTTCCTTTGGGGTCATTAGACAATGAACTAAGGCCAGAGGCTTGGCATTGGTCAAGGTTGGCAGAAATTATGCCTGTAGGTCTGAACACTATGGCCAACCATATTGACTGCAGTCCAAAGCTTGGTGCTTTAGGTACTGTGTAGACTTCTCATTATTCTATAAGTGGAATTCAGCCTACACATTCAAAGCTCCCGCCCACATTTCCCTTCATCTCACTTTCTGAGTTGATAATTGCTAGCTTAGATATTTGGATTGGTGTTATTATTGCCCACTCATTTAGAAAAACCTATTCCACATAATGTTTACTAAGCTGTTCCACCTTTCCTCCTTTAAGATCATCTTTAAAACCTACTTCTTCAACTAAGCCTCCAGTTACTTGTCCTAATGTCTCCTTGCTCAGTGTCGTGTCAATTTTTCTTCTTATGCTTCTGTGCAGTGCACTGAGACATTTTACTACATATTAATGCAAGTTCTTATTGTTAAGTGGATATTTGAAAAAAGGAAAAAAGGGCTTGAGTTTATATACAGTTAGCACACTTCCACAACTACACAACATCACAAAGTGCTTTACAATCAATGAATTATTTTTTCAAATGTAGTCACAGTTGTAGGAAATGCAGCAGCCAATTTGCACACTGCAAACTCCTGCAAACAGCAATGAGATAATGACTGGATTTTTGTAGTGTTGATTGAGGAACAAATATTGGGCATGACATTGGGGATAACTCCCCTGCTTTTCTTCATAATAGTGTCATAGGATCTTTTAGCTCCACCTGAGCAGGCAGATGAGACCTTGGTTTAATGTTTCATTCAAAAGATGGCACCTCTGAAGGTGCAGCACTCTCTGAGTACTGCATTGGAGTGTCAGCCTTGATTTTTGTGCTCACGTTGTGGTAGGGTTGCCAATTTGTGATTAAATGTATTCCTGGAGGTTTCATCACATGACTTTTCACAATTCTCCAAGCATTAGTCAGTCAACACAACCATCCTTGTGACGCTCTGCCTTTCTATGCCAATTGGAAAGCAAAAAGGCTCATTAGCCAATTGGATGATGCTTCACTGTCAACAAAACAGCCTCCTCCCAACAACCCCCCCCCAACCCCCCACCCACTTTATATTATTTTATATCTCATAAAGAGAAAAATTCAAAGGAAATGACAAAAAACAATCTTTTTTAATGTCCCAGTGATTTTTCTCCAGGCTGTACACAGCAGTGTCCTGGAAATTGATCTTCAACTCCTGGAGACCTGCAACCTTAGCGGGACTTGAATGCAGGAGTGGTGCCAACTGAGCCATGGTTGATACTCTCATCAGTCACAATGATTTATTATTCTTCATATTGATAGTTAGATAATTAGACTGGCATGTTTCAGATCTCTGACCAGACTGAAATATCAATCTCCCTGTTGTTTCTACAAAGAAATGAGATTCTACCCCAAAATGAAACTGACAGTCAGCACAAGCGACTGAAGTATGAAGATTTAAAGGGGGAGTGCTTTTGGTATTGATTTTCCCCAATTCTTAAACCCCTCTCCCATCTCCTCCACCCTCAACTGCAACAATAAGTCTGAGGAGCTCAGTTACTTCTTTATTACGAAGACAAAGACCATCCGACCGGCTGCCTCTGCTGTTTTCCACCTTCCACTAGCCCACCAAGTCAAACTTCCACTAAAGTCCCCCTGAACTCTCATCTTTCTCAAATTTCTCTCTTATCTCGCCCATGCCCTCTTCGAGTTCATTTTGTCCATGAGACCCATCTCTTGCTCCCTCGGCCCTATTCCCACTAAACTGCTGACCATCCAACTTAACTTCCTGGTCCCAATGTTAGTTGATATTGTTCATGATTCTCCCTCTTCAGATGTTGTTCCTCTCCTTTAAATCTGCCCTCATCACTCTTCTCAAAAACCAACCCTTGACCTTACCTTCCTTGCGAACAACTCCTCCATTTCCGATTTCCCTTTCCCCTTTTAACTGGCCTCTGAAATGGCCGAACAAGCCACTCAGTTCAAGGTCAAATAGCAATGGGCAACTATTGCTGGCATCAAGTGCAGTGACATCCACATTCCATGAAATAATCAATTAAAAAAAGGCATGTTGCCACCCCAATTGCACCCATTTTCCCCAGAAATCCATGTTTGAAACCCTTCAGTCAGAACTTTTAAACATACGAAATAGGAGCATGAATAAACCATATGGATCCTTGAGTCTGCACTTCCACTCAATACAATCATGGGTGATCCTCTGCATCAACTCCATCCACTCCCCATATCCCTTGATCAGGTTTCCGCCCCTGCCACAGTACTGAAATGCCTCTTATCATTCTCCTCCAACGCCTCTCCAGTGTTATTCAGCTGGGTGGGACTGTTCTCACCTGGGTCCATTCTTATCTTTCTAATTATAGCCCAAGTATCACTTGCAATGACTTCTGTAGTTTCTCCTCTCACTCCCGCACTGTTACCTTTGGTATACCCCAATTTATCCTTATTCCCTCCTATTTCTCATCTACATGCTTCCCCATGGTGAAATCATCAGGAAACACTGTTAGTTTCACTATGCTGATGAACCCAAGCCTACCGCAACACCATCTCGCTTGACTCCTCCCTCTCCTTCAGGTACCATGTCCTAAGACAGCATTGGCGACCATGGACTCCTATTGGACTGATCTGTCATTATCCTTGGAAAAGTACTGCAGTGATTTGCCATTTCTTTTCTGCAGTACGGCTGACCAGGAAACTCTTCCCTCCTGCCATTAGGCACTTTGGAAGGATTTACAAACTGATAATTAACCCTGTTTGGCCAGGTTGTGAACAGACCTTCAATGGCTATCAAGCCCTGAAGTGGGAGTGGAACACAGAGCTTCTGGACCAGAGGTAGGGATGTTACTACACCACAAGACCTCCACACCTTGACTCAGCTGCTTTTGCTAAACTGTCAGTCTGCTTATCTGACATTGCTATTGTTTTCAGTCCCCGCTGCAAACTCCATTCCCTAGCTCTGAGCTCTCCCTCACAACAGTTTGAGACTAAACCAATCTGTTCACAATCTTGGTGTCATATCTGACCCTGAGGTGGGTTTCTGACCACATATTTGAACCATCACTAAGACTGCCAGTTGTCACCTTGTAACGTTGTACAACTTCACTCTTGTCTCAACTCATCTGCTGCTGAAACCCTTATTCATGCCTTTGTTACCTATAGACTTGACTATTCCAATGCACCCCTGGCTGGTCTCTCACATTGTACCTTCTATAAACTTGACTCCATCCAAAACTCTTCTGCCGATGGTATAAATACCAAGTCCCGATAACCTATTGTATTTGCTGACTTACGTTGTCTCCTGGCCAAGCAACATCTTGATTTTAAAATTCTCATCCTTGTTTTCAAATTGCTCTGTGGCATTGCCCACCCCTACCCCCCCATCTCTAATCTCCCCTAGCCCTCCAAGATATCTGTGCTCATTTAATTATGGCCTCTTGAGCATCCTTGATTTTAATTCTTACACCATCAATAGCATGCCCTCAGCTGCATTAGATCGTTTTTCTTTTATAATTTGTAATTACTTACCAGTAAATCTCCTTTCATTCTCATTGATGGCAAGTTAGAGGATGAGCTGGATCCCTGATGTTGATGCTCTCCTGAGGGATAGCAGTATTGGGCAGCTGATCATCCTTTCACCTTTGTGCCTTCTAACTTGTTAGAAGTTGGTGTTTCACAGGGATGAGACAATGCAGGTGCTCAGTTAGTAATCTCATGCTATCAAAATGGAACTAACCCGCTAATGGAAAGAGACGAGGATCTCCCCATGAGCCACCTGGCCTTATCCTCAAAGGGGACAAGGATTTAAAATATCTTTGGGATCACAGCATCAATTTCTTCTGCAAAGAGGTAAATAAATAACAGCAAGGCTGAAAGTTAAAGATTGGGTACCAAGTGGCATGGGAAAGATGAAATAAAACATGTGAGAATGTTAGAAGTAGAGGATGGCAATGTGCATGGCAGCCACATGGCAGTACAGAATAGGGAGGTGGAGAGATCCTTAAACAGAGTGCAGAGTGATGGCTTAATTTGGGATGTGGAGCATCTGGTACTGTTTGGGAGCCCTGTGGGTGAGGGAGTTAGCAGTCTGTGCCCCCTTGCTCCTGGGCACAGAGGCCATTTGAATATTCACACTTCTGCCCAAAATGTAATAAAAATATTGGTAAGATGCAGTGAAGTAGTTTGAGAGAAATGAAAGAACCATGGTTTCTGCCTTACCGTTCTGATCCCCAGTGTTCTGGTGGAAAGCTGAGGATGAACAATACATTTAAAATATTGTATAGTTGGTGTACTCACACACCAGTCCTTGTATAAGAAAGTATGCAAATAGTAAACCTGGGAAATCTTTTGTGTATTTTCCTCTAAGGGCAATCAGTGAGTGGAACTGCATGGGGGAGAAACAGCATGATGGGGTAAGTGGGGAAGGCATGTTAGGGGGCAAAGGCAGGGAGGGGGGAAGCCAGAGGGAAGAGACAGCACGGGCGTGGGGAGGAGCAGGGGATGGCATGGGAGATGTGGAATAGGGAATGAGGATGGGATAAGAAGGGGTGGGTTGGGGATGACTTGGGGTGATATGAGGGTTGAAAGAAATGGGATGGGATTTTTAAAAATTCATTCATGGGGTGTGAGCGTCGCTGGGTGGGCCAGCATTTATTGCCCATCCCTAATTGCCCTTGAGAAGGTGGTGGTGGTGAGCTGCCTTCTTGAACTACTACATTTCATGTTGTGTAGGTACATCCACAGTGCTGTTAGGAAGGGAGTTCCAGGAATTTGACCCAGTGACAGTGAAGGAATGACGATATATTTCCAAGTCAGGATGGTGAGTGGCTTGGAGGCGAACTTCCAGGTGGTGGTGTCCCCATGTGCCTGCTGCCCTTGTCCTTCTAGATGATAGTGATCACTGGTTTGGAAAGTGCTGTCTACGGAGCCTTGGTCAGTTCCTGCAGTGCACCTTGTAGATGGCACACACTGCTGCAGCGGTGCATTTGTGGATGGGATGCCAATCAAGCGGGCTGCTTTGTCCTGGATGGTGTTGAGCTTCTTGAGTGTTGTTGGAGCTGCACTCATCCAGGCAAGTGGAGAGCATTCCATCACAATCCTGACTTGTGCTTTGTAGATGGTGGACAGGCTTTAGGAAGTCAGGAGGTGAGTTACTTGCCACAGGATTCCTAGCCTCTGGCCTGCTGTTGTAGCCACAGTATTTATATGGCTAGTCCAATTCAGGTTCTGGTCAATGGTAATTCCCAGGATGTTGAAAGTGGGGGATTCAGTGATGGTAATGCCACTGAACATTAAGGGGCGATGGTTAGATTCTCTCTTGATGGAGATGGTTATTGCCTGACACTTGTGTGGCGTGACTGTTACTTGCCACTTGTCAGCCCAAGCCTGTATATTATCCAGGCCTTGCTGCATTTGGACATGGACTGCTTCAGTATCTGAGGAGTCGCAAATGGTGCTGAACGTTGTGCAAACATCAGCGAATATCCCCACCTCTGAGCTTATGATGGAAGGATGGTCATTGATGAAGCAGCTGAAGATGGTTTGGCCGAGGACACTACCCTGAGGAACTCCTGCAGTGATGTCCTGGAGCTGAGATCACTGACATCCAACAACCACAACCATCTTCCTTTGTGCTAGGTATCACTCCAATCAGCAGAGAGTTTTTCCTCTGATTTCCATTGACCCCCGTTTTCCTATGGCTTCTTGATGCCACACTTGGTCACATGCTGCCTTGATGTCAAGGGCAGTCACTTTCACCTCACCTCTAGAGTTGAACTCATTTGTTCATGTTTGAACCAAAGCTCTGATGAGGTCAGGAGCTGAGTGACCCTGGCAGAACACAAACTGAGTGTCAGTGAGCAGGTTATTGATAAGCAATTGTCACTCGATGGCATTGTTGATGACCCCTTACATCACTTTACTGATGATTGAGAGTAGACTGATTGGGTGGTAATTGGCTGGGTTAGATTTGTCCTTTTTTTATGTACAGGACATACCCGAGCATTTTTCCACATTGTTGGGTAGATACCAGTGTTGTGGCTGTACTGGAACAGTTCGGTAAGGGGCGTGGCAAGTTCTGGAGCACAGGTCTTCACTATTATTGTCGGAATATTGTCAGGGCCCATAGCCTTTGCAGTATCCAGTGCCTTCAGTCGTTTCTTTGCGTGATGCGAAGTGAATTGAATTGGCTGAAGACTGGCATCTGTGATGCTGGGGACCTCCGGAAGAGGCTGAGATGGATCATCCACTCGGCACTTCTGGCTGAAGATTGTTGCAAATGCTTCAGCCTTATCTTTTGCACTGATGTGCTGGGCTCCCCCATCATTGAGGATGGGGATATTTGCAGAGCTTCCTCCTCCAGTGAGTTAATTGTCTACCACCATTCATGACTGGATGTGGCAGGGCTGCAGAGCTTAGATCTGATACGTTGGTTGAGGAATCGTTTAGCTCTGTCTATCACTTGCTGTTTATGCTGTTTGGTACGCGAGTAGTCCTATGTTGTAGCTCCACCAGGTTGACACCTCATTTTTAGGTATGCCCAATACCACAATGTAACCATCTCCTCAAATGATATGAGAAGGATGAAAGGAATGAGATGGGTATGGCATGGGAAGGATGAAATGGCATGGGATAGAAATTTAAAGAAATATTGTTGCAATAAAGTTACCAGTTTCATTGCAATTTTTTTGTGGGTCTCTGCTAGATTAAAATCATAGAATGGTTACAGCATAGGGGGTGCCAATCGTGTCCATGCTGGCTCCCTGCATAAGAAGTTTGCATGGTCTCACTCCCTGTAGCCCTACAAATTTTTCATTTTCAGATAATGATCCAATTCCTTTCTGAATGCCGTGATTGAATCTGCCTCCACCACATTCTCATGCAGTGCATTCCAGATCCTAACCACTCATTCTGTAAAAAAAGTTTTATGTCACCATTGCTTCTTTTGCCAATTACCTTACATCTGTGCCCTTGGGTTCTTGATCCTTCCACCAATGAGAAATTTCTATCTACTCTGTTCAGCCCCTCATTATTTTGAATACCTCTATCAACTCTCCTCAGCCTTTTCTCCTCCAAGGTAAACATTCCGAGCTTCTCCAATCTATCTACATAAATTCTTCATTTTGGAACCATTCTCAAACTTATCAATGTGCCTGCCAGTTACCTGTTTATGAATTCAAATGAAATTCCCCATAGCCCACATAAGGAGCAACATGTCTATTTTTAAAGCCAGTCTGTTATTAGGAAAACAAAAACCCACCTCTTTCATACTCCACAAATCCTTTCTATTCCTTAGAAATGACAATACTGGAAATAAATATTGTTCAAAAGTAGACTTTTCACCCAGTGATATGACATTTGATTCGAAGGTAATTCACTCTTGGCTGAACAGTAAAAATCTTCCCTGCAGTGGGACTTAAGAGGTCACCAGTTCAGAGTTTCACATGATTTTTTAAAGATCAAAGGAAAATTCAACATTTATATATTAAACAGAGTACCCAACTAACCAGCTGCACAAAGCAAACTTGCCAATCACATTTGGTTTTGTTCTGCCTCGTCAGTACTGTAGTTTTGTACACCTTCCCAAGCGACCACTTTCAAATGGATGTATGAAACCAAGTTAGTGCCTTGAAATTGTTCTTAAGCTAAACTCTGCTGCCTGTTTCCTCTCCTGCATCAATAAACCCAATGCTTCAAATTAAAAATGCAAATTCATTTTCAAACTTTTCCATGAAGTCATCCCTACCTCCGTAAAGATTCAACCAAACCAGACTGTTCCATCGAATGTAATCTCGTGTGCATCATTCCTCTCCCAACATTGGTGAGTTTCGTTCAATCAGCACCAAACCTTTTGCATTCACTCCTGTACACAACTCTAATTCACTCTTCCAGTAAGACTTCTTAAAACACACCTCTTTTGAGCAAGATTTTGGACCTCATTGAACATCTCATCCTTTGCTTTTGGTATCGTTTTTCTTTGACTCTGAAGCACTTTAGGGAATTTTTCTACATTAGAAGCTCTGAAAATACAAGTTGCTGCAAAGTACTAAAGGACTTGCATCAGATGTCCTCATTTGGTTTTTTATTTACCATAAACCACTTGAGTCAAGTGTCCAGGATTGGCTGTTATCTCCTACGGTATTCCTTCTTTCTTTCACCCTCACTTGGGATTGTGTCCAATTCTGGAGCCTTGCTAACAGCATGTGATATCAGCTCATCTTCCGTTTGTTGATTTTTTAAAAAACCCATTCATGGGATGTGAGCATTGCCAGCATTTGTTGTCCAGGTCTCATCATTCCTGAGGTGTTGTTGTGAGCTACCTCAGTCCATGTGGTCTAGCTACACCCACAGCACTGTTAGGAAGGGAGTTTCAGGTTTTTGACCCAGCGACAGTAAAGGAATGGCGACATAGTTCCAAGTCAGGATGGTGTGTGGCTTAGTAGGAAACTTGCAGGAGCTGGTCAGCTGTCTATTTTTCCTGAGTGGTGGAGATCACAGATTTGGAACTTGCTGTCAAAACAGTCTTGGCGAGTTGCTGTAGTTATGTATCTTGTAGATGGTACACACTGCTGTCTGTGCCTAGTTAATTACTACCCAAGGGTCTATTTCAGTTGGGGGAGGGTATCCTGAATTTCAAATCTGCTACACTAGCAGCCTACATGGGGAAAGTTGTTGCTGCCAGGCTGGAGTTCCTGGCTGAAATTAATGTCCTATCCATGACCTTCTCTTGGAGTGTTGCAGCTACTGATGTTCAAAGTACCGCAGGGGTGGGTGGATAAAGTTGTATAGTGCTGACATAGTGGCTGTGTACAGTTGGCATGGGAAGATTTTATTGTCTTTGAGATAGGGCAGCTTAGGATAATTCAAGTGACTGAGAATCCAGTCTGTGAGCAAAGGTTCATGAAGTTGGATGGTTTTTTGTGGGGGGGGGGGGAGAGGGGGTGCGTGGAAGAGATTTCAACATAGCCTGACAGCTGACAGAAGTTGTGTGTATGAAAGCAGGTTGCTAAAGTGTACTCAAATTGCAAATAGAAAAATTTATTAGACATGGGCCAATTTCTGCAGTAGGTGGGTGGGGGGTGTGTGGGAGAAAGGTCCCAATAGTCTGTTGTAGCTCAGTATAAGTTACAAAAGCTCTGGAAAAATGGCATGAACAGCATTTACATCCGAGGGTTTGTACACTGATGGGGTGTTGTCAAACTAAAGTATAACCTAGTTTTTGTTATAGCACAGTGACAGTTAAATCAATAACCTGACTAGATGTTAATTATTAGTTGGTGATTGACAGACTAGATGTTACTTGTGTGCTTCTGAAAGGCATTTGTTATAGGATGTCTGCTATTGCACAGAACTGTGAGCAGTGCTGGGGGAAACTTACTAAACAGTGTAGTAAGAGGAATTTGGAGAGTGGGAATGCAGTGTTAAGTACTTTATATCATTACCACTGCACTGGATTTAATCAGTAATTGATTAGATCTAGGTGGATAAGTACAGAACACCAACATTAGTTGGATCCTAACTACATTAAAAACATTTTTGTTATACATAGAAAGTTGAAAAGGGACTACTGAACTAAAAATGTGTATACTAAATTTTAAGCAAAATGGCAGGACAAGACCCACTGTCTGCAATTCTCAACCTCTATGAAAACTCATGTATGCAGGAAATGTCACCAGTTGCTTGAACTCAAGCTCAAGGTTTCTGAGCTTGAGGACAGCTGAGTTAACAAAGGCCATAACTGTGATTTCCTGGAGTGTGTGCCAGGTGGTGGTCACCCCAGAGTTTAGGAGGATAAGGTGGTGGTGCCATCTAGCAATATAGATAAAGGCAGGTAGGGCAGGAATTCTCCGGGAATGTGGCACTCAAAGAACGGTTTCAGTGGCTGACAATTCAAGAGTACAGTCCAAAGCACATCCACAGCTGAGTGGTGCAAATCCTGCAGAGGGGAACACGGTGAGGTGTACAAATGCAGTGGTTATGGCGGACTGAACAGGCAGGAGATGGAGAGGTGTTTGTCACTTACGATGCAAGTTCAGCATGATGTATTGCCTTCCTAGTCTTAAAATAGAGGACATCACAGAATAGGTGCAAAACCTTTTGTGGTTCAGAGCAGGGTGGAGAGCAGATGTGCAGGAGATGGGAACTGCCAGAACCTGTGGTCCATGTGGGAACCAACTGTTAGTTATGAAGTTTGTAAGGTGTTGTTTTGGGTCTGTCTCTTTAATTTAAGGTAAAATTAAGCAGGTCATGTGATCTGTACATAAATCTGTCTGACAGCAAGCCTGGGTGGTTTGGTTGTTGGGGATTAAAGGGTGGGTGGGGGACAATTGTTATTGTGGGAAGAAAGTGCAAGGCGTTTATACTTAGCACTCTGGCTACTGCCATTGTCTCCAACAGCACATAGACCGAGTCTCCAAGTCCCAGAGAAGTGTTGAGTGTCACGTTGTAAACAGATGTGCTTTAAACCATCTGTGTAATTCCAGGATAAGAGAGTTGGGGGTCTCAATGATAACTAATCAGCCCCTCTACTTGGATACAAGGCCCATGTAATTCACATTGTCATAGTAGTGAGCTTCGAGAGAGGAAGAGTTCAGAGGAAGCCACTGCAATATCGGGTTACAGGCTTTCCTAAAACTCTCACCATGAAGCATAGTTTTAGGTTAGAAGTTACCAAAGCTGAAAAGAAGAGGTAAGCACTCGGGAGCTAAGAATCACTCCGGGCTCATTTTGGGAGAACTGAATGTCTACTTAAAGAGCAGTGTAACATATACCTGTGAAGTGTGTTTCCTCGGTTGGGCTAAAAATAAGGAGGTAGTTTGTTTGTGGTTTGAAGCATAAGATGCCTACAAAGATAGTGTTTAGTCAATAATGCTTTTTGTCTTTTGTTACAGAAAATGTCTTAAAATGTGAAATCTTGCTTGAAATCAGTCACCAATGAGATTGCAATGGCATAAGATGGAAGAGGGTTGAGGCATTGTAGTTAGTTTTATGAACAGGGGGAAATGAAAGAGGAGGACTTGGAAGGTAATCATCTCTGGATTACTCCCAGTTCTAATAGCTAGTGAAGTGGGACAGTTAGGATTGGTATTAAAATATACATACAGTAAAAACCTTGGAACAGCCTTAATATTAAACTCGAGAAGCATGATGGGATACTTGACTATGAAGGTCCTGGCTCAGTGGATGAATAATAGTAGCTGTTACATGTTGTTCCTTGTTGCAGAGAGGAGATAAGGGAAACTCAATTCCAAACAGGGCAGTTATTACCATTGAGACAGGAAGGCCCAAGGCTGAAACATGAGACAGCAAGAAGCATCTGCTGAACACGTATTGTCCAGCTCACTGATTAGGTTAAGAAACCCACCATGTGATGTACACATTAAAATAATTATAAAAGGGTACTACAAACTCTATCTTTGAGAAGTCTTTCCTTGGGTGACCAGAAGCTTCTCCATTGCATGTGCTCGAATAAAGATCTTTGCTTGCTTGAATTCCTCAGACTCGAGAGTGGTTATTTTACCACAACACAGAGTATACTCTAAGGAAACAATAGTGGGAATGAGATAGCGAAACAAATTTGCAGGCAGATTACAAAAAGGTGCAAACTTTACAGAATAATAATGGGGAAATTATCCAGTTAGGAACACAACAAAAGGATATATGAAGTGATTTGATAGGTGTTTAAAATCAGTAATGGTTTGACAGAGTAAATGAGAATCTTTCCAGAGACAGAGGTGATCGGCAAAGGAAACAGTAGCAATATGACAACAAAAAAATTATGTCAGGTTAAAGATGATCTGGAATCCACTGTCTGAAAGGGTGGTGGAAGCAGATTCAAAAGTAAATGCGAAAGAAATTGGATAAATACTTGAAGGGATAAACAAAATTACACGATTCTGAGTAAAGAACATGTGAGCAAGGTGAATTAGATAGCTCACCGAAAGAATAAGCACAGGCACGATGGGATGAACAACCTCCTTCTGTGCTATTCTAGGTACGAAAATATGAGACATGCTCACCATTTCCCACGTGATTTGCCACACACAGCTGTGACATTGAGGGAAGTGGCGAGTACAGCTCAAGCAATTCTACATCACTACAGTTCACATTTTATAACATACGACAAGCACAGGCAATAGTTGAGGCAACACCAGTAATCAAGCAGGAACACAGACAACACAAAAAGGTCATCAGGTTTACTTACAGTAATTCCACTGTAGCCTCAGGCTACAAATTTTCATTATATACATATTTTACAAACAGTTGTCAGTGCAAGTTACATATACATGTAAAAATGAATTGCAAAAATGATTGGAAATCTGCCTGATGCTAAACAGTTTTAACCACACATATATATATATATATATATATATATAAAAAACTATTTTCTGCTCTTTCCCATTGTGGTATAATTGAGAGAGGAAAAAAATCAAAACAGAAAGTTCTCTTGCAGTAACTTACATGACCTCAGTTCATGGCATTACAAATTAATTTGCCAAGAATTGATTGTTCTGTTAACAGTGAACAGGAAAGAACTAATGGAGTGTTTTAAAAAATATATAATACATTCATGTTATTATCCGACATGAATTCTGCATAAGTTTCTGTGAAATGCACTGTTTAGCCCTATTCATCAGTTTCAGATGAGCAAGTCAATGCACTAAACATGATTTTGTGTATACATTTATTTTCAATACTGTCACCATGCACAACTCAAAAAAAAAGCTTCTGCTTTTAGACATGATTCAATCTAAAATCCAACCTGGAAATTAGTAAATGCTGCAGTAGGAGAATTAACTTACTGACTTGTGACTGGAGTATTGCTGGGGGGGGGGGGGATACATTTTTGTCAAAGCTTTTTGTCTGGCACTTATCAGGACAATTTGCAAAATTACCAAATGTAAATGGAGCAACTTTTTATACTGTTTGAGAAGAGAGTGCTGATTGGTTTGCAAGTGGACTCTGATTGGTAGAAGCATTGCCATGGAGAACGCACCATGATGGTGACTGACAGTTAACTCCCAAGCATTGTTTTAAATTTAAACCAGGCAGCTTGTCTCCGATTGGTCAAGGCATTGTCCTGAGGAATGAACCAGCGAATGGCTGTCACTTATTTTGCTTAGCTGAAACAGGCGCAATGTGTATACACGTTCTTTCTGAATTTGAGAATTTCCAAATTCCTATACGAATTTCAGTGCCAGTGTGATGCTAGGTATGTAGGCTATATGTTCCAAAAACTGGTGGATCCTAACAAACAGCATGTCCCTTCCCCTATTCGCAACA
Organism: Cetorhinus maximus; assembly: GCF_964194155.1. Classification (NCBI taxonomy): domain Eukaryota; kingdom Metazoa; phylum Chordata; class Chondrichthyes; order Lamniformes; family Cetorhinidae; genus Cetorhinus; species Cetorhinus maximus. The sequence continues at coordinate 139,687,258 of NC_135880.1, forward strand.
GGCAAGGTACAGATCGTACCCAACCAGCCTGTGCTTGCAAAAGTCAAAAGTGTCCAACATTAGATGCCATTCTGCAATTGGACAACATTTGCTAAATAATCCTCAGTGTAGTGTGCTGAGAATTACACTGACAACCAATTTAAAGATTGTCAGTCAGGCGTGCAGTGTGATGTATTTGCATGTATTGGAAGCTACATATATTAATATGCAGAGTTCTATTCTTTGCAGCCAGAAAGAACATATATACAGATTGCACTTGTTTCAGCTAAACAAGTGACAGCCATTCACTGACTCATTCCTCGGGCAACGCTTTGACCAATCAGGGTCAAACTGTCTGGTTTAAATTTAAAACAATACTTGGCAGTTAACTGTCAGTCACAATCACTGGTGCATTCTCCATGGTGACGCCTCTACCAATGAGGGCCCACTTGCCAACCAATCAGCACTCTTCACAAACAATATAAATTGTTGTTCCCTTTACATTTGGTATTTTTGCAGACTGTCCCGATGGGTGCAATACAAAAGGCTTCAACAAAAAATCTCTTTTTGTAGCAATGCTCAAGTTCTGTACCACCAAATGACTATTTGACTTGTGATTATTAAGCAGCCAGCTTCCTTACAAAATCACAGCAAGACAAAGTAACTTACATAACAGGAGTTATCAGAGAACTCCATCCTTGATGTAATTTAATTACAAACCCTGAGTGGTCACTTTTATAAATGCCTCACATCCTTCCTTTCTTTGAGCAGGCTATGATTTGGATGCAGATACTGGTCGCAGGTTTTGCACAACGGGTAGTGGCTTTTTACATTTATAGGCTGGGGTTTTTCTTATTCGTTCCCCCTTAACACTGACAATGAATGGTAGAAGAGGTGGTTTTTCAATCATTAAGCCAATTCCTGCGGGAGTGTAGGCCCGAAGCTTAATTTTATCCTCTGGATGAGCTGTCACTGCAATCCAGCCTGAAGAAAGGTATCAAAAGATTTGTTAGTTCTGCAAAACATCCGAGGGCCTGAATTTTCATACCTGAAGTTACTGAAGTCACTAGAGCTAATTAGAATTCTCCATGTTACAGTATAATTAGTTTTAATAAAGACTAGCTATTCCATCTATGTTTAAAAGCATTTGAACGTGTTATACATTGCATAACAATAACATCTGACCAGTTATTTCAGTTTGCCCACAACACAAAAAGTGAGGCAAGGGGATAGAATCTTCAATTTCTCAACTTTCTAAGTTCTCCAATCCAATGTTTCTCTCAGCTCAGAGGGGTCAAACTTGAGGAAGTTAAATCGATCCACAAAATATATCACCAAGATAGATTTTTCTTCTCTTGGAGGGTAGTCAATCTGTGGCACTCTCTACTACAGAGGGCTGTAAGAGGCTGGGTCGTTAAGTATATCCAAGGTGGAGATAGACAGATTTTTAATCAGTAAGGGAATCAAGGGTTATGGGAAAAGGCAGGAAAGTGGAGTTGAGGATTCTCAGATCAGCCATGATCTCATTGAATGGCGGAGCAGACTCGATGGGCTGAATGGTCTACTTCTGCTCCTATGCCTTATGGTCTATTTACCCAAGGCCCCCACTCTCCCCACCCCTAAACGTCATATCAAAAGAACAAATAACCTAATCCTAGAGTTCTGCCAATATAGCTCAAACTAGTCAATAGTAAATGTGAAGGCTCAGAGTAACTGAAACCATTCATTTTTCCCTTGTCTAATAAAGGTATGTTGCTAATATCAGTAATCATATTACACCCATCCCCCTCCACCTCCAACCAAAACAGTACCATTAGTTGCACTGGAATGTGAGCGTCACAGACAAGGTTGCTGCTTATCCCTAATTGCCCTTCAGAAGGTGGTGGCCTTTTTGGATCGCTGAAGTCCAGGTGGTGTAGGTACATCCACAGTTGCTGTTATTTCTTTAATTCAGTTGTGGGATGTGGGCATTGCCCATCTCAAATTGCCCTCGAGTAGATGGTGATGAGCTGCCTTCTTGAACCATTGCAATCCATGTGATGTAGGTAAACCCACAGTGCTGTTAGGGAGGGAGTTCCAGGATGTTGACCCACCAACAGTGAAGGAACAGCGATATATTTTCAAGTCAGGATGGTGAGTGGCTTGGATGGGAACTTCCAGGTGGTGGTGTTCCCATGTGTCTGCTGCCCCTGTCCTTCTAGCTGGTAGTGACTATGGGTTTGGAAGGTGCTGCCTAAAGAGCTTTGGTGAATTCCTGCAGTGCATCTTGTAGATGGTACACACTGCTGCTACTGTGCGTGGGGGAATGAGTGTTTATGGATGAGGTGCCAATCAAATGGGTTGCTTTATCCTGGATGGTGTTTTTAGAGCTGCACTCATCCAGGCAAGTGGAGAGTATTCCATCACACTCCTGACTTGTGCCTTGTAGATAGTGGACAGGCTTTGGGAGTTAGGAGGTGAGTTACTCGTCGCAGGATCCCTAGCCTCTGACCTGCTCTTGTAGCCACAGTATTTACATGGCTAGTCCAGTTCAGTTTCTGGTCAATGGTAACCCCCAGGATGTTGATAGTGGGGGATTCAGCGATGGTAATGCCATTGAATGCCAAGAGGCGAGAGTTAGGTTCTCTCTTGTTGGAGATGGTCAGAACCTGGCACTTGTGTGGCACGAATGTTACTTGCCACTTGTCAGCTCAAGTCTGGATATTGTCCCGGTCATGCTGCATTTTGGACGTGGACTGCTTTAGTATCTGAGAAGCCGTGAATGGTGAACATTGTGCAATCAGCAAACATCCCCACTTCTGATCCTATGATGGAAGGTCGGTCATTGACGAAGCAGCTGAACATGGTTGGGCCTAGGACACTACCCTGGGGAGCTCCTACAGTGATGCCCAGGATCTGAGATGATTGGTCTCCAAACAACACAACCATCTTCCTTTGTGCTAGGAATGACTCTAACCAGCGGAGTTTCCCTCCCCCTACAGATTCCCATAACTCGAGTTTTGCTAGGTGTCTTGATGCCACACACTGTCAAATGCTGCCTTGATGTCAAGGGCAGTGACTCATCCCTCCAGAGTTCAGCTCTATTGTCCATGTTTGAACCAAGACTGTAGGGAGGTCTGGAGCGGAATGTTAATGGGGTTATTGCTAAGCAAGTGCTGCTTGATAGCACTGATGATGACCCCTTCCATTATTTTACTGATGGTGGAGAGTAGACTGATGGGGCGGTAATTGGCTGGGTTGGATTTGTCCTGCTTTTTGTGTACAGGGCATTCCTGGGCAATTTTCCACATTGCCAGGTAGATGCCAGTGTTGTAGCTATACTGGAACAACTTTGTTAGGGGCTCAGCAAGTGCTGGAGCAAGTTCTTCAGTGCTATTGCTGGAAAATTGTCAGGGCCCATAGCCGTTGCAATATCCAGTGCCTTCAGTCATTTCTTGATATCATGTGGAGTGAATTGAATTGTCTGAAGACCGGCATCTGTGATGCTGGGTACCTCCGGAGGAGGCCGAGATGGATCATCCATTCAGCACTTCTGGCTGAAGATTGCTGCAAATGCTTCAGTCTATTCTTTTGCACTGATGTGCTGGGCTCCCCCATCATTGAGGATGGGGATATTTGTGGAGCTTCCTCCTCTAATGAGTTGTTTAATTGTCCACCACCATTCACAACTGGATGTGGCAGGCCTGCACAGCTTAGATCTGATCCATTGGTTGTGGAATCGTTTAGCTCTATCACTTGCTGCTTATGCTGTTTGGCATGCAAGCAGTCCTGTGCTGCAGCTTTACCAGGGCGACACCTCATTTTTAGGTATGCCTTATGCTGCTCCTGGCATGCCTTCCTGCACTCTTAATAGGGAGGGTGTTCCATGGTTCTAACCCAGCGACAGCGAAGGAAGGGCAATAAGAGTTCCAAGTCACGATGGTGTGGCTTGGAGGAGAACCTGCAGGCAGTGGTGTTCCCATGTGTCTGTTGCCCTCATCTTTTGAAGTAGGTAGAGGTTGTGGGTTTGGAAGGTAGCTCTACTGGAATGGCTTGGTTAAGCGTGGAGCTAGTTCTGGAGCACACGTCTTCAGTACTACAGCCAGGATGTTGTCAGGGTCTAAAGCATTTACTGTATCTAGTGCCTCCAGCAGTTTCTCAATATCACATGAAGTGAATCCAATTGTCAAAAGGCTGGCATCTATGATGGTGGGTATTTCAGGAGGAGGCCAAGATGGACCATATCCATTTAGCACTTCTGACTGAAGATGGTTACAAATGCTTCAACTTTGTCCTTTGCACTGATGTGCTGCGCTCACCCATCGTTGTGGATGGGGATGTTTTTGGAGCCACCTTCTCCTGTTATTTAACTGTCCACCACCATTCAGGATTCCTTCTCCTTAGGTAGTACCTCAGGGTGGAGGATGACTTGCTTCCACTCCAGTTCAATGGGTTCTGAGCTGCCTGTTAAGTTCAATGTATGATCCGTAGATTCCGCCACATGCAGGGTAAGTGATGCTTTGAGGGTTGGGTAGAGTTGTTGGGGGGTTTGCGCGCTTTCACTGATGCCTCAACTTCATCTCTGCATGCTCTCGATGTGTTCAGTGCCTTCCCAAATGAACCTTCTCCATTCTGGCTGTCACAAGCCAGGGACTTCCATTAGCTGGCAGGGATGTTTGACCTCTTCCAGGTACTGAGAGGACATCCCGAAAGCAGAAATGCTTTAGAATGTCTTCATGGTTGTGGGATCAATTAGCTCTATCTATAGCATGCTGCTTCCAATGTTCAGCATGCAATTAGTTGTGCTGTAGCTTCATTGCATTGGCACCTCATTTTTAGGTATGCTTGGTGGTGCTTCTGGCATGCTCTCCTGCACTCCTCACTGAACCAGAGCTGGTCCCTGACTTCATGGTAATTGTAGAGTGAGGGAAGTGCTGAGCCACGAGCTTTCAGGTTGTGGCCGAATACAATGCTGCAGTTGATGGCCCACAGCGCCTCATAGATGCCCAATTTTGAGCTAGTAAATCTGTTCTGAGTCTATCCCATTTAGCACAATAGTAGTGCCACACAACACATCAGAGGATGTCCTAAGTGTGAACAGGGGACTTGGTCTCCACAAAGATGTACGTGGTCACTTCAACCAATACTGTCATGGATAATGCATCTGTGATAGGCAGATAAATGAGGATGCGGTTAAGCAAGTTTTCCCTCTTGTTGGTTCCCTCACCATCTGCATCAGCAGTGCTGCTGAGCCACTCTGTGATGGAGACTGAAATCTCCAAACCAGAGGCCTTTACTACCCCTAGTGTTTCTTCCAAGTGATGTTCCACATGGAGGAGCACTGATTCATCAGCTGGGGGAAGAGTAGTAGGTGATACTCAGCAGTAATTCTTGTTTGTGTTTGCCATAAGACTTCATGTAGTCTTGGCTATATGTTGAGGACTCCCACTGTCACTCTCTTCTGACTTTATACCATTGTGCTGCCACCTCTTGTTGGTTGGATGGGACATACTAAGGGATGGTAATGAGTAGTCAAGGACATTGGCCGTAAGGTGAGATTCGGTCAGAACGACTGTCAAGCTGTTGCTTGCATAGTCCGTGGGACAGCTCACCTAATTTTGGCACAAGTCTCCAGATGTTAGTTGAGAAGAGTCGACTGGACAGGCCGTGCCTTCATTGTTTCTGGTGCCAAGGTAGATGCCAGATGGTCCGTGTGGTTTTAGAGCCATAGAAAAGTTAGTGCAGAAAGGGGCCATTCAGTCCATCGTGTCTGTGCCAGCCAAAAAGAGAAAAAAGAAACTAGCCGTTCATTCTAATCCCACTTTCCAGCACCTGGTCCGTAGCCTTGCAGGTTACAGCACTTCAGATGCAGATGCACGTAATTTTTAAATGAGTTGAGCACTTCAACCTCAACTACCAACTTAGGCAGTTAAGTCCAGACGCCCACCACTCTCTGGATGAAATAGATTTTCCTCATGTCCCCTCTAATCCTTCTACCAATCACTTTAAACTTATGCCCCCAGTAACTGACTCCTCAGCTAGGGGAAACAAGTCTTTTCTGTCCACCCTATCTGGGCCCCTCAATTTTGTACACCTCAACTAGGTCACGCCTTAGCCTTTTCTATTCCAAGGAAATCCTAGCCTATCTAATCTCTCCTCATAGCTGCAATTTTCAAGCTCTGCAACATTCTTGTAAATCATCTTTGCACTCTCTCCAGAGCAATTATGTCCTTCCTGTGATGTGGTGACCAGAACTGTACACAAAACTCCAGCTGTGGCCTAACCAGCGTTTTATACAGTTCCATCATTACATCCCTGCTTTTGTATTCAATACCTTGCCCAATTAAGGAAAGCATTCCATATGCTTTCTTGACAACCTTTTCCACCTGTCCTGCCACCTTCAAGGATTTGTGGACATGCACTCCAAGGTGTTTCACTTCCTCAACCCCTCTCAATAACTTCCCATTTATTGAGTATTCCCTTGCTTTGTTTGCCCTCCCCAAATGCATTGCCTCACACTTTTCCAGATTGAATTCCATTTGCCACTTCTCCACCCACTCAAAAACCATTGATATCATTCTGGAGACAACAGCTATCCTCTTCACTATCAACTACACAGCCAATTTTGTGCCATCTGTGAATTTCCCAATCATGCCTCCCTCATTTAAGTCTAAATCATTAATATATACAACAAACAGCAAGGGCCCCAACACAGCCCTGTGGAACACCACTGGAAATCATTTTCCATTTTCAAAAGCACCCACTCTTTGTTTCCTGTCTCTGAGCCAATTTTGGATCAAACCTGCCATCTTCCCCTGTATCCCATGAGATCTCACTTTCCTGGCCAATTTCCCCTATTCAATTTTTCTGTAGCAGTTTGAAATAACTGAGAGGCGTGCCCAACCAATTCAGAGTCAACCACACTGCCGTGGATCTGGAGTCACATGTGGGTCAGGTCAGGACAGTAAATTTCCTCTCAAGGAACACTTGAGAAACAGGTGGAGCTTTCCTCTCTGAAGGACATTAGTGAAACAGATAGGTTCTTACAACAATCCAGCAGCTTAATGGTCATTATTCACGAGTTCAGCATTTTATTTCAGATTTATGCGATAAATTATAGTGATGCCTAACGTCAAATGTTGACACTCTACAGTAAATGTTAATAGCAGATACTTTAACACCCAGTGTGCATTTCCAAAAAGGATGCCACCTGGCAACAGAGATCTGCACTTTACATGACCTTGGACTACACCAGACTGATGTATAAACAATTTAACCTTCAAAACACGTATAGGCACTGCAGTTTAAATAAGCTAAATCTTGAGTGCAATAGTCATATTTTACAAATAAATATACCCTGTAGTTAACTGAAAATGCAGCACACATCTCAAATACTTGAACTGTCACTGCTGTAGACCTGAATATGCTTTGTGTCGTTGCTCACAGATAATCTGGTACCCATAGGGTTCTCGCGATATTTAGCATGGATTCCATTCTGGGGCAGGGAGCAGTGTATGGTAGCAGGAACGGGGACCATGTACTGCATCTTAAAATGAAAGTCACTAGATCTCCAAAAGGGCTTAATAATATTAGGGTCACAATGTACTGTGAAAACAGATGCTGAGAAAATATAAATCTGATTTCCATCAGGTTATAGAAGAGAATGGATTTGTGTATTTAATCCATCAGAGCATATCTAAGGCTGAGCTAGGCCAGCTACTCAGTAGCTGCCATCTGTAAGCTCCACCCTATGTCCAGTGCTGTAGTAAATTGAACTGAAAGAGGCATCTTTGAGCTGCATGGGGGACCCAGACAGAGTGACACTGGTGATTTCAATGAACTTGGGTTGACACACCTTGGTCAATACTCGGGCCTTTGTAAGTGCTGCAGGACTTAATCACCAGATGTCAGAATTGGGGCTGGGTCTGTGATAGGAAACATCTCAAGAGGCACTTCTAATATACAGAGGTTGATTTTACAGACAAGTTAATAGTTATTTGCAGTGAATATAGCAATTTTTATGGGTTTACTTTATGCTATTCGCACAGATATGTATTCAGCTGGGTCATGAATAATGAAATGGCAGATTTTCTGTGGCATCTTTATTTGGCCAATGGGAATCATTTATTTTTTTCCACGATAGTTTTATGTACTGGACATGATATACAAAATTATACAAATATATTTATGAGCCTGTCATATTGCAATAGCATTTATTTGATAAGCCTAGTTGTGCACCCATTTCTAGATTTTTTTTGTTTTAAATATATCAAAACTGGATTAAATAAAGGATACTACCTGCTGAAGAGAGCTTTATGTCAGCTACAGCCTCAAGGGTACCAATTCCAACCAGCTCAATGTCCTGAGATTCCAGGGGAGGGAAATCTTTCATCCGCTCTTCTCCACCAATAGGAACCTAATAGAAATATGGACACGACAGGTCAAAACAACTTGTAAGCACTTCAACATCATTGATAGCATGCATGCTTGTTGATCAGTCACTTGGAAGGCTAGTTTGGTATGGCTGAAATACTTTTTACTCTTTACAAATCCTACACTGCAAAAGGACTTCTTCTCATATTGTGCCTATACCCATTAGCCCTCCCTTCTTCCAACCAAGTCTTGTAACAACCCATCCCTTCCTCCCATTTCAACTGTGAATCCATCCTAATGAATTTATTTCCTGCACTGGAGCTTCTGAAATTTCCTTTTTCCTCAGGTACCAATTCCCCATTGCTATGATTCACATGACTCTGGACTAGGTCTGTTCCATTTCTCATGCTTCTTCTTTGACTCTATGTCTCCCACCTCCTCCTCCTCTCTCAATGGTGATAGTGTCCTCAGCTTCCAAATTCACGTACATCTTCCAACATCTAAATATGGGTCCCACCAAACCTTATCTGCAGCCATTTTCCAAGCGAACTCTCCAGCCCCCCTTCCTCGTTGCCTTCCCATATGAATGCAGGAGGTTCATCTCTGGTCACATCACTGTTTAGGGTTTCAAACTTCTTCCATTTGAGGCATCATATGCTTCTTCCCACCAAGTGCTGTATTCACTGCTCACTGTACACAGAGTAAACTAGCAATAAATATAAAAATGGACAGTAAAAGTTTCTACAAATATATAAAAGCAGAGTAGCTTAAGTAAACATTGGTCCTTAGAGGATGGGGCTGTGCATTAATATTGGTAAATAAGGAAAAGGAAGCAACTTTGAACAAGTAATTTGTATCTGCCATCACAGTAAAATACCCTAAAAGAATCCCAATAATAGAAAACAGGAAAAAGGGAGGGAGGAACTTAAGAATCACAATCACATGAGAAAAAGTACTAGGAAAACTAATGGGGCTAACAGTTAACAAGCCTCCAGGACCTGATGGCCTGCATCCTAGGGTCTTAAAGGAAGTGGCTGCAGAGATGCATTGGTTGTAATCTTTTAAAATTCACTCTATTCTGGAAAGGTCCCAATGGATTGGAAAACCCAAAATGTAACACCCCTATTTAAGAAAGGAGATCAGAAATTATAGGGCAGTTAGCCTGACATCTGTAATAATGCATTTTAGCATTTTCTCAAATAAAAGTAGCTGGAAATTTAGAAAATTATACAACCTAGCCCTCTCACGTTGTCACTAAACTAACCACTTGACAGGCTGTTGCTGAAAAACTAAAAACCCAACAAACCCAATGCAGATGAGCAAGAATGCTCAAAGATTCCTTGCTTGTCTGCCCTACTCTTTCTTGGTTGTGATACATCTTCCATATGCCAAGGTGAATTGTTGAGCTATCAAAAGTTAATGGAATTATTTAACAACTTTCATTTTTGACTACGTTTCTAAATCTACTGCAATATCCACATGACAAAAGAAGTTACTTTCACATATCCACTGGTACACAACTGTATCAATGTCAAATGATAAGAGACAACAATACCAGTTTCTCCCTCTCTCTTTTGTAAGCATCAGCTTGGCTCTTTGGTAGAACTCTATTGGCCACAAGGTTGTCAGTCAAGCTCCAATCCAGCACATAACCTGAAATAATGCTATACTGTCAGAAACAGTGTCTTTTGGGCAAGATGCTAAATCAAGGCCTCTTTTGCGTGTTCAGGTGGATGTTAAAGATCCCATGGCACCACTTGAGTAGAACGGGAGCACCCCCCAGTACCCTAGCTAATACTCATTCCTGAATTCGCAGAGCCAAAAATAGATAAACCAGTCATTTATCTCATAGCTGTTTACGAGGCCTTGCTGTGTGCTGAATGGCTGCAACATTTGCCTACATAACAGTAAATATACTTCAAAAGTACTTCACTGGCTGTGAAACAGTTTAGGATATACTAAAGACATGAAAGACACTATATAAATGCAAGTTCCTTCTGTGTTCATAATGACCTGCAGTGGTGGAATTGGAAACAAATTCTAGTTACAGAATGTTAAGAGAATTGAATATAATTTACCAGAGTCCTTCACGCACTTTGTTGGATGTCACCCAATTTCCCAAAGAAAGTTACACCTTGGATTCCAAACCTAGCCTAGCCAGATTTTATTAATGAAACAGAACTGATGCAATCAGAAATGAAGAATGCTTATGGTGCTTATAGCACACACCTTTTCCATTAACTGCAGCCAGCACTTTTTCGAGAACAGCGACTTTCCAAGACAACTGATTCTATTATTCCGATGGACAGTGCATTCAAACAGTGAGTCGATTAGTAATAAAGACCAGGAAGGCCTTTGGTTGATCTTCAGTTTATGCCAGTTTACTTTAGCTCACTCACAGTAGTAGCCCAATTGCCTCAAAATGCTGGGTACAGGGAGTGTACAAAAGAGGGGAAAAAAACACAGCCGGGATTCCCGCATCAGATCATCAACTGATCTCTACTGCAAATAAAAGTGCGTGCTCTTCAGATGCTTGACTGCAAGTTCCTTCTTCCGCATCCCACACCAGTGTAAGAGCCTGTCAAAACAGGCAGATAAGTTTCTGCTTGAGTAATGGCCACTTTCAGTGGTAACAAGGTGCACTTGTGGAATTGTACCCCAGCAAAGACTGAGCCATCAGGAAGAGAAAAGTAGTAAAAATGGCACCAGTTTCATTATTTCAGATAACACTGATAAGGAACAGGAATATGGTTCACCTGACATTTAAAAGTAATAAAATCACAACTGAAGCCCAGTATGAAGCATACCTTAAAAAAATTATGCTTTCAAATGCTTTTGGCTGAATTGCCACTTTGGCATCATAAAATTTATAATATGGAATGCATTTACGGTGGGAAAGATGAGAGTTAAAAGTGGTTAAAATGTGTGTGTATATTTCCATGGTTTAATTTCATCCAGTACTGTATTACTTGAACTTGTCATCAATGTAGCTAAAAATCCTCAGAACCAGAAAATTATAGGACATTTTGCCACATTCACATACTGCAAGTACAAAACAGACACTGGTTTATAGTAAAGTTACCAGTACAAATTACAACCATATACATGTTACAACTTTTTCCTGAACTCTGATATAGAATGATGGCTTACCCCAAGTAGTGCTTTTCCAGCATGCTTCTGGTAGATTGAATCTGCTTTATCAAGGCTTGTAATGTGGACTGGAACCTGGTTGGAAGCAACAACAGAAAACCAGGCTGACTTTTCTCCCTGCATAATGAAATGAAAATGACAAAACAATGTTTAAAAATACTAACAAACTTGAGTTGCTTTAACTCCAATATAAAATCAGAATGCTGGAAACATCCAGTTGGTCAGGCAGTATCTGTGAAGAGAACAGATGAGTTGGATTTCAGGTGGCAGCCCTTCCCCAGAACTAACTGTGTTAGCCAATACAGGATATTGAACACAGGGAACGTAGTACAAAGCTCAACACAAAGCCTGAAAATGTGGTTGTTTTATCCCTATTTCATTTCCATGATTAATCATTTTAAGCAGATAACATGCCTAGCATAAACAAGGAGAAAACTCCTAGCTAATTCAATGACGGAAACAAAAAGGGCAAGATCAAATACTTAATCAAACACATAACTGATACCATTTGATGTAAAATTAATTTCCCCTTCAGCTCCATAATTGTGACTGCCATTTATATTTAGAAATTAAACCCAAAGATTTAGTTCAGGGCCAATCTCAAACATGAGTTTCAACTCTCGCCTTCTCAAAGAATCGCTTTCAGCACTGTTCCAAACTAAAATTGGAAATATTTATTACATTCATAGCAACAAAGAGCCTATTTGTATCGAAATCTGCTTTTAGAACCTGCCTTGCTGCTAATTTGTTGTTTCTCTTTTCAGAACTGTGGGCTCATTATACTTTGCCAGCAGTTTTCATTTTATTTAATTCTCTCCCATGTTTATATCTTTTCCTTAGGCCTCCCAGAACCTCAGCTATTCACACCTTCTGTTTCTTTATTTAGAGAAGCCACAGGTTGGGTGACTGCTATGCTGAACAACTGTATTCTGTTTGGAACTGTGACCCTCAGGTCCTTGTCACTTGCCATTTCAACTCTCCATCCCATTCCTACTCTGACTGTCGTCTTTGGCCTTCATCTTTGTCCAGTGAAGCTCAAAGCAAGCTTGAGGAACAGCACCTCACCATAACATTGTCATTAACAACTTCAGACTTTAACCATAATTCCCATTCTCTCTCTGACGATGTGTTTGGGAACCATGATGGTTATGCATGCGTTTCAGGGATAGGCAGGGAAAAGAGAGAAGTTGGTACTTGAATGGGCACCCTCATGGGAACACAACTAGTGGGGTGGTCTGTACCCTTGGTGTCAATCTGTTTCCTGCTTATCTTCCACCAGTCTCCCATTTGCCCACCTTGCTGGTTTATTGTGCTTCCTCAACCTTCTAATTATTCAAACTCTGTGCTCTGAAGGTCTTTTCTTTCTTTGATCACCCTCATTTAAGACTCCCTTTATCTCTTGTTAATATCACCTGTCATTTAACGATATTCTGTCCACCACCCAAGCATTTCTTCAACTGCCTCTTTTCTTCCTTCCCATTTTCCTTATGCTCCTTTTGTAATGCTGCTCATTTGTAGCATCTCCTAGTCTAGAGAAGAATCTTAAGGCCTTAAATGTCAACTGCTATTTTTTCAGTGCTACCTGATTTGCTGAACATTTTGAACTTTTTCTGATTTTATTTTCAGACTTCCAGCATCAACAGTGTTTTATTTTATCCATATGTTTCTTCAATATTTGACTGAGATAGTCTGTTACATTATACAACGATTATTCCACCGATATCCTCTATATGTTTGTCTTCTCAGTTCTCCCGTTCTAATTTTAATATGCTGCTCGTTTCCTTTTCATTATTCTGAAGGACATGAATCCAAAGCACCAACCGTACTTTACAAAATGCTGTCTAAGCTATTGTTTGCATCTTTATCTTTTGTTTCAAATTTCTAGGATGCAGTACTTTGTTTACACTTGCTTTATAATGTAGTTATATTCAGATTGCTGTCAATTGAAGCCAGTTAAATCTTGAAAATAAACAGAATAAAGTGAATATAGAGCTTTGATCCAAGTCTACATGCGAGTGGTCCTATTCCTCTTCTTATCACTACCTTCCTCTCCACCCAAATTAAAAAGTACCACCCAGATGATTGCTGAAAGATATAAATATTAAAAAATATTTGCACAAAAGTTTGTATAAAGGTTTTTAACAAACAAATACAAAAGGTGATATGGCATTCCACAGTTTCACTATTGTGGGAAGACTGGTGACTCAAAGAATATGGCAACAGGTTTTATATATTTTAAGTAAATTCACCAATAACTGTAAATCTACACATTAGAGAATGCTTTAAAAACTACACTGCATTCTGACTAGTTTACACCCATCTCAAACTGAGCTTCCACAACACTCCTGTTTTAAAGTGCCCCAAGTTATTTTCTTACATTAAGGAGGCTCTCCTTGTAAACTGTTGCTGTTTAGTTTACCAAATATCTAATCTAATTTTAGCATCCCACTTATATATTTAGTCGATATAAAAGTCAGTGGACCCTTTATATTGAGGAGCACACAATTTATTAGTAACTCCACGCGAGGATGTGTTTGTAGAGGCAGGTGAAGGATGGTACCTCAGAGTATAGCAACACACATCAATAGATGAGCTAACTTATCAGTAGACTGTGAACTCCTCTATAAAGAAAGTCCCTTAGTTCTAAACTTGAATACCAACTTAAGCAAATATACACTTCATTTTGATAGTATGAATTATTTTTTAAGTCCTTTAAAATTTGAACATTCAACAAAATTGATAGAAGAGTAAGCCGCGTGGTCCCCTTGAACCTGTATTTAATTGTTACTGTAAATTGTGACATTAAGTCAATCCTATTTTTCCAGCCCCAAAAATCAAATTTTTGCATATACTCAGTGTATAAATCAACCCTTCCCCTCACCTTTTTCAGTCACGATATGCTAAATTCACATTGGTAGCTAGCCTCAAATTTTTAGCCACAAATGCTGGTTTTACTTACTGATACCTTACAGCTCAGTACAAGGGATCAAGCAGACGATACTCGAGCTGTGGAGCAAGGATGCGCGGGAGTTTAAGACCCACCTACTCGGTTTCAAATCTGATGACATTTCAAAATGGCAGCCACCCACACCGGCAGTTCATTTTTATATTTGGTGTATAAGGCAGCCCTAGTTTTAAGAGGGATTTTCCGAGGCTTCAAAGGACAACTTATATGCCGGCATCTATGATATGTTAAATTTTGTCTGATAACTCTTATAAGTGCCTTCGGACATTTTGTTTTTTTAATTCACATGGCTGGGGGAGAAGTTATAGTTTGATGTTGAGGTTAACAATCCACTCAACAGCTTCAGCTGATGCACTGTGAATGGTTGTGATGCCCTCAGGAATGGATCTCTCAGGGCAGAAGTTCAGTATGTGTAGGGTGGTTTGACTTGGATGGCCAGTCACAATTTGAGCTGTTCCTCATGTTTCACCTGTGGAGCAAGTGGTCACATCTTCCCAGGCCCAACCTCAAGTGGTTGAAAGCTGCCCAGATTTTCCATGAAAAGTTAAAAACCTGGGACTTAACCACCTCAGGTCAGTTACCAGGTTGAGGTTAATGATGTTTGGAGTCAACCAGGCAGTGCGCCATTGAGAGGTGGGGCTGTTATCTGTTTGTAGAGTTTGTTTTAGTCAGGTCTACAGGATCTCAGATGAGTGCATGTGTTTTTATTTTGAGGTTTTCTGTCAATGGGACGGCTGCAGGAGCTGTTGGCCAGTGTTTTTTGAGGGGGGTGTTTAGCCTGTGGACACACCTCCCACAGTGATCAGTCATCACATTACCTCTCCTCAACATAGATATCAATGACCTCCCTCCTACAAAGTCAAAGTTCCTCACATATTCTGCAACTTGGCCCTGGTTTTCCAGGCTAAAGAACTTTAGGACATTGAAGAACTATGTTCTCTGGAAGCCTACTTCAGAAAATGGAGACTTTGACCAAACACTGCCAAAACCGTTGTTTCAGCTCCACCTGAACAACTCTAAGGCCAGGGAAGAACTTCATGTCCAGTTCTGTGACTGATCACTCACCCACGACCTAATGCCAAAATACCTTGGCATCACTCATGAGCTTACATCAACCTACTGGCAACACCTCCAGAATACCAGGGCCAAGGTCAAGATAAGAGTGAGTCTCGTACAGAAACTGGCAGGTACCAGCTGGGGCAGTAGGGCCAACATACTACGCACTGCTTCACTCGCCATGGTCTACCCAAAAGCAGAGTACTGCTGCTCAACCATTCTCAGGAGCTGCCACACAAACATGGTAGATATCCATCCCTGGGAAATCATGAGAATTATTTCAGGGATGCTGTTATGATCCCCATAGAGATGAGTAGCTTTTAGAAATATATCTGAAATTTCCAGCAACTGGCTGGAAGGATCACACAACAAGATTTCAAGTTTTAAGACTTTTACTGTAACAGACAAAGTAAAAGCAACATTGATTAAACACTATTCCAGTCGGTGACTTACACTCTAAGCAACAAAAAAGACCCCCCATTTAACTTTTAAAACGACCAAAAATCTTCCTATTTTGCTGTGTCCCTTAAGTGAATGCTTTGTTCTCCAGTCAAAAGCTATTCTCAGCTCCTGGCGGTCTGCTTCCTTTTTCCTTTTCCTGTTGGGTAACTTCTAGTCCTGAATTGACTTTCGTGGAGGGTTATCTTGGAGATCCCACCCTCTACCCAAAGCTAGGTGAATTTTCCAGCCTCATCAAATTCTCACAAACTTGGCCTCTTCAATTTGAGTATGAGCTCCCACCCACATTCTGCGTGATGAATAGAGGCTGGCTGCCTCCCTCTGTTCTCTCTCAGATGCTTGCACACTGACCTGTGAGAGGTTAAAGGATTTCTTAAGAAAACCCTGTAAACAGATACTACAATGGCTTTCTATGGACTCTTCCCCTCTCAAAATCCATCTCCATGGCAATATGAATCACATGGGTCTTTGTTCCAAGTAGAATTGATGATATAACAATCTTCTAAACCCCAAACTCCAGTCGATCTTCAAATTAAATAGATAGTTTAAATATAACTGTTTATAAAACCTGACATTCCTAATACCTCCCTGTGAGACTTGGGAGACAAGCAGTCTACCCATAATCAGCACAGATGCTCATAACATTGTCTACAGGTGTGGTCATCTTGCCTCTTCTCCCCAGTAAAACAATCTGGGCCCTTCTTCAACCTTTGACAACCAAGCCACCCAAGCTTGAAGGGCAGAATTAAGAATAGGTCACACGACCCCATCATTCCTCAATTTTATCCTAAGTTAAAGAGATAGTCAAGGATCATCATATAAGCTGTGTATTTGTAACAATTTTGAGACCAACATAGTTCGAGTGACTTCCAGTGCTAGTACATATTTTAATACTTAAAAGGTGCTATATAAAAACGAGTTATTGTTGATTTCTAGATCTTTACCTTCAGAAAGTCTATGCGACCTAGGGCACCCAGAAATAGCACCATTCCAGGCTGTAGCACATATGTCCGAGGGATGATTCCTGATGATGGCATCACAATCTTCAGCTCTTGGTCTGTAAGTAGATTTAAAATCTGCAAAATATATCGGGAGTTACATGAGGAAATTATAGAGAAGTTTCATTTCCAAGACGCAAAAATTCTCGTGGATTTCACTACCAAGCTGCTCGCTAGTTGTTCCACTTACTTAATTCTACTGCTTCAAATAAAGAATTACCGTTAAAACATTGCTTCTAACAGAAAATAAATAACTCGATTTGTTTTAATTACTTCTTCTACTTTATCCAATGAAGGGTATGAAAAACTATGTTCCTCCACAACTGAGACATTTCAGAGATTGATTTCATAAATATGAAGGCATGATTTTATCTTAGGCATTGGATAGCGCCAGGAGCCTTACAACAGTGCAGAGGTCAAGTCAACAATATTATTAACGTGCATGCATTTAAAGTTGCCAGTACCAACAGATCTTGGTGTTCAAATTGAGGATTTATCCATCATTGAGAAAGCAATGCCAATAAAAGCCTTTTCTAAACTCCCAGACTCAACATTGAAACAGGGTAAACCAACAAATAGGACAGTTACTCTGGCATTGCGGACCGAATCACGTGACCCCAAGGCCACAAGTTGGCCAACTCCCCCTACCCCCCCAACCTTAAATGGTTCAAATGGATCTGGAACGAAAAACTAAGTCAAACCTTGCATTTCATCAGGAGCTGACATTCACATTAAACTGCTATAACAGCAATCAACCCTAACTATTGCTTCTACAACAAGCTTTGGTTGGCAGGGCAAAATACTTTGCTCCACATATAAGCAAAATTTCTGCTAACAGCTGAGAAAATCCTCAATTAAGTTTTGGATTTAATTTATCTAAAGCAGCACATATTCTAGACCGATAGATCTGTGTAGTACAAAAGGAGTACTGCACTGGGAAAAGATGTTGCCTTTCAGAGATGATGCTAAAATGAATCCCAGTCTGTCTGTTCCATTTGAAGCAAAATATCACAAGACACTATTCAAGGAGCAGCCAATAAACATTCCTTCGACCAAATGAGACTATGGTCATTTAAATTGCCTGTTTGGAGGATCTTACTGTTTACAAAACCATTGCCATTTTTAGTGACATTTCAGAGGTACTTCATTTGCTGTGAAGTACTTTTGGGAGTTGGGGGCGAAGAGTCCTGAAGATATGAACAGACCTGTATGAATGCAAATAATTTTTTTTCATTATGTTACCATTATTAGTGATTAAACAAAGAAAAATACACTACATTTCGTCAAGTGTGAAGAACACTTGTAAGCTAGACACTTTTATGTTGTTAGTAGGCTAAATATAATTGAACAATTTACATACTCCGGGCATCCAGTAAATTTTTAAGCCCCTTCTCTTGCTTCCAAATTTCTGCTGCTTCCTTGCTGTGCCTTAGTAAGGCAGTTATGTTCCCACACCAGCAGAAATCAGGGATTACGAAAGCAGTGCTACCCAAACCCCTTGTGCACTACAACTAGAATATCATTAGCAGAACCAGCAAAAAAAAAAGTGCACATGATCCAGGTGAGGAGCCCATGTTTATTTTCTGCAGCAAATCTACTGAGTCTTGTACTGTATTTATATTAAAGAATTGCTAGCCCAGAATTATAACTAGTATGAATTAAAGAAATTCACTATTGGTGGAAGCAAGGATGTCCTGGATTCTGGCATCAGAAGCCAAAATAGTTGGCCCTGCTTTTGAGGCAAATAGTACTGACATCCTTTCTGCTGCTTTTTCCAATGAAGGACCAATATCTTGCAGTGCCATATTTTGGGTAAAGATGATGAATGAACTTGTATTTACATCCAACTATATGATAAACTTTCTTTGCTTCTTTTATGCCGCACATGATTCCCTAATCAAAGTCAGGTAACTTATCTCTAAACCTCTACTAATGTCAGTCCAAGGACAGCCCTTAACAATCAGGAGACATGCCCTCTCCTTTTCCCTCAACCAGACAGCCCAACTCCAGAAAAAATACAGCTGAGGTCAGGACAAAGTTATTCAAATTATAAAAGTTCCTGAGAACTAATTATTTACTACATCACTATTAAAAGATAGGGCTTCCAGGCATTATTCTTGTTTTGGTATTTTATGCAGAATTTAAGACAAATAGAAGATTGAGCATTTTTGCATGACAACTGGTAATTAATATTTGGAGCACAAATGCAAAAAGGTGGTGTATCAGCGTGTCAGTCCTCAATTTATAACTCTCACTACACTATGCCCTTATTTCTGCTTCACTTACACAGTCTTGCTTTAAGATGCCAGGTGTGTCATAAAACCAGTGGGCATCTTTCAGTTCATTGTATGTGAATTCCACCACGTCTTGGGAGTTTGAGACATTTTCTTGATTACTATCTTCAGGTTCTGCACTCAGGGAGAGTTCATCTGGGTCCCATTCAATTATCCCTTTGTTTCGCTGTCTGCTCCCATGAGAGTTACGAAATGTTCTGCCAACTCTACCTAAACACCAGGGAAACAATGTGATAATCAAGGAAGCAAATAACTGTTTCAGTCTGCCAGCATTTGCAAAAATGGTTATGCTGGAAACACATCAAGTCAGTGTCCATGGACAGAAGAAATCAATTATACTTCAAATATGCAGAACTAAAAAAAATGAAATATGAACAAAAACTTTTATTAGAATTAGAACAATTGGGAGGATCCTGCATAGAGGAAACATGGGTGCAGGCCTGTGATCTGCTCAAATGAAACGCAGATTGTTATAAAACCTTGAGTCACTAACAAATGGATAGAAACATTAAAGAAATTGAAGACAACGGAAGAAAAGAATCTGTGGGTGCCTGAGCAAAGCAATGAGCACCAACCTAAGGAACACACTAGATGGTAGACACTGAAATTTGTAGATCAAGTCTGAGGAGAAACTATCCCAAGTGCTAATCCTTTTCTTGGAATCAAAACAAAGAATATTAAAGGAAAGGGAAAGAACAGGGCAATGAAATTAGAGTAGCTGATTTCAGCTGAAGAACAAGCACTAGCACAGATGTGATAGGCTGAATAAAAACAAGTGTAGCACAGGTGAGACAAAGCAAGTAAAATTCTGCTTTAAAAATGTAATGCAAAAAAATCAAAAATAACATGGCTGACAAATAAGATCAAAATCAAATCGATTAAAACTATTCTGGTTTAAAGATTATAGATTATCTGAGAGCTCGCATTGTGAAGATTATGACCTCCTGCGAGCCTGCCAAACCAAGGTGATTTATACTGAACGAAATTAATTCAAAAAAGTAAGGTCTTAAGGTTATAAGAAATAGGAGCCATTCGGCCTTCTCCGCCATTCAATATGGCTAATCTGAGTGGCCTTACTGACGCTTTCTTGTCTGTCCCCCATCACTCCTGGTTCCCTTGTTAATCAATCATTTCTATTGCTTTGCTAACATTAAGATTTAGAATACTGTGAATTAATATTTTAATACAACACAATGGTGTATACAGCTATCTGAATTGTTCACTAATCTGAGCAAGACTGTTTCTTCAAACTTACTGTTTAGATATATGATCACCCACTGCCCAATTTGCCAAAGATGGCACTGAAACAAAAGGCAAGCATAACAAATTATCAATAAAATTCTGCTGCTTGAACTTATTTAGCAAGAATGCTACTTGTGGAAGAAGCAACTAGCCCTATTCAATATTGTAAAAGTTTGTTGCTTAGGCTCCTCCACATTTCATCACAGGGTGAATTTCAACCTTATTCATCCTAGATTGCATTGGCACCTCCTGGATTATGTCATTGTTCAGGTCAAAGAATTAAGCTCAATCCATGTTTGATTGATAACAAGCATCCACTCTGCACCAAGACATTACAAGGCCCAACAATCCAAGAGGAAGGAAGTCAATACTGGCCCTAAAACAGCCCGACTGAAGCGGACAATTCCAAGTACAGCTCATGATCAATCTGGAAAATCTTCACACATCCAACTCAATTCCAGAATAGTGGAATGAAATAAAGTCAGCTGTATTATACTCTTGTGCCCAGACCATTGGGTTCAAGAAGTGTCGTCACCAGGACTGGTTTGTAGAAAGTGATGCTCAAGTATAAGACCACCGGAGCAAAAAGGAGCAGCTCATATTGCCTGACAAAACAACCCAAGGTCCTAACTCCAGAAGATAGCATTCCAACATCTCAAGGTTGATGCTCAAAGACAAACCCAGAAGATAAAGGACACATGGTGGGGAAAAGAAAGCCCGAGCGATCTAACAATATGCTGATCATCATGACATGTGAAGCTTTTTTCTATAGACAAGAGGTCAAATGGATAAAATCCCCTTCTTTCACAGGAGGGTGTTTCTCTTCATGGTTGATAATGCCATTGTTCAAAATTGGAAAGAACACTTTGAACAACCCCACAAACATGAATCCACAGTGGCAGCTATTCCTCTCCAGGTTATCTCCCATCCATGGGTGAACCGTCATCATTGGGAGAACTGCAACAAGCAAAGAGACAGAAAACAACAAAGCATGTGGCCCTGATGGTATCCCTGTGGAAGTTTTCAAAGCAGATGGACTTTTGCTCACATCAAGACTCCGTGCACTCACTCTACGATTTGGGAGGGGAGGGGAGGGGTGGGGGAAGGAAAGAACTCTGCCCAACTTCAGGAAATTGCTAATTGTAACCATTTTTAAGAAGGGATATAAATCATGCTGTGGAAGCTATTGTCCATAGCTAGGAAAATCCTGACATCCCCTACTTCCTGTGACTGAGGAAATCCTACTAGAGGCAGTGTGGCTTTAAACATTTCGGAGGAACCTGTGGCATGGTCTTTGTTGCCAGGCAAATCCAAGAAAAATGTTGACAACACCACTAGGAATTCATTGCATTAATTGCCATTTTACTCAGTTAATTGCGAAGCTCTGCGAATTGTGCTTCAAAGATTTGGATGTCCAGGAAGTTTCACCACAATTGTGCAATTGCTTCATGATGATATGACAGCAATCGTCTTGAGTTGGAGATCTGAACGCAGACTGATGTTAAGGAAGTCTCTGTGATAAGCCCCCGTACTAATTACAATCTACCTAACAGTAGTTATTCACCTCAAAAATCAACTGCCTCTGGTATTGGTATTAAATACTGTCTAGATGGAAAACTCTAACCGTGGTCACCTCCATGCCAAAACTAAAGTGACCTCCATTGCTATACATGATCTACAGTTTGCGGGTGACTACACTGTTGTTGCTTTGTCTGCACTGGATTTTCAAGCTGCTGTCATATTCTCTTCAATTCTGGTAGAAGAAACTTAGATTGTCCTTGAATTTTGAAAAGCAAAACTCATATCAACTGACACCGTGTCAGCAAAATGTTCAACCTCCAATATATGTTGAAGGCAAGAGTCTGGAATGTGTTGAGTATTTCCCATACCTTGGCAGCCACCCCTCTCAAAAGGCCACCAATGACAAAGAAATCCAAAACTGGATCAGCTGCGCCAGCTCTCCTACAAAATATGACAGCAAGTGTTTGATAACAAAGACCTCCTCAAGTCAACAAAGATCCTAGTATACAGAGCAGTTGTCACCAACACACTCCTGTACTGTAGTGAGACCTGGATTGCATATCAGCGAAACTTAAGAGCGCTAGAGAAATTCTATTAGCAATGCCTCTGCCACAGCCTCTGGATTCAATGGGAGGACTGAACAAACACTGGTGTCCTTCTTGAAGCCAGGTCCACAAGCATTCAGGCAAAATCAACACTGATGGACTTGGCACTGTGTCCAGATGACCGAAAACCCCCATCCGGTCCTGTTCTTTCAACTCTCAAATGGCCAATGTTCCAGGGGAGGATGAAGAAAACGCTTCAAAGACACTCAGAAGCTCTTTTTGAAGTGTGGCAGCATTGACATGAATGACTTAGAAGAGCTTGCGACTAATTGCTCAGACTGGCAAAAACTTATTCATTAAGCTGCACCGTGCTTCGATTCCCAAAGCCTTAATGAGGCAGAGAGGCAGCAGCGAAGGAAAGAAAAGGAAGGAAATCCTGCACTCTGGTTCCCACTATCTCGTGTGACGACTTGCACCATGGATCCAAAAATCTGCAGGTTGAGAAATGGCCTGTTCAGTCACATGAAGACCCATGCCAGAAACTTGTAACCCTAGGTAGACATCTTGCTTGAACCGAGGGACAGCCGATGATGACGACCAGTTTTGAATAAAGTTGACTATGCTTTTAAAAGCGTGCCTGGCTTGTGAAGGAGTCATTAACAGGAGGATCAATAATAATGCCACAAATCTGTTAAAGAACAGAATGCTTTAGCAGTACATTTATATCAAATTTTGGCTGCTTAAGCAGACAAATTCTAGCTAAGGTGAGAAACTCAGTGGACTGGAGTAGACTGGGAGAATGGACCTGGTCCCATCATTCTATAGCCATGCAGACTTAGGTACGCTTGATGGAAGGTGCCATCAGTGCTTCTCTATTTCACTCAACATTCTCCTGAAGACTTACTGTTTACCTTGTATACAATTTCTATCTCCAATAACATGAACAGATTGAATGGCATGGAGTCAAAGTCTAGACTTTAGAAAGAGGCTCACAGCAGTACTCCCACGGTCCTAATATTCGTCTATGTCAAGCATAAATAGAAGTAAAATAACCAGTGACGCATTCCTCATTGAAACAGTTTGTTGTTTGGATAGAAGTTGAAAAGTCTTTCCCAAAGGGTGGGTAAAACCATCCACTACATGACATTGCACTATGTTAAAAGTACCTTTAGGACACCACAATCATCCATTTACTGCTATTAATAGGGTGAAGGAATCTATATTTTTGGATTGTGTTTCTCTTTGGAGCGGGCCCTGCCTTGGGGCAGAGGCCGAGCCCCAGTGAGTGTCGCAAAAACACAACCACAGGACAAAATTCACGGGAACAGCTATGGTTGTCTGTTCAGCGCAGCTTAAGTTTTGGGGCACAGAAAAACCTGAGAGCCGTGGTTTCCTGCACAGGGCACCTGAAGTTTCAGGGCATGGAAGAAGCCCATGAGCAACAGTCTCAGGAGGAGATGGTCAGCAGCCGCCATACAGCTGGGACTGTGCCTGTGTATAGCGGTTGGCCAACACAGTGAGCACCAGTGTCTGATGTAGGTCAGCACAGGTGGGAAAGACGACCACAAAGGCTGGATCTGGAAGCAAATCTGAGAGGGATCTGGAACAGTTGCCTTTTGGTTGAGGCTTGTATCTGTGGAAATTGGGTGGAGTAAAGCTGCTGTCAGTTGGGGATGAGGAAAAGAGTTTGAAGGTCGTTTTTGGCTCAGCAATCCCGAACATCTAGCTGGGCTGGTGAGAGAATTTGTGGGATCTGTCTTGGTTGTGACTGCTAATTGGTGTGTAGTTTGTGTTCAACCATAGTTTGCCTGTTAATTCATGTTTACCTCAAGTTAATTCCGGGTGTTAAGAGTATAGGATAGGTAATATTTAGTGTTTGCGTTGTTGACATTTGCATGATAAAAATTCTTTTGTTTAAAACCATGGAACCTTGTGATTTTCTCTTAATGAACAACTGGGATTTCAAATTTTGTCCACTTTAACAAAAAAGTTACTGATCTCAAACCAAATTGTAATGATATATTTAAAATGAAATTGTTAACTTATCCATTTTAAAACTCACATCATGGGAAGGGAGCTACATTAGTGTACTAGTGATGGCACTAGATGAGGAACCCAGCAGTTCAGTTGAAATCTCAGCATGACAAGCTGTGAAACTAAATTCAATAAATCTGGTAAATCTGTGGACTAACAAAAGAAATGACCATGAAAGATGTTGGATTGTCATAAAAACCCAATGGCTTCACTAACGTCCTTCCAAGAAGGATATCCAAAACCCCTACAAAGTCTGCCTTACCTGCAACTCTCACTAAGTGAGTAACTCAATGCCTTCAGGACAAAAGGTGCTATTTTGCCAGCATAACCTTCAAACTAAGAATTACATTTTAAAACAAGTCTTAAATAGGAAACTCACTTTTCCCAGCATTTAAAGGATATTAGGTAGTTTTTGACCTTTAATATTTCAAGTTGACTATTAAGGTTAATTTGGAAAAATGTTTGCAGGTTAATTAATTATACAGAAGGTCTCCACTAAATTTCATTAACTTTGAAATCAAATGACTGGTTATGGTCTGTCTGCTGAGAAAATAGCAGAAATGTATCAATCACAGAATATTTAAAGGCAATATACACACACACACCAAATAATATTGCAGGTTTTTGAAATTTGCGGCTTATTCTAGTTAACACAAGTGAAGTGAAGATGCTTGTATCTTTGTGCCTGCAAATCTTGAAAAATGTAATTTCTGAATGATTCCTAATAAGATTTAGAACACTATTATGAGAGTCTTCCCCTCTTTTTAATGTATGGATCTCCAAAATGCTAAAGGCTGGCTATTCCTTTAGACTACAGCATGGCAATCCTCAAGCATATGTTTACCTAACTTAAAAATGTATATGCTTTAATGTGCACTATCATCTTAGCTGACTTGTGTAGGGGTGGTCTTTAATTGGCAGCGGTGTAGCAGATTCTTCTGACACAATTTAAAGAAAAGAACATATATAAACCACCTGTTACATCCTCAGAAACATCCCAAAGAGTTTAACAGCCGATTAATTACTTTTAAATTGTAGTCACTGTTATTACGTGGACAAAGGCAATAACAAAGGCTAATTGCACTTCAAGTTTGAATTATAGTTTAATTTTAATTTCTCTTCAAAAACAAGCGATGATATCTAACTATACAGCTTTTATCCCTGTTGGCATATTATGGATATCACTAAGTGTGGGTTGTGTCATTCTGGTTGGCTCTCAGTTAAGTATCCAGAATTCCTCAAGTACCCCAACTATAATCAGCTGGGAAGTGGTGCAAATCAAGCAAAGCATCAGATGGCACCAGTTATCTAATAGTTTTTGCTTCTTCCTCTACCCTCTCACAAACTATTAGATACTCATTTACATTTGGCACTACACTGAACAGAATTCAGCACACTAAAATGAGGCATGTTTTAATTTGGAGATCAACTGAATGTTTTTCTCAATCAGTAGATGGTGAGAGTTAGCACAACCATATACTGGAAAATATTTGTTTATAGCTACAACACTTAATGAAACAACCAGTGCTGCGTTGCCCTTTGATCAATCTGCCAACAATAAAATGCTTACCAATCAAGTAGCCTTGTTTCTTAAGTCGATGAAGATGCTTTAACTCTTCTTCATTGAGGTCAGCTTCAGTTTGTGACTTATCAGTTTTCAGTCTTTCTAATCTTCGAAACATTCTGTACGGTGTGGGGTTTATAACCGGAAACTTAAGGAGGTTTAATGTAGTCCCTGTGAGACAAAAAAAATTGCACAATCTAAAAATGCACTTTGCCAAACAAAATGACTTGCATTTATATAATGACATTATCCAAAATATGGTACAGCGCTACAGTCGCTCACATGTTGGTGAATATGCCAGCCATTCTTTGCACAAAACCTAGCTTTCAATTCTATATCATTGCATCTTGAAGGCTTTACAGAACCAAGGAATAATACAGATGGATAAACAGTAAAATTGGTGGGGAAGTTGAAGGCACATTAAGGGAGAAAGGTTTCC
The DNA here is from genome assembly GCF_964194155.1 of Cetorhinus maximus. Classification (NCBI taxonomy): domain Eukaryota; kingdom Metazoa; phylum Chordata; class Chondrichthyes; order Lamniformes; family Cetorhinidae; genus Cetorhinus; species Cetorhinus maximus. Next base: position 139,713,856 of record NC_135880.1, read on the forward strand.
AAGAAGTCTTTAGATAGCAGGAAGAATATTAGCAAAGTAGATGAGCTTAGCCAACAAGTTACAGCTGGTAGGGTTGAGATGAGGTGGTAGAACAATGTCATAGGAACAGGTGGTGTATACAAGGGCTGGAGGTGCTGACTGGGTTTAAGGTGCGGTGAAGTGTGTAGCTTTTTGTCTTGCAGGAGGGATTGGTGGAGCTAGGCAAAGACAAGAGTGAGGAACATGGTGCAGGCAAAAATGCAGATCATGAGTTTTAATCTGTAAACATAGGAGGTGGGAAGTTGGTTAAAAGAATGATGGTTTGAGAGATACAGTGGCTACTGGAAGATCCTGATTTCACATGCTGAACAGAAATAAGTCTCCTCCAAGGTGCAGGGGTAGGGAAAGGGGTAAGATAAAGAAAATATAATTTCAAATTAGGCTGAATCCTCCACCAAGCAGATAGATCTTCTAGGGGGAGGATCAAGTCTACACTGATGACTCAATGGAAGCATGTCATGTTTGTGCTAACTTATCCAGGAAGTCAACTCATAAGGTCATAAATCCAAAGTACTGCCTTCAATCAATTGGATTTTCCTTTCCCCAGATGCAAAAGGCATCGAGCAACATATATGGCTTGTTCTTAAAATTCCCAGCCTAGAACACTGTTGAATTTTGCAGCCAAAGTTTTGAAATTAATATCCAAACTATACAGCTTTCAACATTCAGCCTGGTATTTCCAACTGCTGCATGTACAAATTGTTTACTCCTGCAGTGAGGTAAACAGTGGTAGGGATAGCAGAAATTGCATGACAATTGCCACTCATTTCTGCTCTCTTTGCAAGCTGTTAAGCGTCATAAGTGGACAAGTAAGCACAGCCAGCAATTTGGTAACCAAGTCAGTCAAATTCTGCTAATTAAGCAAAGTTGTTAGATTTTCCTTGATTAATTCAACAATTGTGTCTAATTTTTAATAAGAACCTTAAATTCAGTAATTAATCACTTACTAGAACCTATAACAAGCCACCTTGAAAAATTTCAGCTGATCAGAGCCAGCATGGATTTGTAAAGGATAGGTCATGCCTAATGAAGCTGACTGAATATTTTTTTTAAAGTGGTGACTAAAGTTGTGGACAGGGAAATGTCTATGGGTGTTATTTATCTGGACTTTCAGAAGGCATTTCACAAAGTCCTTCATAACAGACTGTTAGCTAAAGTTGAAGTTTATGGAATCGAACGCAAATTATTGACCTGGTTCGGAAATTGCTGAGTGGTGGCAGAGTATGGATAATGAGCAGGTACTCAAATTGACAGCATGTGACCAGTGGTGACCCACAGCAATCTGTGTTGGGGCCTCAACTATTTACTGTATTTATTAACTTAGATGAAGGAACAGTGAGCAACTTATCCAAGTTTGCTGATGACACAAAGATAAGCAATACTGTAAGCAGCGTAAATATTGACAGATTAAGTGAATGAGCAAAACTGTGGCAAATGGATGTCAATGTAGGTGGGTGCGAGGTCATCCAATTTGAACCTTAAAGAATAGAATACTTTCTAAATGGTACAAAACTAGAAATAATGGAGATCCAAAGAAATTTAGAGGTCCATGTACATAGAACATTAAAATGGCATGAACATGTACAAAAAACCAAAAAGGCTAATGCCTAACACCAAGACTCCAAAGGTTAAATTACAGAGAATATACAAACTAGGGTTATAATTTAGCAGATCAAGGCCTTTCATGAGTGAACACTCCACAAATGGTGACTAATGCTAAACCAATTGTCAATTTCAAATCCGAGATTGATAAATGTTTGGTTACCAAAAGCTTTAAGGGGTAATTGGTAAGTGGGTATATGGAGTTAAATCTCAGAATAGTCATGATTTTATTGATTGGCAGATAGGTTCAAGCAGCTAAATGACTTATTCCTGTTCCTAAGACACAGTCCTTCAAAATAACGAACCAGCATCTAACCTGAAGTGAACATGAATGTCTCAGAATGATTAAAAAATGACACGAGACACAGAATCATGCAGCTCAATGTGTTGTGCACCAAATTCCCAACACATGGCAAATTCCTGATCAATACCGTGCCATCAGTTTGAAAATTATTCACCAATCTCACCCCTTTCCAAAAAGGACTGGGATATGTAAGAAATAAAACTAGATGTGAATTATTCTCTAGAATTATTTGTATATGGTCAACACTGACCATACCCACAACCAGTTAGTGGCATATAACTGGAAAAAATGTTTAATGCCATAATTGTCACATAAATAATGGGATTCAGTTAACTGACTGGCACAGTTTTCTCCTTAGATGAAGGGTGATAAACCTCAAAGTATTATCTCATATCTAAATTAATAGGGCATTGAATGGTTTGGAATATTTAAATCCTAGTTATTATTGGGCATTCCAGAGGATACACACCCCTTAAGGGATCAGGATATTTCCTGGTAGCATACTGAAATTTTCTTCAGCTAAGTTTCTACAATAAAATTACACTGGCAAATAGAAACAACAACTGTAGGAATCCTTTAGGTTTAGCTTAGGGTATGTAGCCTACAGCTACTGTTTTTGACAGCCAGTTATTTTCCAAACATTAAGATGGTCTTTAAACTGGAATAACTAGAAAAAGTTGGTTGGCTAACTGGAGATCTTGACCGAGGAAACAATTTTACAACAACTGGATTTGTTGCTGAATAGATGCCAAATCAATTCAATTCTTTCAACTTCTAATCCTTACTGCAATGGCCGAATCCCTAGACCTTGATTTGCTCAATGCGCTACAAAGAAATTAAAATCTAATTTTAATTCTTCAGACGGTTTTGTCATGCAGTCTGACCAACACACAATCACCTAGCACCTCTCCTTATGCCTTCTCTATCTACTCAAATCTCAATTGTTAAAGCTGTCATCAAGTAGCTTTGTTTCCTCTCCCAAACAACTGTTTACCCGTCAAAAGTTTAAATCGATTGCAGACTAGCAGGGAAACTCCTCTGGTTTAGTCTCACACCTGGATAGGGTACAAGAAAAAGCTTCTCCTTTGCTCTCACCGTTTCTTTTGATCTCTCCATTGCAATCTTTCCTTTGTTTTCTTAATATGAATTGATCAACACTCAGCAACTTCCCACATTACTCCTGAGCATCAAATGCAATCTTACTTGTTCAAGAAATTTCAACTTATTTTTCTTCCCCCCCCCCCCCCCCCCCCCACAAGTCCTTTCCTTACTACTCATCTTCAGGTTCTTGAAATACGAGCTTGACATCACCTAGTCACTTCTTAAAATTGAGGTTTGAAAGTCAAAATAGGCAGATTTCTGCACTTTTTGTGTGATTTTAAAAATGGTTCATCTGATTCAGCCAGTTGATGGAATCCCATTATATGACAGTAAAGAACAATACGTGTAACTGGACTGATCAGTGTATTTTGCATGGATTTACTGTTCAGAAATGCCACTGTTCCCAAATTAAATTTAAGAAAATTTGTTTGGTGAATGGAACAGCTCAATCAAAATGTTGACATATGCAGATTGATTGTGGAGGAGGCAACCCTATACAACCTGAATGTTGCGACATTATAAAAATCTGTTACAAACGTGAAGCTGATGGGAAATTGACTGATCATTAAATTCCATCTGTTTTAGTGATATTGGTCTTCAGGAGGTCACAAAGTTGAAGTGTTTCTGAAGCGCATCCCAGTTGTAATGTAGCAAAAGGCAGTTGTTAATTTGTGCACAAGTTCCCCCAAACATTGATGGGATAATGACCAGATAATCTACGTTGGGTTTTGATCGAGCCATAAATATTGGCTGCGATACTGAAGAGAACTTCGCTATACTTGTTCCAAAAAAATGTCACTGGGTCATTTACACAGACCTGAGACGGCAGACGGTCCCAATTGAACATCTCATCCGAAAGACGACAGTTGTCAGGCTGGATTATACTGAAGTGGGATCTTGAATCCACCAGTGCTTAACTTAGGGACGGGAAGGCTCATGCAGCGAGAACCCAGAGCCCTGAAGAGACCAAACACCTGCAACCTGCTGAACTCACCGGGCCAGCGGGAAATCGTTGCCCTCTGGATGACATCGGGGGCTTTGGATTTACAGTAATCGGACTGCAGGAGGGTGTTGAAGAGGGTGGACTTGCCCACGTTGGTGTTGCCGACCAGGTACACGTCCCCTTTGTACCGCCAGGAGCTCTGAAGCCGGGAGATCAGCTCTTCGATGCCGTAGCCGGTCTTGGCGCTGATGAGGTGCACGACTTCCCGGCCCCGGTATTCGGGGCAGATGCCGGCCTGGCCGCATTGCTGCAGCACCCGGTGCCGGAGCCGCTTCAGGTAGTGGCGGCAGTCGGCGGGGATCAAGTCGGTCTTGTTGGCCACCACCAGGACGGGGTTACGCTCACCCACCAGCTGCCGCAGGTCGGGGATGAGGCTGCCGCTCAGGTCCAGCAGGTCCAGCATGTAGAGCACCAGGGCCTGCTCCTGGGCAATGCGGCCTAACAGGCGCCGGTACTCGCCCTCAGGTACCCTGACCTCCAGCGCCTTTTGGTGGTGGACAAGCAGGAAACAGCGCTGACACACGGAGCGCTGCAAGGTTCCGGCCTGGAGCAGCTGCTTGTACTTCTCGCTCGGTAGGTAGCCGGCGAGAGACGGATCCACACAGTGCAGGAGGGCACCACAGCCCGAGCACGGGGCGGCGCTGGCCGGCTCCAGGGGGTCGGCCGTGCCGTATACCCGGTGCTCCTGGCGCGGGGCCGCCCGCCTTTTCTTCCTGGACGGCAGCTCAGGCGCCGGGAAGCCCGGGTCCGTCACCTGCGGCTCGGCTCCCGGGGCCGGGGAGAGCGCCTCCAAGGCCAGGAGCTGGCGGCGCAGAGCCCCGTACGAGGCCGAGGCCTTAGGGCCGGCGGTGTCCTTTCTCTGCGCCCTCTCGCTGCCCAGTGCCAGCCCTGCCTCCTTCTCCTCCTCCTCCTCGAGCCTGGCAGTGTATTCCACGAATACCATCTCCTCCGGCCTCTCGGGCTCCACCGCAGCGTAGGCCCAGCCCGCTGGCCGCCGTCCAGGCGCTAGGCTGGAACATGGCCGCCGGCTCCCGCATAAAGCGCGGCGGAGAAACCAACCGACAGCCGCACGCGCCATTCCCGCTCGGGGGAGGGGCAACAACAACATGGACAGTGACCCTCCTCCCATGGGGCCAAGCGGCAGCGCCTGCGCGATTTTCCCATGTTCGCTGGTTTGTTATTGGTCTGACAGCTCTGATTGGACAAAAGTATTTGTAAACCATTCAACTGCCAGATTTCGAAGCTGTGCCGTTCAATTTGTCAATGGGAGGCCTCGGACATTCAATTTCAAATTTTTAGTGATACATGTAATGAACTGAGCATCTGGAGGCTCAGCTCCAGGACATCACTGCAGGAGTTCCTCAGGGTAGTGTCCGCGGCCCAACCATGTTCAGCTGCTGCATCAATGACTTTCCTTCCATCATAAGGTCAGAAGTGGGGATGTTCGCTGATGATTGCACATTATTCAGCACTGTTTGCGACTCCTCAGATACTGAAGCAGTTCATGTCCAAATGCAGCAAAACCTGGACAATATCCAGGCTTGGGCTGACAAGTGATAACATCTGTGCTACACAAGTGTCAGGCAATGACCATCTCCAACAAGAGAGAATCTAACCATCTCCCATTGACGTTCAATAGCATTACCATCACTGAATCCCCCACTATCAACATCCTGGGATTTACCATTGACCAGAAACTGAACTGGACTAGCCATTGAAATACTGTGGCTACAACAGCAGGTCAGAGGCTGGGAATCCTGTGGCGACCAACTCACCTCCTGACTCCCCAAAACCTGCCCACCATTTACAAAGTACAAGTCAGGAGTGAGATGGAATACACACCACTTGCCTGGATGAGTGCAGCTCCAACAAGTCAAGAAGCTTGACACCATCCAGGACAAAGCAGCCCACTTGATTGGCACCCCTTTTACAAACATTCACTCTCTCCACCATAGATGCAGAGTGGCAGCAGTGTGTACCATCTACAAGATGCACTGCAGAAACTCACCAAGGCTCCTTAGGCAGCACCTTCCAAAACCACAACCGCTACCATCTAAAAGGACAAGGGCAGCAGATACATGGGAACACCACCACCTGGAAGTTCCCCTCCAATCCATTCACCATCCTGACTTGGAAATATGTCGCCTTTCCTTCACTATCGCTGGGTCAAAATCCTGGAGCTCTCTCCCTAAAAGCACTGTGGGTGTACCTACACCGCATGGATTCTAGCGGTTCAGGAAGGCAGCTCACCACCACCTTCTCAAGGGCAATTAGTGATGAGCAATAAATGCTGGTGTAGCCAGTGACACCCACACATCATAAATGAATAAAAAAAAACAAGCCTGAGCCATCTGGGAAAATAGTTGGGATGCTTTGATCCAGAGAGGGGGAAGGACCAACAGTCATTGTCTGAGTTAGAGGGGGAGGACCAAGAGTCAATGTCTGGGAGAGAGGGGTAAGAACAGTCAGTATCTGGGAGGGAGGGGGAGGACCAACAGTCAGTATTTAGGAGGGAGGGGAGGAACAGCCAGTGTCTGGGAGAGAGGAGAAGAAACAGTCAGAATCTGGGAGAGGGGGAGGAACAGTCAGCATTTGGGAAATTGGGGGAAGAACAATCAGTGCCTGGGAGAGAGGGGGGGAAGAAAAGTCAGTATCTGGGAGAGAGGGTGAGGAAGCGTTAATAACTAGGAGAGAAAGAGGGGGAGGAAAAGTCAGTATCTGGGAGAGAGGGTGAGGAAACGTTAATAACTGGGACAGAGAGGGTGGGGAGGAAAAGTCAGTGTCTGGGAGGGGGAGAGAACAATCAATGTCTGGGAGAGACAGAAGAATAGTCAGTGTCTGGGAGAGAGGGGGGGAACAGTCAGTATTGGGGAGAGAGGGGGAGGGGCAGTCAGTGTCAGGGAGAGAGGGGGAGGGGCAGTCATTGTCTGTGAGAGAGGGGGAGGAACAGTCCATATCGGGAAGAGGGGGGAGGGGGAGGAACAGTCAGTATCGGAGAGAGAGGGGGAAGGATAGCAAGTGTCTAGGAGAGAGGGTTGGCTGCCCAGAATCAGAGGTTAAGAGGCATTTGGAAGCCAGGAAGCAGCTGGCAGCTGGATACTAATGAAATGCAGATGCTGAGATGGATGTGTGGAATAATGAGAAAGAACAATATCAGGAACCAGCACATCAGGCTGTCAGTGAAGGTCGTGGGAGCATTGAAGACAGTAGCCGAGAAGAGATTGAAATGTTATCTGTTGCAAATTGAGAGAGGGCATGTAGTGAGGCAAGTGTTGAGATGGGGCTGCCAGGGGGAAGAGAAGAGGAAGGTCCAAGACCAGATGGAAAGATGCGGAGGTGAGAGATTTAAGTGCAGCGGGATTGGATGAAGAATCGATGACTGACAGGAGGAGATGGAGAGGAGTGAACATGTAGCATTGTGGCAACCCTGTGTAAAATGGGAGAAGCCGAAAGAAGAAGCAACAGCAGCTGACATCTCAGAGAGTGGAGGAACGGAAGTAGGCAGCCAAATTTAATCATGTTATGTTATTCAATTTATACTTTATTTAAACATTATTTCTGACAGGAGGAATTTCTGCTACTGAGGAAATATGGCAGAACAAATATTTTCAGAATTGCAGTTCTAAATTAGAGTCATATTCAAGTGGAAATGTTTACTCTGTTCCTCTTTCCGCAAATGCTTTCAGACCTACTGAGCTTTTCCAGCACTTTCTGTTTCTATTTCAGATTTCCAGTATCCCCCGCATTTTACTGTTATTTTCAGTATTTTGATGTGGCGAAGATAATAAAGCACCATCTGGTGGCCAGAAAAGGTGTAGTTATGTGGCTGTGTAGTTAGTTCACAAGTTCAAAAGGTATCTATATTAATTTATATTTATACATTATAGCTTTATTGGACAGAAATAATGAGACACAGAGTGTCAATCTCTACATATGTCTATTTAACTCTCTCTTAGTTGTCAGATACTTGCCTTTAAGCCAGATAATTGAGAGTTCAAGTCCCACTCCAGGGACTTGAGCACACAATCTAGTCTGACACCTCACCGCAACACTAAGGGAGCACTGTATTGTCAGAGATCTCATTTTTCAGATGAGGTGTTAAATTGAGACCCTGTCTGCTCTATCAGTTGGATGTAAAAGATTCCGTGGCGCTATTTTGAAAAACAGCAGGGGAGTTCTCCCTGGTGTTCTGGACAATATCTTCCACAACTAACATCACTATAACAGGTATCTTGATCATTATCATGTTGCTTTATGTGGGACCATGCTGTGCACAAATTTCCTGCTGTGTCTCCCACAATACAGGAGTGAGTATCTAATTTGTATCTTCTACAGTGAAGACAGACACAAACATTTGGGTAAATTTCTGCCATTTCCTTATTTCCTGTGATAATTTCTCCTGTCTCTGACTCTAAGGAACCAGCTATTTTTTCTTTTTATTTACTGGTAAAAGCTCTTAGAATCTGTTTTTATATTCCTGGCTACTTTGCTCTCATATTCTATTTTTTCCCTTTTTATCAACTTTTTAGTCACCTTTTACGAGTTTCTAAAACTTTCCCAATCATGCTACTAATCTTTGCAACACTATACACCACATGGATTGCAGCGGTTCAAGAAGGCAGCTCACCACCACCTTCTCAAGGGCAATTAAGGATGGGCAATAAATGCTGGCCAAGCCAGCAATACCCACATACCATGAGCAAAAAAAAAGCCTCTTCCTTTAATATAATAATATCCTTAGCTTCTCTAGTAAGTGACGATTGATCTTTCTCACTGAGCTTTTGTTTTTTTAATGGAATATATTTTTGTTGAAACTTTTGAATTGTTTCTTTAAATGTTTCCCACTGTGTAATTACTGCCATACATTTTAGTCTATTTACCTAGCCCACTTTAGCCAGCCCTCCCCTATACTGTGTAATTGGTTTTGTTTAAGTTTAAGATTCTTGTTTGGGACTGGAGCATGACCCTCTCAAATTTAATATGGAATTCAATTGCATTAAGATCACTTTTCCTGAAGAATCTCTCACCATGAGATTAAACCTACCTCTACACAATTATTGGCTATCCCTTGCTAGCGAGGACCATTGTCTTCCATGAGTCTAAAGATGGCTGATGAGGCCAATTTGGGATCTGTAGATGTTATGGTGTGTAGGGCATTTGTTGTCATGTGGGATATCTGGGGTTGTGTTATCAGTTCGGGTCATGGCGTGTTCTTTTTGCCGCTCTCACTTTTCCTCTTCATTTAGTTGTAGTCGGTTCTCAAAATGCTGGCAACTTCCCACAGATGCTGCCGCCATCTGGTTCAGACCACCTGGCAATGGTCTCCCAGGAGTTGATGTTAATGTTGCATTTCTTTATGTTGGCTTTCAACACATCCCTGAAGTGTTTCTCCTGTCCTACTCTGATGCCTTGACCCTAATTGAGCTGGGAGAAGACTTGCTATGGGAGCCTGGTATCTGACATCCGAACTATATGGCCAGTGAAGCTGATGGAAGATGATCATAGCTTCGATATTTGTGGTGCTTGCTTGTGAGAGGACACTGATGTTGTTGCATCTGACCTCCCACTTAATATGTAAGATCTTCTGCAGATAGTGTTGATGGCATGACTCCAGTGCTTTGAGGTGCCTCCTATATGTTGTCCATGTTTCAGTCCCGTACCGTAAGGAAGGGATTACGACCACCTGGTAGACCATGAGTTTGGTTTCAGCTTTGAATGTGATCTTCAAACACTCGTTTCCTCATGTGGCCAAAGGCTACACCAGCAGATTTCCGACGATGCTAGATTTCTTCATCAATGTCAGCCTTCTGTGAAAGATAACTTCCAAGATACTGGAAGTGTTCCACATTTTCCAGACACTCATCATGAATCCTAATCCATGGAGCTGGGGTGTGTGCATTCGGAGCTTGCTGATGGAGAACTTTGATCTTCTGAGTGTTGAGTGTAAGTCCCATCTTCCCTTATGTCTCGGTAAATACCTTGATGCATCCCCCGCCCTGCCCCAGGGGACGAGTAAAGTCCTAGCCTTTGTATCTGGTTATACAGAAGTCAGTGAATGGTACCCCTTTATATTGAGTAAGTCTGGGGGGTTTAACATTAGGAGCTTATATGATACATGAATAATATCTACTGCACATTGGGGAATGAGACAATGCGGTAAAACTGGAAGGACCTAGCACAGTCTTGCATTACTGACATGCCAAGATGCTGAATTCCCCAGCTCCCCTAAAAGGTGTGTGAATGACCTGATCAAAAAATGTCAAGCTGACACCATGGATAACCCTGCACAATTCCTGCATGGCTGCTTTATGAGTCTTAACTGTCCTCTGAAGTGGTTGAGTTGAGAAGCAATTATTGGCTATCCTTCTCAAGCAAGAGTGATTGTCTTCCATGAGTCTTAAGATGGTTGATGAGGGTGCTCCAGGACCTGCAGACTTTATGGCAGACTTTAAGACATTTTTGTAATGTGGGATGCCTGGTCATGTATTATCAGTTCAGGTCATACATGTTCTTTTTGCCACTCTCACTTTTCCTCTTCGTTTTGTCATCATTGGGTCTCAAAATACGAGGATCCTTCTCATAGACTCTGCCACCATCTGGTTTGATTCAAGGCGATGGTGTCCGGGGAGTTAATTTCACTGTTGCATTTCTTCATGTTGGCTTTCAGCACCTTCTTCCTCTGCCTATTCTGTCACTGAGGACTTGTTTGCCAGAGCCCTATCTGCTGTCTAACAGACTTTCAGGGTAACCAAAACTGCCCAACAACAAAGAGTCCGACCATACCTTACCCTGTTTTGCTCGACACTTTCTTACTCATTGCCCAGGTCTTGTGGCGAGGACAAAGAGGTGGACTTTGGAACCCACCCTCACTACTAGATTTAAAATAGCTTTATCTCTAGTTTGCTCCACAAAAGCATTCTACAAAATCATCTTTCAGACTACCTTTGCAAATTTGAATTGTCCAATCTTAAGTGAAAATTAAAATTCCCCATGATTACTACATTGTCTTTGTTACAAGCTCCAATTATTTCTTGTTTAATGCTCTGTCCAATGGTATAAATCCTGTTTGGAGGTCTGTAAACCACTCCTGCCAGTGTTTTCTGACCCTAGTTTTTAATAATCTCCACCCATATTGATTTGAAATCCTGATCTTCCTGATCTTGGTCACTTTGTAAGCATGGCCGGAATTTTCCGGGCCCTTTGGGTATGGGCTGGGAGGTCAGAGGGCTGGTAAAACAGCAGGGGAAAGTGTTGGGGGAGATGCCTCATGTTTTCACATCCCAATACCATATTACAGGCTGTGGGAAAATGGCAGATTGGCCACCGACCAGAAGGCCATTGAGCCACTTAAATGGGTTTGTTGGGCCTGTTAGGTGGACCCACTGCCACATGGGGAGATCGTCCAGTGAAACCTGGTGGCTTCCATCTGGGCTAACTGGTGGGTGTGGGGGCATTTCTTTATTGGAAGTTCATTACCCACAGAGGATCATGCTGGCAGCAATGGCCACCCTCATGACAATGGCACTGCCGGTGCTTCACTGCTTGTGGTGGTGCTGCTGAGCTGTAAGCCCTCTGATTGGTTGCTGTCCTTAATTGGGCTGCAGCCCTAGTGGTGAATTGTTAATTGTCCGGTGCCAGCAATTTGCCATCTGGTTCCCTTGTCTGCCTACCTCCTGCTTTTGGCCCCTGCATTAGGACTTGCTGGTAATTGACAATATTCAGCACCATGTCTCTGTAATGGCAATTGAATTAAACCATTTATCTCTGTTTGTGCTGCTAGTTCATATATCTTGTTATGAATGCTATGCACAATTGGATAAAGATTCTGTGATGGAATCTGACGTTTCAAAGCTTTTAGTTTTTGGACAGACCTAACTGAGAGGGAAACAAAACTGTCATGTTTTTAGAGAAATTAAAACTGAGATTGAAATTGAAACCGCAATGGAAACTTCCTTAAGGGAGAGACTTGAACTAGGGGACACTGTTTAAAAATAAGGGGTCTCCACTGAAGTTGGAGACAAGAAGACACTTTTTCTGTCAGTGTGTCATGAGTCTGTGGAACTCTCTCCCTCAGAGTGGTAGAGACAGAGTCATTGAATATTTTTAAGGCAGACGTAGATAGATTCTTGACTAACAGGGGAGTCAAAGGTTATTTGAGGTAGGCAGAATGTGAAGTTAAGCCACAATCAGATCAACCATGATCATATTGAATGGTGGACCAGGCTCAAGGGCTGAATGGCCTCCTCCTGTTCCTAATTCGTATGCTCGTATCTCCTGAGCTGTACAGAGGAGGTGGGTCTCTGCATCATGGGGCTGGCTGCATGATGCCCATAGCATCCAACATTGCTAGAAACATTGAGGATGATGGCATCTTTCAGCCTTATGCCCCTTCTCATTGTGAGAATGGATTTTTAAAAATATTTTGGGGAATATTGCAGTATTCTGTAAAGAAAGCTGGGTGTCAGTGTGGTGTGTGTGATCTAATTAAGCTGGGAAAGAGGTTGATAGGAGTCAGGCTGTCTGGGTGTTTGGAAACATGAAAAGGTTAAAGGTGTTTGAGGTACAAGTAAATAGGTTAGATCCAACATTTGCATTTTTAGATAAATTGGGACGTTGTTGAATTTCAAAGGAGAGTCAGAGGTAGAAAGGAAAATGTTTGTATCTTGCAGGAGTCCATAGGTAAATATGGGGATATTATATTTTTATTGACCCAAAAGCAAAGGCAAGATGGAAACATGAAAAATCTTATATTTGGAAGGGTTTGAGTTTCAAAGGGTGTGAGAACAATGGGACTGAGATGAAAGGGGAAAAAGGTATATTAGATTTACTATAGATAGCTGTTGAGATAGAGCTAGAGATAACTATTGAGCTGGATAGCTGTCGAGCCATTAAGCTGGAGATGGCTGGTGATAGCTGGAGCTGTTTGAGCTGTTCAGAAGTCTTGAGCCGCAGCAAGCAGTTTGATTCTGAAGTGAATTCCATAGCAAAGTGGAAGCAGGTACAGGTCATGTGGTACATCTTTATTGAAGCTACCGCAGTATGACTTGTGTGATATCACTGGATTCCATATTGAAATATCTATAAGGGAGTGTTGCCTGGAAAGGGTTTACTTGTGGGTTTGACCAAGTAGAGAGTTTTGGGGGAATGTTTTGCAAGACTAACCTTAATTGTGTAACTATAATCTTGCATGCTTAAGTTTCCTTTTTTTGATCATAAAACTTCTGGGATTTTTAAAAATTAAAAGTAAAAGTGTTACTGGACCTCTTACTGCTGAGATTGGTACGTCTTCTTCCCGTTATTAGAATACCAAAAAAAGGTTGTGGCCCATCAGCCAAGTTTCCCTCTGGGATTTGGTTTGCACAGCAAATTAACCCTGGTTGTGGTCATAACATTAGCTCCCAGCTCACCTTCAACAAGCTATCTGACATGATGAAAGCTCCAGTTGGTGCGACCATGTGCCTTCTGCTTCTCACACCAACCTTCATCTTCTGAGTTCCTGCTTTCAGACACACAATAAGTTCCACCCGTCCAACCATAGGACCCCCAGAAAGTGCAAAGAGGACAATAATGCAGCATTGATAAAGAAGCCCTATCACTTCATCTGACACTTGCAACCACCAGCTCAGATACTGGTGCTGCAAGTACCTTGGAGGCTAGTATAGAGTTGGGATCAGCATTTGTTGTGTCACTGGGCATTAGGAGGCTGCAACCAGGCAGGAGTAATGGATGGTTAACTTGCCAGCCCATTGGAGGGCAAAATTAGAGATGAGTTCTGCTATAGGGGACTCAGATGAAGACCTCTATGTCGCGCATATAGGTGAGAGCTGTTGTCATGTACATGATGCTAAATGCCTCCTGTCACTGTCAAGAAGCAGATCTAAGGTGCAGAGGGTAGACCTTCTTCTCTCCATGGCCTCTACCCAATATGCAGAGCCAGAGGCTCTGCAATTGCAGCCTCCATACCAGTTACAGCCTTTGTGTGGACAGGTCACCAAGTCCGCTGCCTTTCCTGTAAGAACGTAGCAACACTCTGACCAATCCAGACGCTCGCGACAACATCTCCAAAAATACTCCAGAATATGTCCAGAGAATTTGCAATAGCAGAAGTTATTCAAAATTACCTTTCTGCAAGCTGTGTGTCTGGCCCTTTAAATAATGCTAGCGCTGGGCCCCTATTGCAGCCTTGGTGAGTGCTGTGCAAATTTGTCGAATGGACCTGTGTGGTCCAAATTTGGAAAATTGGGCTTACATCAGCTAGTGGGCTCTATGACGTCACAATAGGACCAGTTTGGTTACTTTCTCAACGTGGCGCAACCTGCGGACCGCATCAGAGGAGGCTGATGGCACGGAATACGCTCCCAACAGGCCACTAGGCTTCTGTAGCACTATCTCCAGTGATGCTACAGATCTAAATTTTGTGCCCATAGTTTTTTCAAAGTTACTTACACAGACAAGTACTTGAGTTAGAACCCCTTGCTGTGTCATTTTCTCTTTAATAACTTCTCCTTAACACCCTGAAGAACTTGCATTAAAATCTGAAACAATTCTCGAAGTCTGCAACTAAATGGACTGGAGGCAAAGTGCAATGTCATTCCGACCTTGGTGAAGTAGATATCACTAAAGGGACTGAACACTTGTTGCTTCAGCATAATAAGCTTTGGCATCTTTTTCCTTATGCTTTTAGCCTACTAACCCATCCTTATTGCTACCAAGATTAGATTAGCTCTCATCAGCTATGTGTCACTGGTGATACATCAGGACAAGGTTGTCCTATCAATTAATGCCCAGAAAACCTTGTTTAAGGAATAAAATGTCCTGTTAAATCTCTTTAAATTTCAGGTGGCCCAGATGTCATGAACCAAACATTTTTCCTGTTCGCATGGAGTGAATCTTGTCCTTAATTTTTGCACTTTTAGCTCAGACAGCTGCCTTGATGAGCAGAATAAACAGAGCTTTAAAGCAATGCTTTATATGGGCCTTCACTTTTTAAAATTCTTACTTTTTGCTATAAACTCAGATGACAGGAGAAAACCTCATCATTCAGGACTGTCACAAGGTGAGAGAGCAGAAGTGAAGACTCGAGGAATCAGTAATTGGAAAGATAGAATGGCCAGGATTTTACATGGTCGGGCGGGTGCGGGTGTTCGGGAATCCGAAAGCTGCCCGCGATCGGCTCTGCATCGCCATTTTACACGGGTGGGGCCAATTAAGGCCGCCCAGCATAATATGCGACTCTGGCATCAGCGAGAAGGGGGGGGCAGGGGCGGGAGCTCAATGTCCTCCGGGTCCAGTGGTGACCCGGCGGCTGATTCAAAAGCGGCCGCGACAGCCACACGAAGGCTGCCATTGACTCGGAGGGCCACAGTCATGGAGAACTTCAATGCTGAACACGGCAGGCGGGAGGGCAGGTCGGCAGGGCAGTCGGCCCCGCGGTTTACTGACGAGTGTCTCGCAGCCCCCCTGGAGGACCTGGCAGCATCACCGGGATATCCTTATCCCCAGGGATGTGGGGAGGAGGACCCCCCACCTCACCAAAAATGCCTGGGAGGAGGTGGCATCCAGGGTCAGCTCCCATGATGTGCTGAGGTGCACATGGGTGCAGTGCTGTAAGTGGTTCAATGATCTCCTCCGATCAGGAAGGGTGAGTACCGTGTTGGCATGTGTCACTTAGCACAGCGGTTAGGAGCGTCCCCACCTCCCCCGACCCCCACTGGACCTCAGAGTTCTTAAATTGTGAGTGAGTGGCAAATGTCAATGAGGCAACAGCTGGACAAGGGGTTGAGCCCTGGCTGCTTGGAATGAGTGTCTTGCAGCTCCAGGGTCACGAATTGGCTGAGCCCTGTGAGGTGCTGCTCAGGTGGGGGTGGCAGGGATACAATGGCAATGCAGGTACAGGGTGGACTAATCAATGCTCCTCTCTCCTTTCAGGAGAAGACAGCCCACAATAACGCTGAGAGGCTGCGGACTGGCGGAGGACTGTCCAGACACAAGCAGGAGACAGAGGAGCTGGAGAGACGCCATGCACTTAGGTCAACCGGCCGTGGTGTGGTTGGGGTGCTACAGAGAGGTAAGAGTGCAGTGCACTGAGGTCAGAATGTCTGTCATAGCAACCATTCCATTGTTGTCTTTATATTGATGTGAGCCTCGAACATGGAATCCCATTGATAATGGAAAGACGAGGGCACCATGATCCGGGTGCCAGGCTTGCACAGTAACAGTGTAGCGACTTCAACTAATGACATGTCCTTGTTCTTTGTTTCAGGCTCACCAGAAGCCTGTCGGGGTCAGGAGCCTGAAGGCCTGCCGCTCACCCCCAGAGGACACAGACGGTATAAACGCACCAGCGTCACACCCTCTCAGCCAGATAGGCACCAGCACAGATACCAACACCTTGGTGGGCATAGATCGGCGCATAGTATCTCAGTGCACAGTGGTGAGGGCACTTCACACTCGTTTGAGGTGCAGGCGGAGGCAGAGAGTGCCCAGGGCACTGGCAGTCGGAGAACTGCTGAAGACCAGGAACATGCTCAGTCGGTGGCTGATGATGTGCCTCTGGAGTCACCCCTGAGGCAGGAGATGCTGGAAGTCCAGCAGAGTGTGCAGGAGGATCTGGCAGAGATACATGAGGGAATGCGTGGCATGGTCTCCATGATGGAGGAGTCCATGCGGAGCATGAGCAATGCAATGACCCTCATGGCCGAGCGCACTGCCTCCTCCATGGAGAGAGCGGCTACTCTCATGGAGAGGTTGCTCCAGGAGCTCAATCAGGGCTTCCTGGGGATGCGATTGGACCTGCAAGCCCTAACACTAGCAATGACCTCACTGTCAGTGTGGAGATGGATTGGGCACCCAGTATCCTAGCTAGGCACCCATCCGTCAATGGTGAGCAGGGAGGTCCAAAGCGACCTAATGTTGGCACACGAGCTGCTTGTCGTCTCTGCAGGCTCCTCTCAGGGCGCTCTGGATGAGGGCAGCAGCTCCTCCACCCCTCTGCCAGTGATCGTGGCATCCGATGAGGCTGCGGCAACTGGGGAGATGCCAGCCGTGCCAGTGGCCGCTCCCTCCCAGGCGGGGCCAGCATAGGCTCCATGGGCCAGAGGCAGCCGCCAAGGTCACCAAAGCCAACAGGACAGCAGAGCGAGCAGCTGTCTCCAATGCTGGTGCCAGCGAGCGGGGAGCACCTAGACATAGCACCCACAAACGCAAACTTAAAGCACCTTAAGCACAACACGGGCGTATCACTGGTGATATTTTTTTTCCCCTCTTTTAAGTTAGTTATGAGTAGGTGGGATGGAGAACACCTTTCCATTTAATTTGTTTTATGTATGCCAGGCACGACACCATTAAATGTGTTTTGTGTTCAACAAGCCTCTGGGTGTTTCATTAGTTCTGCAGGTGCAGGGTAACCCATGATGTTATGAGTGACTTGTTTGTTATTGAGCATTATTGAAATGGCACATAGAGCATGTTGTTCACCAAGCAAATGTTCCTGTCAGGTATCGAGTATGGAGCCTGCAGCCCTGGCATGTGGTGATGATTCATCTTTGGTAGGCTCGCTGAAGGATCGTTGGATCAAAGTGTCCTGGGTGTCCCTGCCTCCCTGGAGGTTGCCCAGGTCAGCATCTATCACCTCAGCGTTCTCCTGAGCGTGCTCGCCCTCAGACTCACTACCGGACTCATCATCTGCTGCCAGAGCAGCTGCGTCAACATTTTCCTCCACTGCGTCTCCCCTTTCCAGTGCCAGATTATGGAGAGCGCAGCATGCAACCACTATCAGTGACACACGATCTGGAAGGTATTGCAGTGCACCTCCTGAATGGTCCAGGTATTGGAAGCACATCTTGAGAAGACCGATGGTTCTCTTCACTACCCTCCTTGTGGAGGTGTGACTCCTATTGTACCGCTGCTCAGCTTCTGTTCTTGGATGGTGGAGAGGCGTCATGAGCCACCTTTTGAGGGGATAGCCCTTGTCCCCCAGCAGCCATCCATCCAGCTGGGCTGGAGCACTGGAGTACCTGGGAGTGTCTGAGTATGCATGGGAGCTGCCTGGGTATTTTGCACAGACTTGCAGAATCTGCATCCTATGGTCACACACTATCTGCACGTTCATGGAGTGGAATCTCTTCCTTTTGACAAAGGCACCGGGCTCATCCGCTGGCGCCTTGATGGCCACATGTGTGCAGTCGATGGCACCCAGGATGCAGGGGAATCCAGCATCTGGCTTGCTCTGTCTGGCTGGCCTCGTCCGCGCGCTAGTAAATGGAAGTCAATGCACGCCTGAACAGATCGTCTGTCACCAGCTTGAAGCAACTGTGGACACGCTGATTGGGAGATTCCACAAAGATCACCCACCGACCCCTGGAAAGAGCCAGAGGCATAGAAGTTGAGGGCAGCCATAACCTTCAGCGCCACTGGCATGGGGTGTCCACCCACACTGTTGGAGCTGATCTCAGGGCTGATCATCTGACAGATGGAGGTCACTGTCTCCCTTGAGAGGCGGCGCCTCCTTCGGCATTGCACCTTAGTCATATTGAGGTAGCTGCATCTCCGCCTTGCAGCAGAATAGTGGCATCTTCTGCGGCCCCTTCAGCTTTGTACTTCCTGTTGGCCCCGCACCCCTTGTGCCTGCGCCTGTCCTCTCACAGGTCGCTCCCCTGGAGGCTGAATAGGGACACCTGGCCTCTTCCCCCTTCTGGCCCTCTCTTCCTCCTCAGAGGAGGTGCCTCCAGCAGAGCCCACAATCCCCATTCCCAGGGTAAGGGAAGGCTGTCTGATATCTGGAAGGCCCCACGCGGTGTGAATTCTCTGGGGTCCTGAACTGAAGCCTCTAAATGCTCTGAATGCAGTGCTGAAGCGAAACGAAGCTGTCCTGTTCTCAAGGGCCTTAACTAGCTACTTAATTAATGGCGGGCGTGCCTCCATCTCCATTGTGCGCCACCTAGTGAAATATCGCGAGAGTGCGCATTGATGGCGGGATGCTCATCTGACGTCAATGTGCTTTATTTCACACATGGGTGTATTGGGCGTATGCCTGCATGCCAAGGGTAGAATTCTACCTTATGTAAAGGGAATCAGTGAATGGAGTTCATGCAATATATACAGGACTCCTTTCTAACCCAATATGTATAAAGCATAACAGGGGAAGATTTGCTATTGTGTCTAGTAATGGGGGGAATGAACCAGAGCAGATAAGAGGAGTAAAATTAGGGAACTTGAGGCAATGTTGACCATAATATAACGTGCCTTAAGGCAATGATAAAGAAGGGCATAAGTGTTGAAAACCAGATTAATAGATTGGAGAAAAGCTGGTTTTGAGGGGCTGACTAATCATCTCAGTCCCAGTATATTGCTGCAGGAGTTCCTCAGGGTAGTGTCCTAACCATCTGCAGCTGCTTCAATGATTTTCCCTCCATGATGAGGTCAGAGTGGGGATGATTGCACACTGTTCAGCACCATTCGTGACTCCTCAGATATTGAAGCAGTCCATGTCCATATACAGCAAGACCTAGACAACATTCATGTTTGGGCTGATAGGTGGAAAGTAACATTCACACCACATAATTGCCAGGCAATGACTATCTCCAACAAGAGAGAATCTAACCATCTCCCTTGGCACTCAATGGCATTACCATTGCTGAATCCCCCTCAATCAACATCCTGTGGGCTATCATTGACCAGAAACTGAATGGGACCAGCCCCTATAAATACTGTGGCTACAAGATCAGTGAAAGGCTGGGAATTCTGCAGCAAGTAGCTCACCTCCTAACTCCCCAAAGCCTGTTCATCATCAAAAGACTCAAGTCAGGAGTGTGATGAAACCTCTCCACTTGCCTGGGTGAGTGCAGCTCCAACCGCAAGAAGCTCGACACCATCCAGGACAAAGCAACCCACTTGAATGGCACCTCATCCACCACCTTCAACATTTACTCCTTCCATCACCGAAGCACAGTGGCAACAGTGTGTACCATCTACAACTTGCACTATAGCAACACAGCAAAGCTCCTTCGGCAGCACCTTTCAGACCTCTACCACCTAGAAGGACAAGGGCAGCAGATGCATGGGAACACGATCATCTGCAAGTTCCCCTCCAAGCCATTCACCATCTTGACTTAGAACTATCTCACCATACCCTCATGACTGGGTCAAAATCCTGGAACTCCCTTCCTAACAGGACTGTACCACATGGACTGCAGCTGTTTAAGAAAGCGGTTCACCACCACCTTCTCAGGGGCAATTGTGGATGGGCAATAAATGCCAGCCTAGCCAGTGATGCCCACACCCCATGAAAGAATAAAAAGAAAGAAAACTTGGGAAAAAATGGACAACAATATCGATAAACAATGATGTAGTACAATAATGGGAAATAATTAAAACAGTATTCAACAGAATTCATGGAAGATATATTCCAGTAAAAGAAGAGAACAAACTAAGTACTAGTGGCACTTCATGGTTAAGTAAAGACATATAGGGCTATTGGGGATTAGGAAAGAAGCACACATAGACCACAGAGGAGAGCATGATATGAGAGAATATGAAGAGATGAGGAGTGAAGTCAAAAACAAAATAGGAAGGCAAAGAGGAACTATGAAATTAAATTATCAAGGAACATAAAATAAAATTGTAAGATATTTTACAATAGGAATAGGACCATTAAGTAATAGATGGAATAATGCCACATGTTACAATAAAGAAATTGCAGAAATACTAAAAAATTATTTCGCTTCGGTATTT
The DNA here is from genome assembly GCF_964194155.1 of Cetorhinus maximus. Taxonomy (NCBI): domain Eukaryota; kingdom Metazoa; phylum Chordata; class Chondrichthyes; order Lamniformes; family Cetorhinidae; genus Cetorhinus; species Cetorhinus maximus. The sequence continues at coordinate 139,734,636 of NC_135880.1, forward strand.
ATCAGGGAGATAGAACAGATAGATATGACATTGAATGATGAGATGAGCAATGAGATAAATACATTTAAAACTAAAAGGGGGTGTATTGAGTAAACAAACTTGTACGAGGATTAAGTCCCTGATCCTGATGAATTGCATCCACTTATTTTAAAAGGACCCAGGGATGGGATAGCAGAGGCATTACTACACATATTTAATAATTCATTTTAAAAAGTTGTAGTGCCACTGATGGGTAGCTAATGTAATTACTATATTTAAGCATGACAGATCATATCCAGCTTAACACTGATTGTAGGAAAAATAATGGAATCCCTACAAAAGGAGAGAATAGAAGAACATCTAGGGCAGAATTTTGCCCTTGGCGGGCAGGCTTGACTGGGGCCGGTGGGGGCAGTCGGGAAGCTGACCATCACCCGCAACCAGCACCGGACTGCGATTTCATGTTGGCGGGCAAATTAAGGCCCGTCCAGCATGAAACGCGAGTGGCAGTGCTGAGTCCTGCCTGTGCTTGGAGTGGGGGGGAGGGGGGTGAGCGGGCTGAGCGTGTATTTTGCGCATGCACGCGAGTGAGCATTTCATAATCTCCCTGAGGCAGACATATAAAAAAAATGTAATGAAAAATGTCCCCTCATGTGACTATAAGACCATAAGACATAGGAGCAGAAATTAGGCCATTCGGCCCATCGAGTCTGCTCCGCCATTCAATCATGGCTGATAAGTTTCTCAACCCCATTCTCCCACCTTCTCCCCGTAACCTTTGATCCCCTTACCAATCAAGAACCTATCTATCTCAGTCTTAAATACACTCAATGATCTGGCCTCCACAGCCTTCTGTGGCAATGAATTCCGTTGATTCACCACTCTCTGGCTAAAGAAGTTTCTCCTCATCCCTGTTCTAAAAGGTCTTCCCTTTACTCTGAGGCTGTGCCCTCGGGTCCTAGTCTCTCCTACTAATGGAAACATCTTCCCCACGTTCACTCTATCCAGGCCTTTCAGTATTCTGTAAGTTTCAATCAGATCCCCGCTCATCCTTCTAAACTCCATCGAGTATAGACCCAGAGTCCTCAAACGTTCCTCATATGTTAAGCCTTTCATTCCTGGGATCATTTTCGTGAACCTCCTCTGGACCCTCTCCAGGGCCAGAACATCCTTCCTGAGATACGGGGCCCAAAATTGCTCACAATATGCTAAATGTGGTCTGATCAGAGCCTTATAAAGCCTCAGCAGCACATCCTTGCTTTTATATTCTAGTCCTCTCGAAATAAATGCCAACATTGCATTTGCCTTCCTAACTACCGACTCAACCTGCAAGTTTACCTTAAGAGAATCCTGGACTAGGGCTCCTAAGTCCCTTTGCACTCCAGATTTCTGAATTCTCTCCCCATTTAGAAAATAGTCTATGCCTCTATTCTTCCTACCAAAGTGCATGACCTCACACTTCCCCACATTGTATTCCATCTGCCACATCTTTGCCCATTCTCCTAACCTGTCCAATTCCTTCTGCAGCCTCCCTGCCTCCTCAATACTACCTGTCCCTCCACCTATCTTTGTATCATCTGCAAGCTTAGCCAGGATGCCCTCAGTTCCTTCATCTAGATCATTAATATATAAAGTGAAAAGTTGTGGTCCCAACACTGACCCCTGCAGAACTCCACTAGTCACCGGCCGCCATCCTGAGAAGGACCCCCTTATCCCCACTCTCTGCCTCCTGCCAGACAGCCAATCTTCTATCCATGCTAGTACCTTGCCTCTGTCACATGAGCAGGGACATATTATGAATGAAAAATTAAAGTTTTTATTTTATTTTTATTTGCTTTTGGAAACCTCATCCTGCTTGTGGATGAGGTTTCCAAAAAAATGCAAAGGCTGCTTGGTCTGTTTGCCTGCCCACCAACTGTTAGGCGTGCTGCTGGTTCTGGCGCGCGCGCGCGCTGACCGAATTATTGCGCGACTGTGGGTTGACGTCAGCACGCTTGGCTGACACCGATGCGCATCATTTCACGCTTGAGCAGGTCGGATGCGCGGCCATCGGCCAATCGAAAATTTCTGCCTCTAGAATCAAAGGAAAATGAATAGTAAGCATAGCTTTCAAAAGGGAAATCTTGCTTGACCAACCTTAGTGAAGTTTCTTTATGGAGGCACCGGAAACGAATGGTATTGCATGGATGCAATTTATCTAGATTTTTGAAAGCCGTTTGATAAGATGCCTCATAATAACCTCATGAATAAGGTCAGAGAATGTGGAGTCAGGGAACAAGTGCAGAATGGATTGCGAGCTGGCTTCAGGACAGAAAGCAGAGAGTGGGATTAAAGGGCAGTTTTTCAGCGTGGCAGAGTTGGGAAGTAGTCTTTGATAAGAATTAATGCTGTGTCCATAATTTATGTTACCAATTTTGGGCTTCAGAATCAAGAACACAATTTCTAAATTTGAGGATGACACCAAATTGGAGGAGGGAGATGTGGTGGAGTGGAATAGTCCATAATGAGAAGAATTTTAACAAATTTCAGGAGGACGTTAATAAATTTGTAGAATGGGCAAGTAATTGGCAAATGAAGCTCAACACAGATAGATGTGAGGTAGTACATCTTGGTAGGAAAATAGAGAGATCATTTATTACTTGGAAGGTGCAAGTCTTGGTAGGAAAAAAGGGATCTCAGAGTAGAAATACATCAATTGCTAAGATTCGTGCCACAGATTAGCAAGACCATAAGAATCCGAACCAAGCACTAGGCTTTCTTTCTCGAGGGATATAATTGAAAAGTAGGGAAGGTATACTAAACCTGTATCAAACCTTGGTTGGATCACACTCACAGTACTGCGTGCAATTCTAGCCACTATATTATGAAAAGCATATAAGATGCTGGAGAGGGTACAGAGAAGATTTACAAGGGTGATATCAGAAATACCAGAAATGTGTGAGTTTACATATCAGGAAAGGTTTGACAGACTGGATCTCTTTTGGAAAAAGAGTGGGAGGGGGGCTGACCTAACAGAGCTATTTAAAATTATGGAGGTCTTGATAGGCTGAATGCAGAGAGAACGTCTTCTCTTGTAGGGAAGCGCATAGCTAGAGGACATCAATATAAGATAATCACTATGAAATCCAATAGTGAATTAAGAAGAAATTCTGAGCGGTGAGAATGTCGGAACTCACTACCCCAGGGAGTAGTTGATGTGAATAGTATAGATGTATTTAAGGGGAAGCTAGACAAGCATATGAAGGAGAAGGGAATAGATGGTTGCAATGATGGATTTAAATGAGGAAAGATGAGAGGAGTCTCAAGTGGAGCATAAAGACTGCCATGAATCTATTCGGCTGAATGACCTGTTTCGGTGCTCTATATCCTATGTTATTCTATGTATTCCTATGTCTCCTTAGAGGTTCTGGAGTAGACCCTTCACTCTATAGAGATTCTGTGGTAGGAATTTCCATCAACAGAGATTTAGAAGTAGGTGCTTCCCTATGGCTCGCTCCTTGACATGGTGTGAAGGCTTTTGTATTCTTCTGAACCTGAAAGTATGCTGGCAGGAGTATAACACTTGGTTGAACCATCCAAGTCAGATAGTTTTAACAGTGGGAACCAGGCTAAAGGCCCATCCATCTGTTATGGGACTGTGAGCCAGCTATTGACCAGTCCACATAATGATACCCTTTACTTAGGTGCTGTTGTGCTTTGTGAACTATAGTGATATATAATTACATTTTATATTCTGTATCAGCTAAAATAGTTATTTTTGATATTTTCTTAATGATATTACTTTAATGTAGTTACAAACCACAAGATAATGCCATTTTGAGAGCAAAGGCACTGTGAGAACAAATACTTGTGCTAACCAGGTTGATTTAAAAATATATGAACAGTACCTTATGAATGATCAGACAGGGACCAATGGTAACCCTAACTAGAAAGGAAGTTCTTTTCTGAGACAACCTTGGGAGAAAAGAACCATTGAAAGATTGTATGTTTAATGAAAGAAACTTTGAAGCAGATCAAAGGGAAGGAGACTCCTGAAATTCTGATCTGAAATAAATCCCATTGTGGAGTAGTGACAGAACTGGTACATAGGCATGTTGCGGATGAAAGAACAGATGACGTCTGTTGAGGTTAACAGATAACTAAAAGCAAACAGATTGCTGTCAGTGCCTGCGACAGGCATTATGAAACTAACTGAAAATAAAAGTGATCTATAAAAAGGACGAGCTTTGCTTTGGGGTCTCACAGCATGACCAGTCAGCTAGACAGTGCAAACCTCTGGATTGTGCCAACAGCTGGACCATGCTGTCAGCTGGGTCATACTATCAGCTGGATTGTGGTAATAGCTGGATCATGCTAAGAGCTGGGTCCAGACAGTTCCCCAATGCTGCTGGTGAAAAGATTACCAATGAAGAGATTGTCCCGAATTGAAATAGGTGACTGTGAGTGCTCATTAAATATTATTGTTATAGCCATGGTAATCAAGTAACTGAGAAAGAAAGAAAAGACTTGCATTTTTACAGTACCTTCACTAAACTTCAGGATGCCACAAGGTGCTTCATCATTAGCTAAATATTTAGCGGCGTAAACACTTGTAGGGAGATTTGGCAGCCAATTTGAACATAAGCATTGACAAGGGCATCAGGGGAATGATAGGGCAGGATTTTCCTTCCCTGGGATGGTTGGCTGGTGGGGGGTGGTGGGGGGAGGGTGGGTGGGGAGGAGGGCGATGTGAAGATGTATGTTTTTTTAATATTTTGGGGAATATGGTGGTATTTTGTAAAGAAGGCTGTGAGTGTTTTTGTGTGTGTGTGTGTGTGTGTGTGTAATTAAATTGGGGGAAGGTTAGTAAAGACAGCTTGACCGTGGGAGCAGAAAGATGAAAGGTAAAGGTGCTAGATGCATGTATTTGTAATGAGAGGCTATGGTGAAGTTGAATGTACGAGTAAATAGGTTGGATTTTAAAATTTGCATTAGGTGATAGGTAAGGACTTGGCTTTCCAACTGTTAAATTTCAAAGGGAGTTTAGAAGTGACAAGGGATTTTTACAGCTTACAAAGCTTTCATAAGTTAAGAAGGGAAGAGTATTAAATTTTATTTTACCCGAAAGTGGAGGCAATAGGAAAACATGAAAGTTTTTTATATTTTGGAAAAATTGAGTTCAAACAGGTGCTTAGAACAATGGAGTTTAAGATCAAAGGGGAAAAGGGTATTTAAGGAAAGGTGTTTAGTTGAGTTGTGTTGGCTGTGTGGGGGAGATGTCCTGAGACCAGCTCTGTGCTGAGAAAAGTTATAAATTTGAAGCAGCCATCCAGTTTCAAGCCAGGAAAGTCTTTGTTTTCAGAAAGCAGTCTGTTTTTGAACTTTTTAAAAAATTCCCACAGCAGAATGGATGAGAGTGAGAAGTTGTGTGGTATACCTTTTACTAAAATGACAGCAGTTTTGCTTTGGATAATATTACTGGATTTTTTGGTTAAAATTCTATAAGGGAGTGATTGGCAAGTAGTTTACCTGTGTGTTTTGACCAAGTGGGTTTTTTTTGGAGGAATGTTTTGTAAGACTGTTTAACTGTGTAATTTTAATCTTGTGTGCTTAAGTTTGTTTTATTGTTAATAAATCTTTTAATTTTAAAATCCTAAAAGTGTTACTGGGATTCTATGCTTCTGCGATTAGTAGTTTTCCCCTTGTTTTCAAAATACAAAAAAAGAGTTATGATCAGTAAGACAAGTTTCCTTCTGGGATTTTGGCTTGCTCAATGAATAACATTGGCTGCGGTCATAACAGTGGGGAAAATAAGATGATAAGATCATAAGAAAGAGGAGCAGGATTAGACCATTCTGCACCTTGATATTGCTCAGCCATTCAATAGCATCATGTCTAATCTGATTGTCACCTTAAATCCACTTTCCTACCTGCCTGCATAACCCTTGACTCCATTATGGATCAAAAACCTGTCTAATTCAGTCTTGAATGCATTCAATGACCCAGCCTCCATTGCTTTCGGGGATAGAGAATTCCAAGGATTAACAACCCTTTGAGAGAAGAAATTCATCTTCAACTCCATCTTCAATTGGAGATCCCTTATTACCTCTGCCATTGAAGGTGGGAGAAGAAATGTTTTCACCCATTTGTTAGTCTGTTTGTAAACAATATATCTCAAAACTAATGGATGGATTTCAATAAAACATGGTACATAGACAGGTTATGGATCAAGGAGAAACTGATTAGTTTTTGGCGAAGATGTAGATTCGATTCAGACCCTAGAATTCTTTAAAGAACCCATTAACATTATGAGGTAGGTCGAATTGACTGTTTTTTAGAATGTTGTTGATTATTTTAGAATGTTTTGGATTGCCTTGGCTGTTATTGTGCAATTTTTCAGAACTGTCATTACGTGGGCAGAGTTTTTAGAGCAGGTTCTTGGATGTGGATTGGCCTGAAGCCTCCTCAGTGAGATGGATGCTCTTACTCAATGATTTTCTTTTCAGCTTTGTTGTTACAGAGCATCAACCAAGTAGGGGAAAGCCTCAAGGAAGAGCTGTGTAATTGTAATAACGTTGAGTTAACATAATGTGGCGGAGTTATCCACTCTACAGAATGCCCCCTAGTTCTAGATTCCCCCATGAGGGGAAACAGCCTCTCAGCATCTACCCTGCCAAGCCCCCAGGAGCGGTGTTGGGATGGCTCCCTAATGCATTCCTGCTGCTGGGGCTGTTCCCCAGGCCGAGGTAGGAAGTGGGTAGGTTGCCTGCCCCGAGGATGCAAACAAGCAATTCAAGTATTTAAGACCCCGATTGGGAACATTTTTTATGAAGTTACTGGCATTTTTCTGGTGGTTGGATAGTCCCCTGCCACATGTAGAGGTGACCAGCTTCATGGAGGCAGACTCTCACCGACGGTCTGGGAGGTGGGACACTAGGTCTGGAAGCTCTGACCCACCAAAGAGGGGGCTGTGGGAAGGTAAGGGTTTCCCCTCCAAATGAAGGGGCCTGCCTGCTTGGCCCCTCTGAATGTTTATTTTTAATCTATCTCTACTAGGATGTTTCTGCGTTGAGGTGCCTTCTTGATCACAGACCTGCCTCAGCCGTGCCCTGATTGGGCTGGCAGCATCAGGAGCCTCCTATCCTTAATTGGATAGTGAGCTCAGAGGTGGCCAATTAGGAGGCCCCCTCTGGAAGATAGCCCAGTCAGGCTCTTAGCATTTGGTCCCCATGTCAGTGTCCCAAAGGCCATGGGGATATCCTGCCCATAGAATCATATAATGATACAACACAAGAGGAGTCCATTCTGCCCATCATGCCCGTGCTAGCTCTTTAACAAAGCTAACCAATTAGTCCCATTCCTCTTTGCTTTCCCCAAACCCTCAAATTGCCCTCCTAGAAGTATTTATCCAATTCCAACTTGAAGGTTGTTTTAAAATCTATTTTCACCACCCTTTTTAACAGCCTTCTCAACTTGCTCTGCACCTTCAAAGATTTGTGCAGAAACATCCTTTTCCAAATAGTGCTATGAAATCTTTTACATCCACCTGAGAAGCCTCAGTTTAATATCTCATCTGAAAGATGGAAACTTCATCAGCATAGTGTTCCTTTGGTACTGTGTTGAAGTGTCAATCTAGATTATGTTCTCAAATCTTTGGAGTTGGGCTTGAATCTACAACTCTCTGACCGGAGGCAGGAGTTCTAGCGCCTGAGCTGATTTAAAATAAACAGAGTGATTAATAAATGTCACTGCTACTTAAAATTGATATTATACTTAGAGCGGTCTCAGGAATAATGGATCCAATTCAAAGATTGAGTAATTCATTCTGTGTTTTGAACTCCCTGTGTTATACAACCACTTGATGGCACCATAGAATTACAAATCCTGGTTTACATCCAGCTACCTGCTCAGAAATATTCCTGAAAAAATATTTGATTTTGAGAAATGAAATTATTTACAAAGGCAAAGTCCTAAAGCGTTCTGATTAACTTTCTGAGCTGACTAGTCTTCTGAAGTCCTGTCTGCAACCAAATGTGTTTGGCCTCACCTACATTGCAGGCTTCACCAGGGTTCAAGGTATCATTGGCTGTACCCATCATGCCTTGTGTACCCTCTATCACCAAGCCTGGCATCTTTCTCAGTTGAAAGGGATATCACTCCCTGAATATGCAGCTTGTTTGCGACCGCAGGCAACAAACAAGCAGGACTGTGTACAATTTGCTGACATCCTGCCCAGCCCTTTGAGCTGCCTCAACAGACCAAGACCTTGAGGGTAAACCTCTGGATTACCAGTGAGAGTAGAAATAGGAGTATAGAGAGAATGAATAGGTGACTTGAGGTATGGTTCAGGAGGGAGGGCTTCAAATTCTTGGAGCATTGGGTCAGTTCTGGGGCAGGAGGCACCTACACAAAAGGGACGGGTTGCATCTCAACAGGACTGAGACCAATGTCTTTGCGGGAAGGTTCAGTCATGTGGCTGGGGAGGGTTTAAACTAAACATATAGAATTAAAAAAAGAGGACTAAGGTGCATAAATGAATGAGAATGCTGGATAGTACGAGAGACAGAAGTAGTACCATATTAGATAGGACCAGACTAAGAAGGACTAGGAGGAATACAAAGACAGGTTGTCAGGAAGATATAATAATTTTCATACTGATTTGTTAAGTAGAGTAATAGTGGTGTGTGTGTATGCATGTGTGTGTGTCTTAATTGAATTAAAGGCAGCTGGTCTGAAGGCTTTGATATAACAGAAGATAAGCTAGGTTTGAAATGTTAAGCAGGTAAAAATGAGGAAAATTTTAGGATGTAAGGTGTAAAGAGAACAATTGCATTTTTAAATAAACCAGATTAGATTGAGTTCAAAAGAAGGAATGAAATATTACACTTACGACATGGTGAAACAATGGGAATTTGCATTCAAAGGGGGAAAATATGTATAAAGGAGAGAAGAATGTGTGTAAGGGTAGGCATTCTAAAATCTTCAACCAGTGTAAAAGACCTCCAGCATCTAAGACTAAAGCTGCTGTCTACAAAGAACTGAAGTTAAGAAAACTCACTTTGAATTGGTTTGTTCAGGGTATCGTGTTTCTTTTCCTGGGTCTTATAAAATCTGTGTCTTATTGTTGCCTTAATGACAATGTAACTGGGAGTTAGATTAACTAGCGTATTTAGAAGTTATCATTGTAGTAATTTGTAGATCTATGTGTGTGCTTAAAATTATTTCCTCTATTAATAAAGGTTTAATTTGGTTTTGTAAGAAAACTATAAGACTCAGTGGTCTTATTACTACTGTATTCAAGGCACGCACCTCAAAATTTATATAAATTGCAAAACAGTTGTGGCAGTTGCTTCAAGTTTCCCTTTGGGATTTGAGCAACTCAATATTTACCATTGGCTTTGTTATAACAGATTTAGAATGCATTCATGTATTGCATCTGTTGCATCTGAGATGCAAAGTGTGCTGAATAAGGTTGGTGATCCATAAGCACAAATAGCCATTTTTTCATTCTTTCATGGGATGTGAGCAGCATAGGGAAGGCCAGTGCTTTTTTGCCATCCCTAATTCTCCTTGAAAAGGTGGTGATGAGCCACCTTTATGAACTGTTGCAGTCCATCTGATGACCCACAGTCCTGTTAGGAAGGGAGTTCCGGGTTTTTGACCCAGCAACATTTGGTGATATATATCCAAGTCAAGATGCTGTGTGGCTTGATGTTACGATCCCAGCTGATGTTAATACTGGACAAGTCATATCCCAGAGTGAAACCTGGCTTAATAGATCCTAATTTTTTTTAGAAACCGTGGAGGTAAGTTACTGAACAAATTGACAGGTGTTTGTTAATGAACTTTTAACACAAAGAATAAAACATTTATTAAACAAGAAAAAATGAACTATATTACTCCAGACAAAATTGTTGGAAAGATCGCAATTAAAATGCAAGAAAATGATTCAAATCTTCACTGTTCCTTCACCACAACTATATCTTTACAGGCACACACAAATTCAGAAAGATAACACAATTTACAATATCTATCTCATACTCTAAATATTCAGGGTAAGTACATGGTACATATGAATTAATAGGCGAACTGTGATCAGACACATCATGCTCCAAAGTAAATGACATGTGTCCAAAGCAGATTCTATGGATTTCTGAACAACCCTCCCAGATGTTGTTACACTGTGAGCCAACCAGTCTCTCTGAAACTCTGTGTGGAATCGTCCCAGATTTTCACTGTGTGGTAGCGGGTGAGTAAAATGACGTTTAACCCACCAGCCACAATGGCGGCTTCAGATGCCGTATCATCCCAAACCCGCCGCATTAATTATGCATTCCTGGGAAACATGCAGTTTATATGGCGGGTGGGGTCTCATTCACCTGCTGCTTCATCACGCTGGGTACCATATTTAAAGTGCAGCCGCACGCACACTTCTCAGTTCTTCCAGCCCACAACAACAGTTGCACAAAAGACAGGATGGCCCCAAAAGGCAAAAAGACTGAGCCCCTCACCTCAGTGACATGTCCCTTGAGCACCTTTTGAAAGCCATGGAGGCCCGCCGTGATGTACTTTACCCCCACTCTGGCCGCAGGATGGGCAACTGCATCACCAATCCAGCATGGGGGCAGTAGCAGCAGTGGTCAGCGTTAATGCCCTGCAAAAGAGGATAGCCACCCAGTGCCGCTACAGGATGAATGGTCTCATCTGTTCCACCAGGGTAACTCACTCTTCACATCACCCTCAGCTCACACACTCACAAACCCATTACATATCCACAGGAATCTCACACCTCAAGGGACAACACCACTAACTCTCTCACACGCCCTCACATCTCCATCAGGCTCATACCCTCTCAAGCTCATGTCCTCATCCTGTCCATGGCTCCGCTCACCACACAAATATTCCATGCAGTTCCATGTGTCCTGCTCACACTCTCTCCAACTGTTTCCACGCAGCAGAAGCCTGCTCACATCAGCAGGGAGAGGTCTCAGACCAGTGATGGACTGGCCCACATTAGGCCCCTCACTCACTTTGAGGATTGTGCCATCATGTTGACTGAAGAGGAGATGGACCGCGGCTGCGGTGACGGTGAGGTCGGTGGCAAACACTCTTGTAAGGATCCTGCACCCCATCATCCCTCTCTCAATGCAAATGTGAGTGCTCGCTCTCCTGCTTTTGACTCTGCTGACATGCACAAATTATCTCAACTTTGGTTTACAGGGAGCTCTGCCAGGCAGACACCCCCAGCCAGCCAGACCCTCAGCTCCATCCAATCCTCACCTCCAGCCAAGAGGACTCCTCCTCCATTGAAGAGCTGGAAATAAGCAGCCTGGAAGACCCATCATAGCGCTTACCCACACCCTCCACCAGTGCAGAGACATATACCTCAGTGGGACCTAGATTTAGAGCAGGCTTGGGTTCATAATCTGGTGGTCACCGTACAGACACAGGAGGAGGCAGGTTCGGCTAAGCTCCTGGCACTCAGTTGACTGCTCGGAGAAGAGGCATCTGTGAGGTCCAAGTCAGATGACAAGCCTCTGGATTCGGCCTTCCAACTCATCATGGAGAGTCAGCAGAAGGTGTGGGAACATCACGCAGACCTGTTGGAAGCCCTCAACAGCGTGGCACGTGTGTGTCCACCTGCTCTCTGATGAAGTAGTGCCCACATGTGTGCGCAAGAGGACTCTATGGGGAGGACAGCGGACGCCATGGAGACCCTGGTCCAGCAGAATGCAGAGATGTGTGCAGACCTGCACTCCATAGTAGGAGCCATGGTTGAGTTCCTGCAGTGGCAACGTGAGAGGGAAACAGGGCGCCTCAACATACCTCCAGGTGTTCCTTCCCCTTAAGGAATCAGGCCAGGGCCCCCAGACACTTGACAGGAGGAGGAGCGGCAGCTAGAGACCCCTGGGTCATCCACTCAGGAATCTCAGAGTCTGTCCTCTCCTCCAGGCCCCCTTTTTGACCCCCCTCAACCTCATCCTTTGTCACTGCAGAAGGAGCAGCTGGCCAACGAGTGATTCAGGAGGGAGAAGTGTGTGTGTGCAGGGCCTTTTGGAACCTTGTGCAAGCACTCTCCCACGCACGTGGATCCTTCCCGTATCACACTGACCTCAATGTCCTGAGCATTTTCAGTGCTGCCTGCTGGGGTTCACTTTCAGTTGTCCATCTGAGTTGCATCTCCGCCCACCCACTGATCACACTCCCATGCAGCACCTGATCTCGCCCAGCATGACTTTCGATTTAGACAGCATGGTCTTGTTTTGGATTTTTGTGCGCTGACCCATCTTTTGCCCTCCGCAGTCACTCATTTCCTTTCCCCTTCATAATTGATCCCCCTGGCATCACCTTCCACCTCCCCTTCGTTACCTACCAGCCACAACCATTTTCCTTTGGGGATGTCCAGGTGAATGTGCACGTTCCCTTCCTTCATGAAAATCCCACATTCATATTCATCTCGCTGATCTCCTCCTTCCCATCCCCAAGGTCCATGTCTGCCTTCGAGTCCCCACCAACCACCCTCGCTGTCACTTCTACCGATACTGTTGAACCCTCACCTTTCCAACCTACCGCCTCACTCTGCCCTCGGTCATTCTCACCTTGTTCCACGCCCACCCTCAGTTTGCTCCCCAGGGGGCAGTCATGGACTCATCAGAGCCCTCCCTTGCGTATTCACCTTGACACCCTCCTCTGGACCCCTTCCCCCCTTGGAACCCCTTCCCCCTTTGGAACCCCATCCCCCCCAACCAGACTACCCCCTTTAATCCTCTCCCGCCCACGTAGTCCACCCCCACTTAGTCCTTCCCCCTTCCTGACTCCTTCCTCCATCCTTATTTCTTCCTCCAGCCTTACTGCCTCCCTTTTCTGCACTCCTTCCTACCCCTGGACTCCCTCCCCTCTCTGCAATCCATCCCCCCTCCGAACTACTTCCCTTACACCTTACACTCCCCCTTACACCTGCCTCCCCAGTTGCCGCCTTTTCCCATGTTAACCCCTCCTCCCCGTACTCCCTCCCCCCCAACCTCCCCTGTGATACCTTCATTCCCCCCTCCCAACCTCACCCCATCCTGACACCTTCATTCCCCCTCTCCCAACCTCACCCCATCTTCACAGCTTCATTCCACCCTTCCAATTTCAGCTCATCCCGCCACCTTTTCCTCTCCTAGTCGATCCTAGATCCTCCTCTTCCATCCCCCAGTACACATTCCTCTTCCAAACACAGCTGGACCTACCCCTCCACCCCCTTGACCATCATCCGTCGTGAGCAGACCCTCATTGATGACTTTCCAACTTCCAAGAGCTGCTTCGCAGCGGAGCTATGTCCATGGGAATCCACCCAGCATTCCATGGATGTTCCTTCACTGCCGTTGCTGTCAGGCTTTAGCACCTGCTGTTCCTCGGATGTCCGCGATGTGAGAAAGGCCCTGGCAATGAGTCCCGACTTCCGTATGTCATACTTGTCAAGACGTGTTCTGCATTGGTGTGTAATCATGCCGACGTGGGCAGACAATCCAGTGGGGGCGAGATGATTCTGGCAGGCTGGCCTTATAACGAATGTAGATGTATTACAGTGAGGCTCCCAACATCCGATAGTGGGGAACGCGGCTCGTCATCGATTGGCTGAGCGGATGATTGCAAACTGGTTTCATGATGTTGTGAAACTGATTTCTGGCTTTCTTATCATATTGTCCGCTCACGCTGTCAAGCACGCCCGATGCCAGCCCTCTGCATCTCTCACGAGTGTTTCTAATCTCCACGTTTGAAACTTGCCTTGGAATTCCCTTTCAACCATTGATCTCAATCGGATGACTTCAACGAGATTCCACCTCCAGGGTTTCAATCTCGTATTCTGAGATGTCTTTCCTCTGGATCTCCGCTTACATCAAGCTTCACCTTCCAAGCACAATTTCAGATCTTCAGCGCGCCAAGCAGAACACCACTGCTCCAAAGGGTACCTTTGCACTTACCACCTGCAGCACAGAGACACCAACCTTCAGCTGCCCTCCTGGATCTTCAGGGCTTCTCTCAAGCCCACTTTGCTTCAAGTCAGCTCCCTGTGGCTCTCTCCCTTTAATTTAGAGTCAGTTGCTGTGCTGCTCTCTCTCAACTTTGTTTAACAGAATTTATTTCTGATCTCCATCCTTGTCCTTTACGAGGATTGTCTCCTGAGACCTCTTTCTGTTCCACTCCCTGGTGTGGGACCTTCTTCTTGGTTTGTGACCTCTCCTGTCCCCCTCCCCCCCACCTTGTCCTGATCCCGGAACACCTTCCCTGCAATGGCGCTCCTCTTCAGGTCACCTGACATCCAGTTTTGCGCGATTTCACTTCTTTTCTTTTTCTTCTGTGCATGTGTGTAGGACTGATTCCTGACTGAAGAACGTAAAAATGGACGAACTTCGCATGTGCAGTCCTTTCCCAGCTGGCACATGCGCAGGAGACATGCAGCCAGTTCCCGGCCAGCACATGTGCAGAAGTCCCGAGGCCCACTGGGAACAGGAATTCCCGAACTCTGACTCAGATTTAAACCTAAAGTAAGTTTTTTCCTTTTTTTTTCATCACACTTGGAAGGGAACTTGCAGGCAGTGGTGTTCCCATGCGTCTGCTACCTTGTCTTTCTAGGTGGTAGAAGGTTTGGAAGGTGCTTCCAAAGGAGCCTTGGTGAATTACTGCATTGAAAGTTGCAAATGGTACACACTGTTGCCACTGTGCACTGGTCACGGAGAGAATGAACGTTTAAGATGGTGGATTGGGTGTTGAACAAGTGGGCTGTATTGTCCTGGATGGTGTTGAACTTCTTGAGTGTTGTTGGAGAGCTGCACTCAATCAAGCAAGTGGAAACTATTTCATCACTCTCCTGACATGTACTTTATAGATGGTGGACAGGGTTTCGGGAGTCAGGAGGTGAGTTATTCACCCTCAGAATTCCCAGACTCTGACCTGCTCTGTAGCCACAGTATTTATACGGCTGGTCCAGTTCAGTTTCTGGTCTGTGGAAATATGATATAATAACAATCATGGAAATGTGGCTTAAAAGTAGTGTGGACATGGTACTTTATATTCAAGGATACAAAGCATTCAGAAAAGATAGGGAAGATAAAAAAAAGTGAGGTTGTCATACTGATTAGGGAACATATGATAGTGTTGGAAAGAAAGGATGTACTTAAGGGGCAAAGACAGAATCCATTTGGCTACAGTTGAGAAGCAAAAAGGGGATGATCAATCTGATGGGGAAATTCTATGGACCTCCAAATAGTGGGAGAGACATTGAGGAACAAATCTGCAGGGAAGTTACAGAGTTGTGAAATAACTATGGAGTGGTGATATTGGGAGACTTTAATTACCCACATTTTGATTGGGATAATGTTAGAGTAAGTAGGGGTAAGAATTTCTGAATGTGCTCAGGATAATTTCCTTGACCATTAGATTATCAGTCCAGCTAGGAAGAAGGCATTGCTGGATCTGGTGCTGAGGAATGAGATGTACCAAGTGGACCAAGTGTATGTGGGCGATCATGTAATCTCATAATGGATGGCCAATTAAGGAATGCGTGGCTGGCTAATCCGGGACTGGAGATGGCAATGCGGGTGGCAGGGTAGGTGTCAGCAGGTGCTGGCAACATATTTAAAGGGTGGCCAGCCCTGTATTTGTTTCTGCCTGAACAAAGGAGCCTTTTCACTTCCTGTTGCTTTGAGTTCTCATGTTCCTGCATGGATTTATAAAGGGGAATTGTGTTTAACTAACTTGCTGGAGTTTTTTGAAGAGGTAACAGAGTGGGGCAATGAGGGTAGTGTTGTTGCTGTGGTGTACATGGACTTTCAAAAGGTATTCGATACAATGCCATGCAACAGATTTGTGAGAAAAGTTATAGCTCATGGAATAAAAGGGACAGTAGCAACATGGATGCAAAATTGGCTGAGTAATTGGAAACAGAGGGTAATGGTCAATGGATATTTTTCAGGTTGGAGTAAGGTTTATAGTGGAGTTCCACAGGGGTTGGTATAGAGACCCTTGCTTTTCCTGGTATATATTAATGTCCCCGACTCAGCCTCCTTCCCCCGCCTGCACAGGGAGCGCTCAGTGCTTCCGGGTGCACGTCACGCTGGGTGGGCCTTAGTTGGCCCGCCCACGTAAAAAGGCAGCACGCAGCCGATTGCAGGTAATGATCGGCTACATGATCACCCACGCCCGCTCCCACTCAATCCCAGTGTCCCAGGAATCTGAAGCCTTCCCTCCTGCACCATCTTTCCAGCCATGCATTCATCTGCCTTATCCTTCTATTTCTGTACTCGCTTGCATGTGGCGCTGGGAGTAATCCAGAGATTACTACCTTTGAGGTCCTGCTTGCTAATTTTCGATCTAGCTCTCTAAATTCTGATCGCAGGACCACATTCCCCTTCCTACCGAAGTCATTGGTACCAACGTGGACCACAACCTTTGGCTGATCACCCACCCCCAATAGAATGTCCAGCAGCCGCCTGGTGACAACCTTGACCCTGGCACCAGTAAGGCAACATATCATCTTGGAGTCAGGTCTATAGCCGCAGAAACGCCTGTCTGTTCCCTTAACAAATGAATGCCCTAACACTATTGCTCTTCCACTCTTCTTCCTTCCATCCTGTACAGCCGAGCAACTTGTGATCACAAACTTGGCTCTGACTGCACTCCCCTGAGGAACTAACCCTCACCAGTATCCAAAACGGAAACGGATTTGCAAGCAGGATCCCAGGGGACTCCTGCACCATCTGCTTAGTTCTGTTGGACTGCCTGGCGGTCACCAATTCCCTTTCTGCCTGCATGCATCTAGCCTGCTGTTTATGTTCTCACATGCAGGCCAGGGTCAAACCAAGGCCAGAAGATGTCGAGAGACCAGGGGCTAGCTGGCCACCTCTTAGCAGAAGGAGGATCCTCAGAGGGTGCAGTGTCACATCATTCCCATGCAACCTCCACCAGCACAGATAATCTCACATAAGAACGTCTGACAAATAGATTCATGGTCACAACCTGGTAAGCACATCACAGACATGCTCAAGCAGCTGACAGAGGCTCTGACAACCAAAACCACTGACAGTCGAAGGGCTGCCGGAGGCCAGGACCATGTTGAGCTCTAGGCTGATGATGTGCCTTTGGAGTCGGTCTTGACAAGGAAACTGCTGCAGCTGCAGCAAGAGGTAATGGATCATCTGGTGGAACTTTCAGAGCCTATGTGCCCCCATGCATGGAAGAGTCCATTCAGGCCATGAGTGTTTGTCCTGTCTCTGATTGATGTGTGCTTGGCCTCCTTCATCAAGAGATTGGTCATGCTCAAGGAGACATTAATACAGCAGATGACTCAATGGATGCTGGAGATGTGTGCAGTCCTGCATGCCATTGCCTTGCCCTAGAGTTCTATGTAGCAGTGGCAAAGCGAGAGATGGACTAGGTGCCTGGAGTTGCCATCAGGTCCTCATCCTTTTCAGGTGAAAAGGGAGCTAGGTACAAATGTTCCTTGCAAGGGAGGAGGAGCAGCTGCTATCTGGGGGCCACCTCTCAGACACTCTTAGAGAGTGGATTCTCAGCCCCTTTGCCAGTGACATCAGGGCCTCACATAGCCGCAGTCACAGAGGTGATTCCTGTACCTGTCCAGGAGCCCCTTGGCCTGCTGGGACCCCCTGGGCCTCAGGCAGTCAAAGGAAATCCATCAAGGTCATCCAAAGACACAGGGCAGCATGATCAGCAGCCTGCCTCCACCTCAGCAGTAAGCGCAGAGGTGGCACCTTTTGGGAGCACCCATAAGAGAGTTAGAACAGCCAGCTGCACTTGAGGCTCACAGGTGATGTATATATCTAGAAGTTAAATTTCCTTTCTGCTGTGCGCCTCAATAAATCTTTCACTTAATCTTCCCGTTACCCATTCTAATTATTGATGCACTGTCGGATTTCATCCTACACTCTTCGTCCCTCAGTGGGCTTGAAGTGGTGGAGTAAGACACGTCCATTCAGCTCCTCAGCTTTGCCACTGTGTACTTTGCACCTGGGCCTGGATGAGCGACGGAGTACCAAATGAAGGAAGTAATGGCAGAGCTGATTAAAGGTAAGGCTTTATTCGAATGTTTCTGAAATGGCTTAAGGTTCACGGTAAATGGCTCTCTATTAGGGCATCCCGAGCCTCCCTGGTGAGTATCTCATTTTGCCTTGCCTGTGGTCCAAGTGGTCCTTCACCTTGCATCGCCTGGTTGACTGGCTCCTCCACATCCTCATCTTCAGAGGAGGCATCGTGATCAGCAATATCCCCATTGTTCAACACTACATCCTCACCCATTTCTATAGTGCATGGTTGTGCAATGCAAAGCAGACCACCACGGATATACGAGATCCCTTACTGGGGCATGCTGAAATGCTCCACCAGCTCCATCAACATACCCGAATCACATATTCAAAAGCTCAGAAGCCTGCTTGATGATCGCTCGGGTTGACCTGTGGCAAGTGTTTTATCACTCCCCTCCATTCATGCATGGGATCCTCACAGGTATGAGTAGCCATGTCCCCAGTGGGTAGCCCTTGTTTCCAAGCATCCACCCCTGAAGAAGTGCCGGGTGGTGGGGGCGGAGGGGGTTGGTGGTGGAGGGGGGGGGAGTGGGGGGGGGGTGGCAAAAAGATTGTGGTACCTGGGACTACCAAATTATGTAGATGTTGTGGTAGTGCCCTGGGAACCGTGCACACACCTGAAGGATCCTCTTTCAGTGTTTGCAGTGGAAGTGGTGGGTGAGTGGAAGCCCTTCCTGTTGATGAAGGCTGCTGGTTGGTCTGTGGGCGCCTTGATGGCCACATACGTGCAATTGATTACACCTTGCACATGGGGGGAGTCCAGCAATGGCCCTGAAGCCGATGGACCTCTCCACCTGACTATCCAGGTTGGTCAGTCTTGAACATGGCATTGGTCACTTCCTTGATGCACCGATGGGCAGCAGACCAGGATATCCCACACAGGTCTCCAGTAGATCCCTGGAAAGAGATGGAGGTGTAGAAGTTGCGAGCCACATGATCTTCAGGGCCACTGGCATTGGATGTCCACCAAACTCCATGGGTCTCAGCTCGTCCTGCAGCATGGTGCAGAGATCAATGACAGTTGCCTTGGAGAGTGCCAGTCTTCGCTGACACTGCAGCTTTGGAGAAAGTTTATCTCCGGGCAGTAGAATCTTTCTTGGGCACAGCACTTCTGTGTGTATGTGGCTGTTGCATGCCTCTCTGTGCCTTATGCACCATGCCCACCTTGAGGTTGGCCCACTTGCTGGTGCTGAGGTTGGTGATGTGACTACACGGTGTTTGGATCTCCCTCCCTTTGAGTTGCCCCTCCCTCTCAATGGGGGTTACAAGGCCTGGGTGAATGAGACCTGGGTGAATGGTGATGCCCCTTGAACTGGCAGTGTGTGAGGGTCCTGTGGATGTGTGATGAGTTTTGAGTGTGTGAGTTGAGAGTGATGGGAAGATTGACTTACCTTGGCGGAACAGAGGAGATCATTCATTTTCTTGCAGCTCTGGGTGGCTGTCCTCTTTTGCAGGGTGTTGGTGCTGACCACCGCTGCCACCACCTCTCAAACTGGATTAGTGATGTTGCTGCCCATCCTGCGGCCAGAGCAGAGGTAGAGGATATCACATCGAGCCTCCGCTGCATCCAAAAGGCACTCGAGGAACACGTCATTGAACTTGGGGGCTGCAGTCTTCTTGCCTTTCACCCCCATGTCTTCTGTGCAGCAATCATGGGCTGGAAGCACTGGGAGGTGTGTGCGTGGCTGCACTTTAAATATGGCACCTGGTGCGATGAAGCAGCAAGGTGATAGCTTGGCGGGTGAATGAGAGCCCGCCCGCCATGGAAATGGCATGTTCCCTGGGAATGCATAATTAATGCAGCGGGTTTGGGATGATATGGCATGAAAAGCCGCCATTGTGGCTGGCGGGTAAAACGTTGTTTTTCTTGCTCGCTACTGCACATAGCACAAATCTGGGACGGTTCTGCCCAATGAATGATTTCAAAAGCAAGTTGAATAGACCCTTAAGGGAAATAAACTTGCTGGACTATGTGGATAGAATGGAGGAATGGGACTGATTGGATTGCTCTACAGAGAGCTGACATGGACTTAATGGGCTAAATGGCCTTCTTCTGTGCTGTTATGACTTGATGAGCAGAATTTATTGGTCCCCCGCCGGTTGGCTTGCAGACGGGAATGCCTACAAAATTCCCCAGATGGCCTTCCCGTCTGCCCTGACCTCTCCACAATTTTACAAGGCCGAGGCCTTCCTGCTTGCCCTTGCCCCAGTTGAGGCAGTTAAGTGGCCTCAATTTTCAGAGGAGTTCAGAGTAGGGGGGAAACTTGGAAAATGACCCTGCTCAGGCCTCAGGCAGAGGCTGAGGACCCCTCCATCCCCCCTCTTCCCAAATCCCCCCAGGCCTCTCCCACCCTCCCTTCTCTAAGTCACCCTGCATTTACTGGTGCTGGACTCCAGGACTTTGACTCTGGGGACTGCTTCCTAGCAGTGGTCACTACTGCTTCTGGTACTGATGGGACTGCGGAGGTACTAGCCAAATCCTGGCCCATGAGTCTATGGCCTCTGGATTACAAGCTGGCCATTGGGCAATATGCTCTAGACATGGCTCATGATTCTTGGTGGAAGCTGGGTACAATATGAGGGACCAGAAATC
Organism: Cetorhinus maximus; assembly: GCF_964194155.1. NCBI lineage: Eukaryota > Metazoa > Chordata > Chondrichthyes > Lamniformes > Cetorhinidae > Cetorhinus > Cetorhinus maximus. Next base: position 139,755,270 of record NC_135880.1, read on the forward strand.
TCATTGTTGTACTCAAGCAATTGTTCTGCTGTTTGGACCTTTAAAGAGAAGCTCTGCAGTGAGTGTGTTTTACCATTTGTGGTTTGTTTGCTGTGTACTGCATAATTTCGCCACATTGGTAAACAATCTCTGACCAACACCTGCATAACAAGAAGTGGTGGAGGAGGATGAGGAGGAGAACGAAGAGAAGAAAGTGCAGAAGCAGCATTGACCACCAGTGCCCCTTGCTACCAGAGCTCTCAGAGAGCAACTCATTTAAAAATGCTTCATCTCCCACCATCCCTCCCATTCCTAGTATATCAGCTATCATTATAACCATCTTCCTCAGTTACCATCTTTTTTTCATTCTCTTACTGGGTATGGGCATCACAGGCTAGGGCAGCATTTATTGCCCATCCCAAATTGCCCTTGAGAAGCTGGTGGTCAGCTGCCTTCTTGAACCGCTGTGGTCCATATGGATAAGGTACCCTCACAGTGCTGTTAGGAAGAGAGTTCCAGGATTTTGACCCAGCAACAGTGAAGGAACGGCGAAATAACTCCAAATCAGGATGGTGTATGGCTTGGAGGGGAACTTGCAGGTGGTGGTGTTCCTATGCACCTGCTGCCCTTGTCCTTCTAGATGGTAGAGGTCACAGGATGGAAGGAGTCTTGATGAGTTGTTGCAGTGCATCTTGTAGATGGTACGCACTGCTGCCACTGTGCATCAGTGGTGGAGGGAGTGAATGTTTGCTGGTGGATGGGGTGCTAATCAACGGGGCTGCTTTGTCCTAGACAGTGTTGATCTTCTTGAGTGTTGCTGAAGATCTGCAATCATCCAGGAAAGTGGAGAGTTTTCCATCACACTCCTGACTTGTGACTTTTAGATGGTGGACAGGCTTTGGTGAGTCAGGAGGTGAGTTACTTTCTGCAGAATTCCCAGCTACTGACGTGCTCTTGTAGCCACAGTATTTATATGGCTGGTCCAGTTCAGTTTCTGGTCAATGATGTTATGACTCAACCTCAGGTGAGGTTCCCCAAATTTGTTGATCTAGCTGAGACCCCTCAATTTTTCACCGTCTGGCTGGGTCACCCCCAAATTGTTTATGCCACAGGTGAGGAGGGATGAACTGGCTCCCTGTCTTTATTTAGGTTGTACCCCACCCCCCACCTCTGTTGGTCACAACAAGATTTAATTTAAACAGGATCCCTTTCACGTATACCTTTTCCCCAGACTCAATCGTTCTGGTTTTGAAGGAGCCAATTTGATCAGACTTTCTTGAGTTAAAGGTAAGAGTAAGTTTATTAACTACTAAAGGCGAGAGAGGATAAAACACATGCATATACGGTCATACAGGTTAAAAGTAAGAATTTAGCGTGAGGTAAGTGAATACGGAACAGTTCTTGACTCATGGGGATTGAGCATTGCAGCTGTTGCGATTCGAGATTCGAGTAGAATTGACCCCGGTAGACGGATAGTCGGTTTCGAGGTTCCAGTAGTGTTGACTTCGGTAGAGAGAGAGAGAGATCGGATATCTGCAAAACGGAGATTTGCAGGGGTATTGTGTGTGGCTGTTACTTCTGAGTCAAACTTCCAGCATTTGCTCCCTCAGTACACCCACCAACAGACAGACACCTGGGCAGCTTTTCAGCTCACTTTTAACCCATCCTTCCTATAGTCCAAGTGGGAATCGAATTCATAAATCTATCTGGGCATTGCTGACAGGAATTCTTGATAAGATGATACTCATCTCCCATTATGTCCCATTGTCTCTACCAGAGGAGTAATTCGTTTCTGGATGTCTGTGGAAGTAGCTTGTCTGGCAACAGCGTGGTATTCCACTACCTCTTGGGGAGTCATGCCACAGCATTCCAGCCAGTGGCTTGTGGGCATTCTTTAAAAACTCAGGTCTCATTTTTAAAGTTCAAATTTTTCTGGATGCAATTTGGTGTTTTCCTTAATTATCATGACAATGATAACCCCTAGGATGTTGGTTGTGGAGGATTCAGTGATGGTAATGCCATTGAATGTCAAAGGGAGGTGGTTAGATTCTCTCTTGTTGGAGATGGTACTTTTATGGAGTGAATGTTGCTTGCCAATTATCAGCCCATGGCTGAAGGTTGTCCAGGTCATGCTATATATAGACACACACTACTTCAGTATCTGAGGAGTTGCGAATGGTGCTGAACATTGTGCAATCATCAGCAAACATCCCCACTTCTGACCTTATGATGGAAGGAAGGTCATTGATGAAGCAGGTGAAGATGGTGGGGCCTAGGACACTACCTTGAGGAACTCCTGCGGCGATGTCCTAGGATTGAGATGATTGACCTCCAACAACTGCAACCACCTTTCTTTGTGATAGGCATGACTTCAACCAGAGGAGAGTTTTCCCTGACTGCTACTGACTTCAGTTTTGCTTGGGCACACTGATGCTAAATACTGCCTTGATACCAAGAGCAGTCACTCTCACCTCACCCCTTGACTTCAGCTCTTTTGTCCATGGTTGGACCAAGGCTGTAATGAGGTCAGGAGTTTGAGTGGCCTTAAGAACCCAAACTGAGCATCAGTGAGCAGGTTATTGCTGAGTAAGTGCCGCTTGATAGCACTGTTCCTGTCACCTTCCATCACTTTGCTGATGACCAAGAGTAGACTGATGGGGCAGTAATTGGCCGGGTTGGATTTGTCTGATTGCCTTCCTGCAATTTAGCCTTGTTGAACTTAACCTCACTGAATTACAAATGTGCAATTTGCAATTTATTTGAATAGCAGTTCATTTGCTGAATTAAGAATCACTCTTGTGCATGTCCTTAGTGCCCATCTTCTGTGATCATTTCCTTGTTCAAGTGTACCTACTAAATGTTTCCACAGTGGTTACAGACTGGGAGCTGGAAAGCTGCTGAGCTTCCATTGAGCAAATTCCAGATGATCATAGTGGGTCACCATGAGTAGCTTTGGACCTTGAGAGTCCAGCTGTAGACTGCAACATTTCAGAGTTAGCTGTAGTTACCTGGCCCAGCTGTCTTTGTGGTACCAGCAAGGGCCCTGGTGGAGTAGGTGGCTGGAAAGTGGGATTGCTATTGTCCTGAGAATTTTCCTTCTCTTCTTTGATTAGCAAGTACCCTGGGATCTTTTACCTCCACTGGATGGGGCAGGCAGGCCTTGGTTTAATATTTCATCTGAAAGACAACACTGCTGACAGTAGACCATACCCTCAGTAGCATATGAAAGTGCCAGCCTTGATTATGTACTCAAGTCTCTGGACTGAAGTTTGAACCCACAACTTTCTGACTCAGAGGCAAGACTATTACCAAGTATTTTTTATTCCTTCAGTGGCAGGTGAGTGAATGTTTAAGGCGGTGGAAATGGTGCCAGTCAAGTGGGCTGCTTTATCCAGGATGGTATTGAGCTTCTTGAATGTTGTTGGAGTTGCACTCATCCAGGCAAGTGTGGAGTATTCCATCATTCTCCTGACTTGTGCCTTGTAGGTGGTGGACAGACTTTGGGGAGTCAGGAGGTGAGTTACTCGCCACAGACTTCCCAGTCTCTGACCTGATCTTGTAGCCACAGTATTTATATGACTGGTCCAGTTCAGTTTCTGGTCAATGGTAAATCCCCAGGATGTTGAAGTGAACCATGACTGACATCTCCACTCAACCTGAAGCTATTTTGCACAATCCCGATCAATTAAAATTTTGTCTTCTTCAGCTCTCCTTTCATTAGCGGCAAGTACAGACCCATCTTATTGAAAAATTATTATTTTAAGAAAGATGACAAGAAATATAGAGGTAGATTGAGCTGACCTTTTCACAGCTTGGGCAAGAATTGTATTATTGTTGCTTGTGTCAATTCACTATTGCCTCAAGGTACCATCTGTGCATTCCATCCAACAAGTAATGGGAATCAATTTCAAGGGAACTCAGATCAGGACTATGGATTCTCACACTGCAGAAAAATAGGCTGAGCAAAGTGCATCCCTAACATATTGGGGTCAGCCAGTTTAAATAAGAAAAAATACTAAGGTGAGTAGATAAAAGAAATAACGTTATCCTTAGATTATGAGAAATAAATGAAGGAACTTTCAACAAAACTTAAAGGAGGTGTATGAGAAAACAATAACTTGTATTTATACAGTTTATTTAACATAGTACAACAACCCAATGCACTTCACAAGAGCATGATCAGACAAAATATTTGACACTGACCCAAAGAAGAAGACATGAGGATGGGCGACCAAATGATTGGTCAAAGAGGTAGATTTTTACAAGTGTCTTATAGAAGGAGAGGGAGGTGGAGAGGCATAGGGGTTTGGGGGAGAGAATTCAAGAGCTTAGGACCCAGGTGGCTAGAGACATGGCCAGCAATGGAGAGGCAAAGGAAATGGGGGATATGCAGGAGGCCAGAGTTATGGAGCTCACACTTCTGGGAGACTTTGGGCTGGGGGAGGCTACAGAGATAGGGAGGGGCTGAGGTCATGGAGGAATTTTAACAGAAGAATTATCATTTTAAAATTGAGGCATTTGTGGACCACAAGCCAATGTTAGGCCATTGAGTGCAAGGGATGATGGCCTTGGTGTGAATTAAGATATGGACTGCAAATTGTTGGATGAGATTATGGAGGGTGTAAGATGGGAGGCCGGCCAGGGGCAGATTGGAACAGTCGAGTCTGAAAGTAACAAAAGAGTGGATGAGGGTTTCAGCAACAGATGGGTTGAGGCAGCGGTGGAGACGGATGATATTACACCTGGCGGGAGATGTAACTAAACAGATTATGGGCGGGCTAGTCGGGAGCTGGCGGGAGCTGATCACCACCCGTAATTGGGTCCACGCCGCCATTTTACGCAGGTGGGTGGACCAATTAAGGCCCGCCCAGCGTAATGTGTGACTCCCGAGGATAGCAGGAGCGGGCGGGCGGCGGTGGGAGTGCAATGACCACCGGGTCCAATGGCGACCCGGCAGCCTGCTTAAATGAAGTGCTGGCAGCCTTGGAAAGGTTGATCACAATGGCCAGTAGAAGGGCTCAGCAGAGGGCTGCTGGACAGCAGGCCAGGCCAGAGGGTAGGGCAGCAGAGCAGGCCAGGCCGGAGGGTGGGGCAGCGGGGCAGTGTGCCCCTCAGTTTTCTGATGAGTGCCTAGCTGCCCTCCTGGAGGAGGTAGCAGAACGGTGGGAGGTCCTCGTTCTGAGGGACAGGAGGTGAAGGCCACCCCACCAGACCAAATGCACCTGGGAGGAGGTGGCAGAGATAGTCAGCTCCCATGACGTGGTGTAATGCACATTGGTCCAGTGGCGCAAGCGACTCAGCGACCTCTTGTGCTCGGGAGGGGTGAGTACCATGTTGGCAGAGGTCACTTAATACAACCGGCAGCCTTCCCCTGCCAAGGCCGACCCCCTCCCCTCACCCCCACCTTCCCCCCCTACCAACAACTCTGGGTGCAGTTACAGCATTGAATTCTTCACAGCATGTTGCCCTCGCTGGGTGAGCCAGCCAAAATTGCCCATGCCTAGTTCATCCTGAGAGGGTAGTGCTGAGATGGGTTCTACACCCACAGCATGTGTGACACTCACACCCAGAGTACTATTTTGGGGACAAACACAAGGGTCTGCACCTAGGCACAGTGCTGGAACTGCGAAGTATGTCAAAGTCAGGGCGCTAACATGCTGGGAGGGGAGCTTCCAGGTGGTGGGGTACCAATGCATCTGCTGCCCTTTGCATTCCACGTGCTTATGCCTCCTTGTTTTGCAAGGTTAGACCGTGTAGTGCCAAATGTGATGGGGTCAGCCCTGGTTTCTTTGTGTGAGTGTGTGGTAGCTGCGGGGTAACGAAGAACTGGAGCCCTGCTCTTACCCACTCTGGCTGGGGTGGCAGGGATGTGATGGGAATCCAGGTACAGGGTGGACTAATCAATGCTCTTTTCTCCTTTTCAGGAGAAGACTGCACACAATGCCACTGAGTGGATGCGGACTGGTAGAGGCCAGGCCCAGTTGGCCATCGTGACTAGATTTGAGAAGGAGGCCATGGATCTGGAGAGGCGCCATGCGCCCAAGTCCACCGGTGGCGGTGAGGCTGGGGTGCCACAGGGTGGTATGTTTGCCAAGCATTGAGGTCACCGAGTGTGGCCCAGCAGCCATGGCACTGTTGAATGCCCAGTGATTGAAGCTTGCAATTTGGGTGGGCCATTAATTATGGAAGGATGAATGCTTACTGACCCAGGGGACAGGCATGCACATTGACATTGTCTCCACTTTAACTAATCAAATGTCCTTGTTCTTCCTTTCAATGCCAGTGTGGGAGATGGTTTGCGCACCAAGTATCCCAGCTCGGTGCCCATCCATCTACAGTGAGCAGGGAAGCCCGAAGTGACCTCACGTCGGTGCAGCAGCTGCCTGTCGCCTCTGCAGCTCCTCTCAGGGTGCTCCGGATGAGGGCAGCAGCTCCTCCGCCCCTCTGCCAGTGACTGTGGGATCCGATGAGGCTGCGGCGACTGGGGAGATGCCAGCTGTGGAATTGGCCACTCCCTCCCAGGTGGGGCCATCAAAGACTCCAAGGGCCAGAGTATGGTTGCAAAGGTCATCGAGGCAAATAGGACAGCACAATGAGCGAACTGTCTCACTGCCAGCGAGGGGGGAGCACCTAGATGTAGCACCCGCAAGTGCATAAGGCACCTTAGGCACACCATGGGTTTCTCACTGGTGTTTTATGTTGCCCCGCTATTAATTCATAAACACTTGGGGCAGAATTTTCTGCCTACCGGCGGGCGGGTCCGAACCAATCTCCGGCGGGCGGGGAGCCGATTCCTGCCGGAGAAGCGGGCTCCACCGCCGTTTTAGGGTTCCAATAGTGGAACCGCCCCCACCCGCTCCCGCCAAGCCTGCCCAATGGGGAAAATTCAGGCCTAGGTTCCACTGTTCCTCAGTACACTAGCGTTTTCAATGGGGTGCTGAGGCATGGAAGACCTGATTCTATCCTGCTCAGTCAGAACTGCAAATCTGAAGATTAGCATTTCATCCATTAACCAAACTGCACTGTATATTAAAATATTCCATCCACAGTCACACTGCCATGTCATTGCAGCAGACAACACTTTTATTGTAGACATGAAACAAGCTTAAAAAAGGAGAAAAAAATCCTGTCATTGACCTGCAGCCTGAAAGCTACAAGCAGTTAAAATTGCCCATTGATTGAGTTCTTCAGGTTACGAGCCACTACAATCATTTGTTTCGACTGCTTCCCAACAGTGAATTTCTTGGGAAAGTGCAGCTAAACATCACAGATTACTTGGTGTAAAGTAAAATATTGGCAATATTGGATCGGCCATCCATTATAAACCCCAGCCACATTTTTTTCCATTTAAGTTTTAAACCATCACCTAAAGTTAAAATGGCCTAAGTCCAATTCCACAAGATGCCAACTTGCATTTATATAGCACCTTTCATAGCACCAAAGCACTTTACAGCCAATTTGTATGCTTCCACAAACAGCAATGAACTAATGACAAGATAATCTGTGTTTTTTTATTCTTTTTGTGGGATGTGGGCAATACTGGCTAGGCCAGCATTTATTGTCCATTCCTAATTTCCCTCAAGAAGATGGTGGTACAGCCCATGTGGTGTAGCTATGCTCACAGTGCTGTGAGAGAGAAAGTTCCAGGATTTTGATCCCTTGACAGTGAAGAAACAGCGATATGTTTCCAAGTCAGGATGGTGTGTGGGTTGGAAGGGAATTTGTAGGTGGTGGTGTTCACATGGGTCCATTGCCTTTGTCCTTCTAGGTGGTAGACGTAATGAATTTGAAGGTGCTGTCAAAGGAGGCTTGGTGATTTGCTGCAGTGCATCTTGTACTTGGTACTCACTGCTGCCATTTTGCATTGATGGTGGAGGGAGTGAGTATTTAAAGTGGTGGATGGGGTGCCGGCCAAGTGGGCTGCTCTGTCCTGGATGGTGTCGAGCTTCTTGAGTGTTATTGGAGCTGCACTCATCCAGGCAAGCAAACATTATTTCATCACACTCCTGACTTCTGCCTGGTGGACAGGCTTTGTGGAGTCAGGAGGTGAGTTACTGGCCTCAGAATTCCTAGGCTCTGACTTGATCTTGTAGCCACAGTATTTATACGGCTGGTCCAGCTCAGTTTCTGGTCAATAGTAACCCTCAGAATGTTGATACCGGGGATTCGGTGATGGTAATGCCATTGGATGTCAATGGGAGATGGATAGATTCTCTCTTGTTGGAGATGGTTATTGCCTGGCACTTGTGTGGAGCGAATGTCACTTATAAACAAAGCCTGAATGTGGTCCAGGTCGTGCAACATTTGGACACTGACTGCTTTTTTGATGTAGGTTGAAAGTTAAATAGGACACTGGGGTGACTTCCCCTGTTTTGTTTTGAAATAGTGCCATGGGATATGTGTCCACCTGAGATGGTAGAAGGGCCTTGGTTTAATATTTCACCTGAAAGATGACACCTTTAACAGAGTCGCATTCCCTCAGTAATGTATCGGAGTGTTGGCTGAGATTTCTTTGTGCTTTTATCTCCAGAGTGGGACTTAAATCCACAAGTGTCTGATTCAGAGGAAAGCATGCTATTGACTGAGCCATGGCTCAGAGCTGTTTCTTTCTTGCCAATAAATAGGGTTTTTTATCCTGCTCTACTGTACCTTTAGCTCAGAATGAGAATCTATATGAGCGCATTCACTTAAACAATCCCCGCTGCCTGCAATCACTTCATCTTCACTGCGGACAGTGTACGTTCCAGGTTCCACGTGCACCTTAAGTCAATTCATACATGCCTGAGCAGTTGGACAGTATTTATTTTTTAAACTTACTTCAGCAAGCAAACCAGCCGAAATAGCAACAAGAACGTGTGTAATAAACAACAAACAATTTGAGCAAAATAATGCCCAATTCTCAACAGTTAAGTGGGAAATTTAATCAATATACAAGCTAGGAGGAATATAGATGCACACCAAAGCAAACATTTATGTCTTGTATTGAATTTGAAAAAACGGGCACAGAATTCATTTGCGTAGCGCTGCTCCTAGTGCTGCTACCAAGGCTTCCCTGTCCTTCCTGGAGGAAAGGTACACTGCCGTCTGCTATCTGCGATCCGGTGCGGTGTTCTCCAAGGATATAGGTGCTTGTATGGGTATTCCTACGTGTGCCATGACACATTGATTTGATACTATCCTAATATCATATAGTCCAACTGGCTGATGTGACCCCAGAATTCCAAATGAGGACAACAAAGATCCTGTCAATGTCTGTGTTATCTACACTTGAAGAAAGAAGTGTGAAACAACAAGATGGGTCCTGCACCAATGTTATTTATAGGACCAGGCACCCAACTTGCAGCTGGGTTACATTTTTGGAACTTATCCTATTGAAAAATGTCTGAACCTATTCTGGTAGTGTTTTTGGAAGTATTTTGGTGAGTTCCTGCATTTTCCAGAGAATATTGCCCCAACCTCACAGGAAAGGCAGAGGAGGGGGGGTAGCAGTGATAGTGCCTCTGGATTTGCAGTATGACAGAGATGGAGCAGAGGTTGTGGAGAGGGGTAACTGCACAATGTACTTTGCCAAGTTGGGGCCAGATTCCTCCTTACTCTTTGACAGTGACAGGAGGCTGCCTGGTAGGCTAACCAATGCATCCAAAACCTCAGCGTCCACGTCCATTCAGTGCTCTCCTCTAACCCGTCCCATCGAAGTCTTTATCTGAGTCCTTTGTAGCAATGCTCGTCTGCGACCTTTCCCTCCAGTGAGCTGAAAAGTGAATCATCCTTTCACCCTAGCCTGGCTGTAGCCCATTGACTCACTACATGCTGATCTCAACTCTGAACTAGCCTCCAAGATAATAGCAGTATCAGTGTTTGGGCTGCTGGCTGTGAGTGTCAGATCAGGTGAACGGACCACTTTATCAGTGCTGTGCTGTTGCTTGCCTTCCTCTTCCTTGGGCTCCTGCATCTGGGTGGGTGGAAATTCTTGGGTGTCTAAAAGCAAGAACGAACGTGGGAGATTAAGCTTGCTGTGAGAGAAGGGGGTTGAGGTGGGGGATAGAAGATCCATGGCCACACTCTGCAACTTACTCATGCCAGATTCCAGGATGAAGTTAAGCTGGGAACTGAGAATGGGCGTATGGCAGTAGGATGCTGTTATCCTCAATGTTCCCAGTGAAGTTCGTTGTTACAATCTGGCCCCATGGATACAGAGATCCATCTCCTTTGTAAGCCTCTGGCGATGAAGGTCTCCTTGTATCCTGCTGGCACTGCTGTGCTTCCTTCTATTGTGTGTCACCTTGTCCTGCAAGATAGAGAACTGAATGTCATTTTATGTCTAGCACTTTGTTTATGTGATGTGCCTGCCACAGCTGAATAGCTGAGGTATGTGGAGACAGTGAGAGCTGGATGTGAAGCTGCAACATTGATAAGTGTATAAGGGTAAAGTGGAGTATCTGGATGTTAGACGTGACTTCTCAGTGCTAAGGAGTGCTGCTGGGTGAGTGATGGGATGTGATGCATTGAGCAGAATGTGAGGTTGGCTTTCAGATGGATAGGAGATGTCATGTGAAGATGCATTTACTGAGATTGACCACTGCGTGAAGACCTTGCTGCCTGGACTCTGGGAGTTGACCCTCATAGACAGCTGCTCCCATTCCTTTCTGAGGGTGATCCTTGATGGTCTCCTATTCACCAGTTCAGTTCAAATCAATGCATAATTTACTCAAAGACAGGTATTTATTCGGCAAACACCTTTGTTGGTTTCACTTTACCTGAATAACAATGTATAAGACAAGTTAAATAAGTGATCAGCCTTGCTGGTAGCTCAGTGACAGCACTCTAGTCTCCAAGTCAAAAAACCAGAGATTTGAGTGTTCAAGTTGATATGTTGTTGTAGTACTGAGGGCGTGCTGCAATGCCAGAGGAGCTATGTTCGGATGAGGCGTTAAACCCCTGAGGCCCTGTTTGTCCTCTCAGGCAAATGTAACAGATCCCATGGCATTTTTTGAAGAAAAACAGGGGAGTTCTCCTACTATCCTGGCCAACATTTATCAATCAATCAAAGTCACAAAAACAAGATTACTTGGTCATTTATCCTATTTTCTGTTTTGTGGGACTTTGCTGTGGGAAAACTGGCTGCCGCATTTTTACTTTGTTCATTTTTGTGAAGTAGGCATCATTGGCAAGGACAGCATTTATTGCTCTTCTCGATTTGTCCTGAAAAGGTGGGGTTGAGCCTTCTTCTTGAATTGCTACAATTCTTTCTAGAGATTTGATATATTTGTGCGGCTTGCTAGGCCGCTTTGAAGAGCAGTGAAGATGCAACCACCGTGATATTAGACTGGACTCGTATGAAGGCCCAACTGGGTAAGGATAGCAGGTTTCCTTCCTTGAAGGTCATGCCCCTACCTTACAATATTGCCTCCACTTCTAAAGGACTTCATTGATGTCCTGTGGTTGTGAAAGTGATGATACAAAAGCAAGTTCCTTTCCTATTGAAGAGAAGCGGCTCTTTGGCCGCGATATTAACTGGGACAGGATTTCTGAGTGAGGTAGAGGAGTTATGGTCAGGAAACCCAGAAGGCCATGTCTTTTTTGAACAGATTCCCTGCCAGAAGCCAGCCTGATTGGCAGGCTTGCCTGCCTGCTGGGTAGGGAACACTCCAGAAAAGGCTTCAGCCAAGGTGCAGGTAGGTTTAGTGGTTTTGGGGTGGGAGATTGTAGGGGTAGGTATAGTGTGGTTGGGAGGGTCAAGGGTGATCACGGGAAGGTTGAAGATAATGAGAGGTTGTTTGAAGAGAGATATGGGGGAGGGGATCAGAGATTGGAGGTAGGGATGAGAGGGCCAGTGAGGGGGTCAGAGATTGGGGGAGGCAGAGATGAGGGGGCCAGTGAGGGGGGTCAGAGATTGAGGGTGGATTTGGGGAAAGATCTGTTAATACTGTAATTGGAGAGGTTGGAGGTTGGCTGGGTGCCTGTTTCAGATTTTTAACATACTAACTTCCCATCCGAACCAAACCTACCCATTTTTTGGCTGCTAAGATTACCTCTATTAACTCCGTCCGACCTTTTCAAATCAGGCAATTGACACAAAGGCAGATTTAATTTATGTCTAAGTCATTGGTGGGTGATTAATTAGTACAGGATGAAATGCTGCAAGGATATCAAACTTCATTTAAAGCAGTCACATAGCTTCTAGATTTGTGGAAATTTAACCTTCACTTCAAGTACGAATGATATAGTTCTAATCAAGGCCTTCCATGCATAATGAAGCCCGAAAATGATCATTTATGGACTTGCGCTTGTCACTTTCCCAAGTTCTACAGACCTCAAAAAATATTCATTTGCACATCTAAGGCAACAATTTTAATTTTAAGGAAAATAAAATAGATATTTAATATAAGTTAAATGCTTGCCTTTACAATTAATATGTGAAAAATAATTACCTAGGTTGTTAAAGTTGTGCTCACAGTAATGTGTGTTTTGTAGGCACATGAAGTGCTCAACCAATGCCCACAACTATCCATGAAATGAATGTCCAGTTCACCTGTTCTTAGCAGTGTTAGTTGAGAGAGGAATGTTGGCCAGGAGGCAGGCAAACTCTCCTTTAATCTTCAAGTTTCACTCCAAAGGTTTGACCCCATAATCCAGATAACTCCTCAATGCAGTACTGAGGGAATGCTTCACTGTTAGCAGGACTGTCCTTCAGATGAGACATTGAACCATCATGTTGATGTAAGAAATCCCATAGCACCATTCAAAGAGAAACAGGGAAGTCCTCCTGATGGAAAAGCAAAAACTGCAGATGCTGGAAACCTGAAATAAAAAAGAAAATGCTGGGAATACTCAGCAGGCTTGGCAGCATTTGTGCAGAGAGAAACAGAGTCAACACTTTACATCGATGACCTTTCACCAGAACTGGGAAAAGTTAGAAATGTGATAGGTTTTGAACAGAGTTGTGTGGGACAAGGTCAAATGTTAGGTCTATGGTAGAAGACAAGAGAGTTTGAATGTCAGAAGAGTTAGTCATACAGGTCCAAAGGGAATGGAAATGGAGCAGGAAAAGGAACAACGATGATTGTATTGGTGTTGTCTCCTGTTTTTTCCCTGAATTGGAAAACTTAAACTTAGCTTGCAATTTCCACCAATACAATCATCTTTGTTCCTTTTCCTGCTCCATCACCATTCAGCCTTCTGGACTCAACATTGAGTTCAACAATTTCAGATCAGAACCTCTGTCCCCTGGCCCAACCCCCGCTCCCATTTTGTTTCCTTTTCTTTGCAAGTTCGGTTTTTATCTTATTTTTGCTATCAGAAAGCAGCACACCTGCTCTAGACACATTTTTTGTTTCTTTCACCATTCCCTTTGGTCTTTACGGCTAATTCTTCTGTCATTCAATCTCTCCTGTCTTCCATCTTATCATAAGCCTTCCTTTTGGCCCTTTTCTCACCCACCCCTTGCTCAAAACCTATTGCATTTCCAGCTTTTCCCTGGTCTGATGAAAGGTCATCGACCTGAAATGTTAACGCTGCTTCCCTCGCCACGCTGCTGCCCGACCTCTTAAGCATTTCCAGCATTTTCTGTTTTTATTTAAGTTCTCCTGATACCTTGACCAACATTTATCTCTCAACCAGGTTAACAAAACCAGATTATCTGGTCATCATCCCTTTGCTGTTTGTGGAACCTTGCTATTGCAAATTGGTTTATGCCATTACATTACTACATTACAACACCTCAATTGGCTGTGAAATGCTCCTGAGGCTGTGAAAGCTGCTAGGTAAATAACTTTTCTTTCATTTTTTAAAATTAACCTTGATATTGACCAATACTTGGGGACTTTGTCCTCGCACTCAATTCCAAACTGGATAAAAAAGAACTGCATAAGACGTTATTCATTTTCACCTTCTTGCTAACAGCATGTCCCAATCTGGAGCAACACCTAATACATCAGGCAATGAAAGAGATGAAAAGCAGCTGAACAGTGAGATATTTTTTGACAACTCCATTTTTTATATATGCCTCAAAGAAAAAAAATCTGAAACTGCCTCCCAGTTGGTCTGTCACTCTTTCAGTTCTCTCATTTGGCATTCTGTCATGGCTCAATCAGTTATTTTTGTTCCATGTATCTGCTATATCATTCTGTTACATACATTGATTTAACCTTAAAATGCCAATTATTCCTTGCTTCTGTTTATCATGTTGATTAATTCTGTCCATGAGTTCATTCTTAAATCCTGTGTCGGGTCATTTAATGAGTTGATTATTTTGTTTGTTTATTGTTTATTTCTGTGGTCATGACTACTTTTGAAGTGGGGGATAAGTATGAGGACAGAATGAGGCCATTTGATCCATCAAGCCATGCTGGCTCTTTGCAAGAGCAATTGAACTAGTCCCACTTCCCCACCCTTATCCCATTGCCCTGCTTTTTTTTTCCTCCTTTCAGGTGCTTTTCCAATTCCCTTTTGAAAGCTAAGACTAAATTTGCTTGTGCTAACCTTTCGAGCAGTGCTTTCCATATCATAACCATTAACTGTGCAAAAGAATTACTCTTTTTTGGGTGAGAAATGAAATGGGGTAATTTTCTGAGTTTGTGCTCCTGAGAAGACCTGCCGACCAAGACCATGCATCGGAAATTGCTGCATGTGCTACACCGATTTCCAGAGCATTGTGATCAGAAAATCTTGTACAACTTTCATCAGAATTTCCAACATGCACTGCTAGTGGAAAAGGCATGCTGCCTGGAGTGCAAAGTAAGAAAATTACCCCTTATATTGTCTTAGTACATGACATCAGTTGTATTATTACACACAGTCCTGCACAGCCCATTATAACAACAGAGGGAGAAGGGTGAGTCACCAACAAAGCTTTTAGATTAAGATAAAGTGGACTTTGGAGGGATGAGCCAGGCATTGACTGGGTAGAATAATTAAAGGATAAAACTACGGTTGAACAGTGGTGTTCAAACAAGTATGTGGTAAAATATAAGACCTGGACATATCCCTAAAGGGCAAGAGCTCTACATGTGTAAGTAAAAAAATCTTGGTCAACAACGGAAGTGAGAAATAGACTAAATCTAAAAAGAAGGATTTATATAAAGGCAAACAATAGTAGAAATGCCACAGAGTGGGAGAAAGATAAACAACAAGAAGGAAGTGGTAAGAGCTGCAAAAAAGGGCATTCTGGAAAAAGCCTGCAAGGGACATCAAGGACAACAGTAAAGGATATTACAAATATATTGAAAGAAAGAGGGTGGTGAAGAGTAACGTGGGCTCCTCAATGACAGACACAGGTGGTATTGGAATTGGGAACCGGGGCAGAATCTGCGACTGGGCGAGCGGGGCGTAAAATGACGTGCGGTGATGTTGGGCGTCACCGCGCATCATTTAGATTTTCAGTTCGGCAGGTGCGGAACCAGGTCAGGTGAAGACCCCAGGCGGCCTTTGCATTTTTCATGGAACCTCATCCATGGGTGGGATGAGGTTCCATGAATGATTTTAAATTTTCACAAAAAGTTTTATTAAAATTAATGCACATGTCCCAGCTCATGTGACAGTTTCACATGAGGGGACATGTCATAAAAATTGTTTCACCAACTTTATTAAAGAGCACTCCCGACTCAGGCAACCACCGCCCCCACCCTGCCCCCACTCCACCCCCCTACACAGGGAGCGCTCAGCGCTTCCGGGTGCGCATCACGCTGGGTGGGCCTTAATTGGCCCGCCCATGTAAAATGGCGGCGCGGACCTGATCGGGGGTGCTGATCAGATCCGCGCCAATCCCCGCACCGCCCACCTAACAGGCAGAAAATTCTGCCTCAGGAAATGGCAGACTTACTAAATAGTAATTTTGGATCAGTCTTCACAATGGAGAGTGAGGATAAAGTACCAGAGATAGTAGCAAAAGTCAAAATAAACCAAGGGCTTGAATTTTTCAGTCGGTGGGCGGGCTCAGCGGGAGCTGGCGGGGGCGGTTGTGGAGATGACTGCTGCCCGCCATCGGCTCCGCGCAGCCGTTTTACATGGGCAGGCCAATTAAGGCCCACCCAGCATGCGCGCAAAAGAGCACTTCAATCTCTCTGGGGCACAGAGCTGCCTCAGGGAGATTGAATCGCTATTGAAATAATTAAATAAATGGAAAAATTAATTAATTACACATGTCCCCTCTGTGTCACATGAGATGGGACATGATTTTATATTTCACAAAACATTTTTGTTTGATTCATAAAAGCTTTAGGAAACCTCATCCCACTCGCGGATGAAGTTTCCTAAAAAACGTAAAGGCCTCTTGGCCTTTTTGCCCACCCGCCAACCTTAAGGTTGGATGGGCAGCATTAACAATGATACCAACTAATTCGTTAATGGCCTTAATAAGCCTATCAGTTTTCGGCAGGCGTGCAGCTGACTCCGGCACGCGCCTGCCGAACGAAACATCACGAGATAGCGCGATGACGTTGGGACGCAAGCTTGACGTCATCGCGCGTCATTTTATGCGCTGGCATGTCGGGCCCACCCCCACATGCCGACTTAAAAATTCAGGCCAAGGAGGTGAATTAACTGAATTCAATAGAAGTAAAAACATGGTGATGGAGAAATTAATCAGGTTAAAGACAATCAAATCTTCATTGTAATTTATGAAATATGTGAGGAAATTGTAGTTGCATTAGTCATGATTTTCCAAAACTCTCTCAAACCAGGACTTGTCCCCTTGGATAGGAACGCTGCTAATGCCTCTTCATTCCAGAGGCATGTTCTCGTCTGTTTGGAGAAGTTATTAGAGTCTATTATTATGGAGCAAAATGACTGAGCTTTTGGACAAATATGAACTGATCAGAGAGAGCCTGCATGGATTTGTAAAAGGGAAGTCTAACAAACCTAGTTGAATTTTTTGAGAAGGTGACTAATGTGATAGATAAGGGAGTGTCAATGAATGTAATTTATATGGATTTCCAGAAGGCATTCAGCAAGGTTCCACATAACAGACTATTAATAAAAATGAGAGCAACTGGAGGCCATCAATTGCTGGGATAGGGAATTTATTAGAAGATAGGAGACAGAGAGTGAGGATACTTGGTGTGTACTCCAATTGGCACGATATGACTAATCCTTCTCCAGGGATTTTCAAATTATCCATAAATGACTTGGATGAAGGAATAGAGAGCCTACATCTAAATTTGATGACCACTATAAATTAGGTAGCACAGTAAATAGGTAAATAATGTAGATGTGGGCTGAAGGTTGCAAAGGGACATTGATAGATTAAGTGAGTGGGCAGATGGAGTTCAAAGTGTAAAAGTTTGAGGTCATCCATTTTGAACCCAAGAAAAATAGATCAGATTATTTCTAAGTGCAAGAATCTGGGAACTGTAGAGGAATCCAAAGAATTAGGTCAAGCTGAAAAATCACTAAAAGCTAATGGACAGGTACAAGAAATTAAAAAGGAACATTGGCCTTTAGCTCAAGGGAGTTGGAATAAAAGGAATGGCACTTGTATTACAGCTGTGTAGCTCTGGTTAGCCCCCATCTTGAGTAATGATTTCAATTTTAGGCATGGCACCTCAGTAAGAATATATTGGTCTTGGAGCAGGTGCAGCGCAGATTCACCAGAATGACACTGGGGTTAAATTATGAGGACAGTTTTTTTTTGTCTTGTATTCATTTAAGGGCTGTGGACATCACTGGCAAGGGCAGCATTTATTGCCCAACACTAATTGCCCTTGAGAAGGTGGTGGTGAGGTGCTTTCTTGAACTGCCGCAGCCCACACGGTGATGGTACTCCCACAGTATTATTAGACAGGGAGTTCTAAGATCTCGATCCAACAACACTGAGGGAACAATTTAATGTCTTATATGCAAGACGACACTTCTGCCAGTGCATTGAAGTATCAATCTATAATTTTGCACTCAAATCTCTGGACTGGGGCTTAAACACAGGAACTTCTGACTCAAGAGGGGAGAGCAGTGTTGCTGAGCAAAGACTGATGCTTTTAATGCGGAAGCACTGAAAAGTGGCTATAAAGTAGAAAGATATCCCAAAGCTCCTGACAGGGAAGAAAAGGAGCAGGTAACTGAGCCTTGGTGGGAGGATTAAAGAGGTGACCAAGAACTTGACTGCAGAGATGTATTTAACAAGGCTTTTCACAGTGGTAAGGGAGGTTGATGTGAAAGGGTTTGGTAAAAACATTCAAAAGAGTAACTGGGGATTGGGAGAAGCTAGACTAAGAGAACCAGAGGACATGAGAAAGTTTGTAAGGTTGGAGAAGTTGGAGGTGGAAGTTTGGCCAAGGCCCCAGAGGATTTGTTGACAAGAATGTGGATTCTAAATTTAATCTGTTCTCAGACTGGTAGTCAAGAGTAAGTCAGTGAGGGATCTGGGCAATGTACAAGTGTCAACCTTATCTCAATGATAACACTATTCCCTCTGAATCAGAAGGTTGTGAGTTCAAACTCCACTCCAGAACAATGATCCCATAACCTAGACTGACTTTGGTGCAGGACTGAGGATGTGCCGCACTATCAGATGTGCCTTCTTTCAGGCAAGCTGTTAAACTGAGGCTCAGTCTACTATTCCAGGTAGACTTGAAAGATTCCATGGCATTATTCGAAGAAAAACAGGGTAGTTCTCCTGATGTCCCTGCCAGTATTTAGCCCTCATCCAACATCACTAAAAGAGATTATCTCATCATTTGCCATGCTGCTCTTTGTGAGACTTACTGCATACAAATTGGATGCTGTATTTCCCTACATTGTAAAAGTAAATATGCTTCAAAAGTATTTAATTGGAGGTAAAGTGCTTTGGGACGTCCTGAGGTCATGAAAGGCATTATAAAAATGAAAGTTATTTTTATTCTTTTTCTGTTTCTCAATGTCCCTTCCTCACTCAGCAGTTGAAATTGCCTGAGTCACTTTCCTGCCATATAGACGCTGGGAATTGACAGTTCCTGATTTGAACCTGCCAATGCAGGTGACAAGGACTCCCACTCAAAGCTAGTGGGGTCCTGTTTTAAACATGCATGTTGATGTGATCTGGACCTGACTGCCATTTTAACTTAAAACCACAGTGAGTTTCTAGACAGATGAACAAAGAAACAGCCAGAAGTGTCCCAAAAATGTAAAATTTTCTTCCCTCTTCTACTTTCCTTGTGGGGTCAGGAGGAACAGAAGTGCTCTTCCAGACCCAGAAGGAAGCTTAGGCTTCACTGCTGCAGACTTGTCCCCTATGGAACAACCCGAGCAGCCCATCTAGAGTTGTCATACTCCAGTATTGGCCTGGAGTCTCCAGGAATTGAAGGGCATTCTCCAGGACACTGCTGTGTTCAACCCTGGAGAAAGGTCATCAGGATATAATTTTTTTTTGTTATTTTCTTTGAACATTCCTCTTTACCAGATATAAAATATTGAAAATGGGGAATATAGGCTGTTTGGCTGACAGTCAAGCATCATCCAATTGGTCAATTAGTCTTTTTGCTTTCCAATTGGCATAGGAAGGCAGTGCGTCACAGGGATGGATGTATTAACTGACTAATGGTTAGCGCGTGGGAGCAAATCATGTGATAAAACCTCCAGGAATACACTTAATCCCAGTTGGCAACCCCAAGCCCATTCCACTAGCTGACTGATCTGTCTGGCAACCTCTGGGCCACAAGAAATTCCACCGCTCATTAAAATAACCGGGCCTTGTTTCTGGAGCAGTGGGTGAATTTCTACAAGACTAGTGTTAAAATTGGGCCTTTGGCACTGTCCCTATATCTCTTTCTCCTTCTTTATCTCACTTCTCTGTGTGGGTGTGTATGTGTTTATATGTGTAACTGTCTCTTTTTCTATCTGTCTCCCTTTCTCTACCTCAATTTCTCGCTCATTCTCAGTTTCTTTTTCGCTTTTTCTATCTATGTCTTTTACTGCCTTTATCTCTCCACGTCTTTCTCTCTCTGTCTCTGTCTGTCTTTATCCCTCTCTCATAATTCTCTTAATAACTCAGGGCAATGATTTAGAATTGAATTATTTTTAATACAATCAATGCATTTAACAACCATAACATTTTCAAGTAAATGCCAAATTATCTAAAAATTATTAGTTTTAATTTCTCTTAATCTTTTAAATCACAGCGCCCTACAGACTTTTGCCCAGGAGTTATTTAAAAAACCTTGCATTTTGGTTCCTCTGAAGAATGATAGTTTTAATAAGATACTTTGAAAAATTAAATGGCACTCCGCTTGAATTTTTTTTGCAAAAAAAAAAAGGGTGTAAACAGCAGTGCATGCATGGGAAACTGTGCTAGTCGGCCAGGATTAGAGCTGCTATTCAACTATAGGTGTCAAAAAGTGAACAAAATAATAGAAAACACATTCTTGTTCCTTAGACCTGAAAATACTGATGCAGAATAACATTAAAAAAACAGATAATTGAATATTATATCCCAGATAGTTAGTGAATTTGACACAGGTGGATTTCCATCACAACTGTGATGGAAATGAACAGGAGACAGAGATTTCCTGACTCAGAACAGGGTCATCTATTGCCAGATGTGGAGCTGGAGGTAGAAGAAGAGCAGCACTGCAAAATATAGAGAACGGAGGATCTGCATGACCCGCAGTTGAACTGCCCCAGGCTATGGGTCAATCCGGCTAATTCATTCATTTTTAATATTTTAAATTGATGTTTGGGATGACAAGGAGATCTTATGGTGCAGTGAGTAGCATCCCTATTTCTGAGTTATTTTTTATATTCATTCATGGGATTTGGGCGTCACTGGCTAGGCCAGCATTTAGTGCCCATCCCTAATTGCCCTTGAGAAGGTGGAGGTGAGCTGTCTTCTTGAACCGCTGCAGTCCATGTGGTGTAGGTACAGCCACAGTGCTGTTAGGGAGGGAGTTCCAGGATTTTGACCCAGTGACAATAAAGGAACGGCGATATAGTTCCAAGTCAGGATGGTGAGTGACTGGAGGGGAATTTCCAGGCGGTGGTGTTCCCATCTATCTGCTGCCCTTGTCCTTCTAGATGGTGGTGGTTGTGGGTTTGGAAGGTGCTGTCAAAGGAGCCTTGATGAATTCCTGCAATGCATCTTGTAGATGGTACACACTGCTGCTACTGTGTGTCAGTGGTGGAGGGATTGAATGTTTGTGGATGTGGTGCCAATCAAGTGGCTGTTTTGTCCTGGATGGTGTCAAGCTTCTTGAGTATTGTGGGAGCTGCACTCATCCAGGCAAGTGGGGAGTATTCCATCACACTCCTGACTTGTGCCTTGTAGATGGTGGACAGGCTTTGGGGAGTCAAGAGGTGAGTTACTCGTCGCAGGATTCCTAGCCTCTGACCTGCTCTTGTTGCCACAGTATTTATATGGCTAGTCCAGTTCGGTTTCTGGTCAATGGTGACCCCCGGATGTTGATAGTGGAAGATTCAGTGATGGCAATGCCATTGAACATTAAGAGGCGATGGTTGGGTTCTCTCTTGTTGGAGATGGTCATTACATGACACTTGTGTGGTATGAATGTTACTTGCCACTTGTCAGCCCAGACCTGGATATTGTCTATGTCTTGCTGCATTTGGACATGGACTGCTTCAGTAACTGAGGATTCGTGAATGGTGCTGAACATGATGCAATCATCAGCGAACATCCCCACTTCTGAGCTTATGATGGAAGGAAGGTCATTGATGAAGCAGCTGAAGATGGTTGGCCTAGGACACTACCCTGAGGAACTCCTGCAGTGATGTTCTGGAGCTGAGATGACTGACATCCAACAACCTGACTCCAAACAGCAGAGAGTTTTCCCCCGATTCCCATTGATTCCAGTTTTGCTAGGGCTCCTTGATGCCACACTCAGTCAAATGCGGCCTTGGTGTCAAGGGCAGTCATTCTCACCTCACCTCGGGAGTTCAGTTCTTTTGTCCATGTTTCAACCAAGGCTGTAATGAGGTCAGGAGCTGAGTGGCCCTGGCGGAACCCAAACTGGGCATCAGTGAGCAGGTTATTGCTAAGTAAGTGTCGCTTGATAGCCCTGTTGATGACCCTTCTATTATTTTACTGATGATGAAGATTGTCTGATGGGACGGTAATTGACCAGGTTGGATTTGTCGTGCATTTTGTGTACAGGACATACCTGGGCAATTATCCACATAACAGGGTAGAAGCCAGTGTTGTAGCTGTGCTGGTATAGCTTGGCTAGGGGTGAGGCAAGTTCTGGGGCGCAAGTCTTCAGTACTATTGCCGGAATATTGTCAGGGCCCATAGCCTTTGCAGTATCCAGTGCCTTCAGCTGTTTCTTAATATCACGTGGAGTGAATCAAATTGGCTGAAGACTGGCATCTGTGATGCTGGGGACCTCCGGAGGAGGCCAAGATGGATCATCCACTCGGCACTTCTGACTGAAGATTATAGCAAATGCTTCAGACTTATCTTTTGCACTGATGTGTTGGGATCCTCCATCATTGAGGATGGGGATATTTGTGGAGCCTTCTCCTCCAGTGAGTTGTTTAATTGTCCACTACCCTTCATGACTGGATGTGGCAGGACTGCTGAGCTTAGATCTGATCCGTTGGTTGTGGGATCGCTTAGCTCTGTCTATCACTTGCTGCTTATGCTGTGTGGCATGCAAGTAGTCCTATGTTATAGCTTCACCAGGTTGATACCTCATTTTTAGGTATGCCTGATGCTGCTCCTGGCATGCCCTCCTGCACTTTTCATTGAACCAGGATTAATTCCCTGGCTTGATGGTAATGATAGAGTGGGGGATCTGCCAGGCCATGAGATTACAGATTGTGGTTGCATACAATTCTGCTGCTGCTGATGGCCCACAGCACCTCATGAATGTCCAGTCTTGAGTTGCTATCCATTTAGCACGGTGGTAGTGCCACACAACACGATGGAGGGTATCCGCAATATGAAGGCAGGACTTCATCTCCACAATGACTGCGCAGTTGTCACTCCTACTGATACTGTCATGGACAGATGGGCTTCTGTGGCAGACAGGTTGGTGAGGATGAGGTCAAGTATGTTTTTCCCTCTTGTTTTCCCTCACCACCTGCCGCAGACCCAGTCTAGCAGCTGTGTCCTTAGTCAGTAGTGGTGCTACCGAGCCACTCTTGGTCCCCCACCCAGAGTACATTCTGCACCCCTGCCACCCTCAGTGCTTCCTCCAACTGATGTTCAACATGAAGGAGCACTGATTCATCAGCTGACGTGGTAGTCAGCATGAGGCTTCCTTGCCCATATTTGACTTGATGCCATGAGATTTCATGGGGCCCAGAGCTGACGTTGAGAGGACTCCCAGGGCAACTCCCTCCTGACTGTGTACCACTGCACCACCACCTCTGCTGGGCCAGTCCTGCCAGTGGGACAGGACATACCCAGGGATGGTGATGGTGGAGTCTGGGACATTATCTCTAAGGTATGATTGCATGAGGATAACTATGTCAGGCTATTGCTTGACTAGTCTATGAGACAGCTCTCCCAATTTTGGCACTTGCTCCTAGATGTTAGTAAGGAGGTCGACAGGGCTGAGATTGCCGTTGTCGCTTCCGGTGCCTAGGTCCGTCCGGTTTCATTCCTTTTTTGTAGCGGTTTGATACAACTGAGTGGCCAGTGCATTTAAGAGTCAACCACATTGCTGTGGGTCTGGAGTCACATGTAGGCCAGACCAGGTAAGGCCAGATTTCCTTCCCGAAAGGGCATTAGTGAACCAGATGGGTTTTTACAAAAATCGTCATCATCAGACTTTTAATTCCAGATTTTTATTGAATTCAAATTCCACCATCTGCCAGGCGGGATTCACACCCAGGTCCCCAAAGCATTACCCTGGGTCGCTAGATTACTCGTCCAGTGACAATACCACTAAGCCATTATCTCCCCTTTTTATTAAGAAAGTCTTAACAATATACTTAAATCATATGATCAGACAAAGTCAACATGGTGTTAAGAAAGGTAATTGTGTTTGAAAAATTGACAGAATCACAGAATGGTTACTGCACAGAAAGAAGCCATTCAGCCCGTCATGTCTGTGCTGAATCATTGAAGGAGCAATTTACATAATGCTATTCCCCAGCTTTCTCCTCGTAGCCCTGCACATTCTTCCTTTCCAGATAATAATCCAATTCCTTCTTGAATGTTTCAATTGAACCTGCCTTCACTACGCTCTCAGAAGGAGCATTCCAAATCCTAACCACCAGCTGCATGAAAAAGCTTTTCCTCAGGTCTCCATTACTTCTTTTGCCAATTACCTTAAATCTGTGTCCTCTTGTTCTTGATCCGTCTACCAATTGGAGCAGTTTCTCTCTATCTACAAAGTCCGGATCCTTCATAATTTGAATAACTCTATCAAATCTCCTCTCAAATTTCTGTTCTCCAAGGAAAACAGTCCCAAACTCTCCAATCTATCTTCGCAACTGAAGTTCATCATCCCTAGAACCCTTTTATTGAATATTTTCTGCACTCTGTCCAATGCCTTCAAATCTTTCCTCAAGTGTGGTGCCCAAAAGTGGGCACAATACTCCAGTTGAGGCCAAACCAGTATTCTGTACAAGTTTAACAGAACTCTTGCTCTTGTACTCTATGCCCCTATTAATAAAGCTGAGGGTACTGTATGCTGTATTAATTGCTCTCTCAAACTGTTCTGCCAACTTCAATGACTTATGCACATTTATACCCAGGTGCTCTGCTCCTGTATCCCCTTTAGAATTGTACCCTTTATTTTACATTGTCTCTGTGTTCTTCCTACCAAAATGAGTTACTTCACTCATGTCTGCATTAAATTTCATCTGCCACTTATCTACCCATAGCATCAACCTGTCTATGTCCTTTTGAAGTTCTACACTATCCCCCTCACTGTTCACAATGCTTCCAAGTTTTGTAATCCACAAATTTTGAAATTGTACCCTGTAAGCCAAGGTCTAGGTCATTCATATATATCAGGAAGAGCAATGGTTTTAACACCGACCCTTGGGGAACTCTATTACAAACCTTCCTCCAGTCTGAGAAACATGCATTAACTACTACTGTTTCCTGTCGCTCAGATAGAGAGTAATGTACCTAAGTTTGCTGATGACACAAATCTAGGTGGAAGCGTAAGTTGTGAGGAGAACACAGAGAGGCTACAATGAGACATAGAAAGATTAACTGAGTGGGCAACAAGATAGCAGATGGATTATAATGTGGGTGTGAGGTTATTCTCAACGTCGTAAGAATAACAAAGCAGAATATTTTTTAAAAGGCGTGAAACTTGTAAACCTTGATATCCAGAGAGTCTTGGGTTTATTCGTACAAGGAACACAGAAAGTTATCATACAGATACAGCAAAGAATTAGGAAGGCAAATGGCATGTTGGCCTTTATTGCAAGGAGTTGGAGTACAGGAATAAAGAAGTCTTGTTACAATTGTACAGGGGTTTGGTGAGACCACACCTTTAGTGAGAATACTGTATGCAATATCCCCTTTAATATTGTACCTTTTATTTGATATTGTCTTTCCGTGTTCTTCCTACCAAAATTAATCACTTCACACATCTCTGCATTAAATTTCATCTGCTGCTTATCTGTTCATTCCACCAACCTGTCTATGTCCTTTTGAATTCCTACACCATCCTCCTCATTGTTCTCAATATCCCAAGTTTCATAACATCTGTATTTAAGGGAGGATATACTTGCATTGGAGGCACAACAGCAAAGAGTCACCAGATTGGTCCGTTGGATAAGAGGGTTGTCCTATAATGAAAGGCTGAGTAAATTGGGTCTATATTCGCTGGAGTTTAGAAGATGAGAGGCAATCTCATTGAAGCATGCAAGATTCTGAAGGGACTTGACAGGTTGTCTCTTGACATACTGAGAGGTTGTCTCTGCTGACTCAGGAATCTAAAACACAAGGGCACAATCTCAGGATAAGGGGCCAATCATTTAGTACTGAGATGAGGAGAAAATTCTTCACTCAAACGGTTGTTAATCTTTCTCTACCCCAGAGGGTTGTTGATACTCCATCGTTGAATATGTTTAAGGCTTGGATAGGTGGATTTTAGGTCTCTCAGGGAGTCAAGGAATATGGGGACTGGGCAGGAAAGTGGAGTTGAAGCTGAAGATCAGCCATGATTGTACTGAATGGTGGAATAGGCTCGATGGGCCGTATGATCTACTCCTGCTCCTATCTCTAGTCTTGAGTTCTAGTCTTCTGTTTGGCAGCAGGACAATGATGGCCCTGCGCCAGGGAGAGACATCTCTCCAGTGGTCAAACTTTCCTCCAGGACCTGCGCATAGTCACCCCAGGACATTCAGAACACCCTGTGGGACTCCATGGTCAGCGCAGACAGCCCTGGGTACTTGCCCCTTGAGAGCCAGTTAAGGGCACTGGTCAGTTCAGCCAGGCTAAGTGGCATCAAACCACCCGATGCCCTCCGGGCCAACCTTTGGCAGGTCCTCTCACATAAGATTGTGATTGTCCTCACTGGATGGATCCTGAGAGAACAGAGCACCGTAACAGGCACAGGCCTGGGCACTGACGCTCTCTGGACCTGAGACCAGGGCCCTGTTGTCGGCCAGCAGCACTTAGAGCTGCTTACAAATCCCTTGCCTTTTTCCCAGTGAATAGAAGTTGGAGCCGCGGACCAGGTCCTGAAGGAACCGAATCTGTGATCTCATAAACATGCCTCAGGACCTGACAAGTTGCAAGTCCCTCAGCTTATCCTTCTTCTCTCTGTACACCTTCCGCAGGGCCGGGTCCTTGACAGCCTGACTGAGACAGGACACTAGGTTGAGCACCTCCTGCTCTAACTGCACGACCCTGGTCTTCCATCTCCTTCTCGACCCCCTCATGTGCTCCTGATGGAAGATGTGGATGTGAGCTCTGCCCACATCCCACCATACCCTCAAGAAGGGGAAGCCTCTTTACTTTCTTCTCCATTTGGGTCAACATTGATGGAATGAGTCCTGGAAACACTCATCCTCCAGCAGCATGTTGTTAAAGTACCAGTGCGCAGACCCCATCCGTATCTGCAACAGAACCAGCTCCACCCATTCCAGGCGGTTGTCTGAGCATGGCACTGGCTGCATACAATTCCCCTCACAATCTTCCAACCTGTTTTCTTTCCTCCCCCACTCCTGCAGCAACAATTCTTATGCAGGAAAGTGCACCAAGCACTCACCTGTTGTTGTGTTTCTCTCTCCCTCCCTCCTCTAAAGCAGATGGTACTTTTACTGGTTGTTGCTCCCCACTCTCTCTCTCCCTCTCTCCCCCCTCCCTCCTTCTCTCCCCTCCTCCCTCTCTTCCTCCTCTTCCCCCACCCTCTCTTGCCCCCTCCCTCCCTTCTCTTGTCCCCTCCCACCCCTCTCTCACCCCCTCCCTCCCCTCTCTCACACCCTCTCTCACCCCTCCCTCCCTTCCTCTGTCCTTCCCTCTCTTCCCCTCCCTGCCTCTCTTCCACCCCACCCTCCCTTCCTGCAGCAGCAGTGTCTGGTCCCGCCTTCCAGCAATTTGCAATCAGCTGTGCTCCGGTCGAGAGAGCCTGCTGGTGTGTAAAGGTAATCCGGGTACCTAAAATCTTCTTTCAACAATTAGTTTTAAAATCAGCATTCATTTTTCACTTGATGCATCACAAGCGTGCACCAAGGGGCACAAATGAATGCCATTTATGCCAATTATGCCCACCATCTGCATGCAATAAATACAAGTAATATACAATTTACACACCCAAAAGGCAACCATCACTCATGGATATACCACAGAATGAAGGAGATATTATTGTAGACTTCATTGATCGAGGCTCACAACATTTTCTATCGGTTCAAAATGAACAGCCTAATAACCCCATGAGATGCAGTGACCTTTGTGGCAAATGCCTGATATGCACTACAGGCATCAAAAATCCTATCATGTCAAAATGGGAAACAGCCTATGGCCAGAAACAAACATGCTTGACTGCAAACTTACACTGGAACAGGCTTTATTAAAACTCATGTCACCACAAGAGCAATCAAAGTTAGACTTGTAGCAGCACAAAAAACAAGACAAAACTCAGTGCCTCCTATTCAATGGTCTTACTTCCTTGTCTAATTAAATCTATTTTTTCATTAAGCTTTAGCCACAGGTGAAAAAAAAACCCACATTGTGCATTTGACAAGATCTTATCATATTGATCGATTTACTCTGTTATTTCATGCATTGAAATACCTGTATTTTCATTTGTACACCCATCATTAATATTTGTTTAGTCTGGGTGACACCCATTTCAGTAAAACACTTCCTAAAGAAACAATGCAGGAATAAACCAGTACTTCATACTTGCATTGATTCCGCCAGTTAATTGTTCCATGTCAGGCTTGTTCCAAATGCTCCAGAAGTGCACAAGTGTTTGTTTTGTCTGGATGCACATATCATAGTATTTGCTCAAGCAGGGAAATGCAATTAAGATTGGGATCTACAGGTTTTTTTCAATTGGTTTGGGTTGCAGTAATGTATTTGACAAAATATGTCAAGAAATGATAGATTTTACGTATTATCCTATCCAATTAACTGACAATCCAAAAGCGAGGGTTGGAAATGGGATTGATCTTCTTTGTGTTGCATACGGCAGAACAGGAAATGAGGAGGGGAAGACGTAAGGCTCTAATATTGAGAACATGGAGTTTTTTGCAAGGGAGGTGGTCAAATACACTTCCTGCCTGTGCTGAATTTAGCCCAACCCACCACTTATTATTTTCCACATTGAAGCTTAGATTTCAAAAGGAGGCCATTCGACCATGCTAGCACTTTGCTACAGCAATCCAAAACAAATCCCATGGCTCTGATCTCTTCCAATCACTGCTCCATCTTTAAATACATGATCATTTCTCCCTTTAAAATCTCCAAAGGTCCCTGCCTCACTTTTCGCTGTTCTCCCCAGGACGGTACTACTTTCTTCTTTAAGTGTAGGCACAGTCACCACAATCCCATAGTGAGGAGAGCCGTATCTAAGGGTTACGGAATTATATTTTACAGCTCTCCTGAAAAGAAAAAGATCCGCCTACTGAATAGCCAGGATCTAATTGAATGGCAGAAAAGGCTTGAAAGGCTAAAGGGTCCACTCCTGTTCCTATATTCTTAAAAAGAAATTGAACTAAGGAGTGATTTTTTTTTTCTGTGAATTGTTCTGGAACAGATAAAATGTATTGAGGAGAAAATACAGGAGAGAAATATGCTGGGCGATATATTGATGACTTCTGAATGTTTTATTGCGTTGCTATTATTTTGGTAGATGGTTCTATTTTGGTTCTTTTTTTATCAGAATGATTTTCAGCGCAGTTTCTGATTATGTGGTGCTCAAAAATATGGAATGGACAGGGGTTGTTCTTGGCTGTATCCTCCAGCATCAACCCTGCTGGAACCCACGAGGGTCAGTGGGAGACACTTCATTTTCACTGGGAGAGAGGGAGCCCACTCCGCTAAGGTCAGATGACATGTACCACCCACCATATCATTGGAAAATCCAGCCCAGCCCACCATTGTGAGGGCGAGTTTGCCCAGATCTTTCTTGGCTCCCTATATAAGGAAGCCGATAAAGGTGTTAAAAAGATTTACTCTTCTTTGGGCATGCAGACCTGGCTTGGACCTCACACCTCCCAATGGTGATGCTTGGAGACTGAGGGCAAAATTGTCCCAGATTTGCACTAAGTGTGGCAATGGGCAGGAAAAAGGATGTTTTGCCTGCCGGCCGCAATGGTGGCTTTTAACACCGTATCATCTCAATCCTACCTCATTAATCATGCATTCCTGGGAAACACGCCATTTCGATAGCAGGGAGGCTCTCATTTGCCCATCATGCCGTCATCTCGCATCTTCCTAACGCTGGGTGCCATATTTAAAGTGCAGCTGCACGTACACCTCTCAGTGCTTTCAGTCCAGGGCTGCTGCACAGAAGACATGGCCCCGAAAGGCAAGAAAACTGCAGCCCCCTGATTCAGTGACATATCCCTGGAATGCCTGTTGAAAGCAGTGGAGGCCCGCTATGATGTCCTCTAACCCCGCTCTGGCTGCAGGAGGTCCAGCAATCTCACCACTCCGCTTGTAGGCGATGGCAGTGGTGATCAGTGTCAATGCTGCATAGAAAACGTTGGCCATCCAATGCAGAAAGAGAATGAATGATCTCAACCATGCCGCCAGGGTAAGGCAACCATCTCATTACTCTAAACTCACACACTCCTCACAAGCCCACCACACATTCACTGGCATCTCACTCACTGCCAGCTCAAGGGACATCACCACTCACTCTCTCACACACGCCCTCACATCTCCATCTGGCCTCATCTCCTCTGGAGACTGTCTCCTCAGCCCTCACCATCTTGAGACCACTTGCACAGATCAACTGGTGCCCCCACACACACCCTGGGACACCCTGCTTCTCCAGGACAGCCCTCATCCCGCAGCCTCTTCCCTTGCCTGAGGCCACTTCTCCCCCTTCCCCAAGCAAGCCCTAGCCCTGCAGCCATTGAACAGCCACCCCTGCCTTATGGCTGGTCTGGTAGATAATGACCTGCCTGTGTTCCCCCCTAAAAATGATGTGGTGCTGCCTGAGAAGCCTGGCACTGATGACTGTGAGTGCTGCCCGAAAGCAGGTAGGCAAACAAACCTCGAAGTCCCGAGCAAAGTGCAACTTGCCTTATACATGTCGCTTGTGTGAAGTTGTGAGACACATCAGCATGATACTCAGATGATCCAGCATCGGGGGAATGATTCCGGTGAGCTGGGCTTATAATGATATGCAGGTGTATTACAATGTAGTTCCCAATGTCCAATGGCGGGAAAAGTGGTCCGCCATTGATGGGCAGAGCCGACAATTGCACACTGCTTTCATGACGCTGTGAAACCGATTTTTGGCCTTCCCGCCATATTGTCTGCTCACATGCTCAAACATGCATGCCACTGCCGGGCATGGAAAATTCCACCCTGAGTTGCCTCATGTCACTGGGAGTACCAATCACCAATGTCCCAAATGAACACCACATAGGTCATGGCCAGCAGTGCTGTCTACCCTGTGGGGAATTGACTTAGCCTGCATAAGCAGCGTGGGAAACAAATTTCCCCCACAAAGCTCCATTGTAAGAAAATGTAACATGTTGAATCTTACGCTGTATACTGTGTACTTTTATAGTTTTTAAAAAGGAGGCTTGAAAAACAATGCTGTATCTGCGCATTTTGGGTCCCACTTTCCAATAGTCAAAGAAAGTGGCTACTTTAAATCAGAAATGTTGTTGTCTGAAACTATTTGAATTTTGAAGGAAGAATGTTGCTTTGAAGATTTTGATTGGAGACAGGATCCTGTTACAGCATGAGATCTTCACTAGTCCAAGTTTTTGGATATTACAAGGGCCCAACACACACCAACGAGGTAAATGTTGCTTCAACACACATTATTCACGTTTGGATATTTTGCACCCAAGAAAGAAATCATTGAGAGCACTTTCTCTCAGGTATCTGGATAAAAATAATCAATGATCAAAATAGAGCAGCTGTCAAACCCCATCAACTAACCACCACCTGTTACTGTGCAATGCCAACTAGCGGCCACATATCTTAACTGTGCAATGCCAACTAGCCACCACACATGTTACCATGTACCACCAACAAATGGTCACGGGATATTACCATGCCCCATCAAACACCACAAGCATTAACATGCGCCACCAACTAATGGCTACATGTGTTATCATCACCCATGAACTAACAATCACACATGTAAACATGCCCTACCAACTAACCACATGCATTATCTTGCTCCACCAACTAAGGGGCATGTGTTAATATGTATCATCAACTAGCAATAACATGTTTTACTGTGCACCGCCAACTAATGGGCACAAGGTTACCGTGCACCATCAATCACCAGCTGCACCGTCATAGCCTTCAGGAGCACTACTTTATCCTCGTTGCGAGCCATCACCATTGAATTGCACTGATCTCCAGAACATGGCGATCATCAACATAGTAAATCCTGCTGTGCCGAGAGGCAGTGATGACTAGTTGCTCTGTGTATAAATCTCCCAGGTGGAGTGCTCAAATTAACTGACGTATTGAGTTTGTGCTTTTCTGTTTGCAGGCACATCAATTCCATCGTGTGGGTAAGTAGAGAAAGCAAAGACCAAGCCAATGTTTGGGACACTTTCCAGAGAAACTAGTCACCCCCAGAGTGTTAAGAGGCTGGGTCTAACTTTCACTTTTGATTCAAAACAAAATTAAGGTAGGATTGTGCTGTGGAAAGTAAATTTTGTTGCAAGTGAGCTGCAATTGGAGACAATTTTGAATAAAATGACAAAGTGTGACCTTTCAGTGGACCAATCAATACACTAGAAAAAATATGTTTTGAGAATTCCATCACAAGATCATCAGTGATGCTAAATTTTCCTAACAAATTGCACTTCTTCTGATAAATTCTTGAGAATTGGCAATACTACACCCCCCTAACTGCCTTTCCACATCCCACCACATTTTCTTTTTATTCATTTTATAGGATGTGAGTGTTGCTGGCTAGGCCAGCATTTATTGCCCATCTCTAACTGCCCTTGAGAAGGTGGTGGTGAGCTACCTTTTTGAACCGCTGTAGGTACACCCACAGTGCTATTAGGGAGGAGTTTGACCCAGCTACAGTGAAGGAGACGGCGATATATTTCGAAGTCAGGATGGTGAGTGGCTTGGAGGGGAACTTGCAGGTAGCGGTGTTCCCATGTATCTGCTGCCCTTGTCCTTCTAGATGGTAGCGCTTGTGTTTTTGGAAGGTGCTGCTTAAGGAGCCTTGGTGAGTTTCTGCAGTGCATCTTGTAGATGGTACACACTGCTGCTACTATTCGCTAATGGTGGAGGAAGTGAATGTTTGTGGAAGGGGTGTCAATCAAGTGGGCTGCTTTGTCCCGGACAGTGTCAAGCTTCTTGAGTGTTGTGGGAGCAGCACTCATCCAGGCAAGTGGGGAGTATTCCATCACACTCCTGACTTGTGCCTTGTAGATGGTGGACAGGCTTTGGGGAATCAGGAGGTGAGTTACTCATCACAGGATTTCTAGCCTCTGACCTGCTCTTGTAGCCACAGTATTTATATGACTAGTCCAATTCAGTTTCTGGTCAATGGTAACCCCCAGGATGTTGATAGTGGGGGATTCAGTGATGGTAATGCTATTGAATGTCAAGGGGCGATGGTTAGATTTTGTCTTGTTGGAGATGGTCATTGCCTGGCACTTGTGTGGCGTGACTACTACTTGCCACTTGTCAGCCCAGACCTGGTCTTGCTACGTTTGGACATGGACTGCTTCAGTATCTGAGGATTCGTGAATGGTCCTGATTTGTGTGCAATCATCAGCAAACATCCCCAATTCTGACCTTATGTGGAAGTAAAGTCATTGATGAAGCAGCTGAAGGTGGTTGGGCTGAGGACACTACCCTGAGGAACTCCTACAGTGATGTCCGGGAGCTGAGATGACTGACCTCCAACAACCACAACCATCTTCCTTTGTGCTAGGTATGAATCCAACCAGAGGAGAGTTTTCCACCTGATTCCCATTGACTCCAGTTTTGCTAGGGCTCCTTGATGCCACACTCAGTCAAATGTGGCCTTGATGTCAAGGGCAGTCACTCTCACCTCACCTCAGGAGTTCAGCTCTGTTGTTCGTGTTTGAACCAAGGCTGTAATGAGGTCAGGAGCTGAGTGGCCCTGGCGGAACCCAAACTGGGCATCAGTGAGTAGGTTATTGCCAAGCAAGTGTCACTTGATAGCCCTGTTGATGACCCCTTCCATTACTTTACTGAAGATTGAGAGTAGACTGATGGGGCGGAAATGGCTGGTTGGGTTTGTCCTGCATTTTGTGTACAGGACGTATCTGGGCAATTTTCCACATAACTGGGTAGATACCAGTGTTGTAGCTGTACTGCAACAGCTTGGCTAGGGGCATGGCATGTTCTGGAGCACAGGTCTTCAGTACTATTGCTGGAATATTGTCAGGGTCCATAACACTTTGCACTATCCAGTGCCTTCAGCCGTTTCTTGATATCATGTGGAGTCAATCAAATTGGCTGAAGACTGACATCTGTGATGCTGGGGGCCTCCGGAGGAGGCCGAGATGAATCATCCACTTGGCACTACTGGCTGAAGATTGCAGGAAATGATTCAGCCTTATCTTTTGCACTGATGTGCTGGTCTCCCCCATCATTGAGGATGGGGATATTTGTGGAGCCTCTTTTTCCAGTGAGTTGTTTAATTGTCCACTACCATTCATGACTGGATGTGGTAGGACTGCAGAGCTTAGATCTGATCTGTTGGTTGTGGGATCACTTAGCTCTGTCTATCACCTGCTGTTTATGCTGTTTGGCACGCAAGTAGTCCTGTTCTATAGCTTCGCCAGGTTGACACCTCATTTTTAGGTAAGCCTCATGCTGCTCCTGGCATGCCCTCCTGCACTCTTCATTGAACCAGTGTTTATCCCCTGTCTTGATGGTAATGATAGGGTGAGGGATATGGCAGGCCATGAGGTTACAGATTGTGGTTGAGTACAATTCTGCTGTTGTTGATAGTCCACAGCGCCTCATGGATGCCCAGTCTTGAGTTGTTGGATCTGTTCAAAATCTATCCCATTTAGCACGGTGGTAGTGCCACACAACACGATGGAGGGTATCCTCAATGTGAAGGCGGGACTTTGTCTCCAGAGCGACTGTGCGGTGGTCACTCCTACCGATACTGTCATGGACAGATGCATCTGTGGCAGGCAGGTTGGTGAGGATGAGGCCAAGTATGTTTTTCCCTCTTGTTGGTTCCCTCACCACCTGCTGCGGACCCAGTTCAGCAGCTATGTCCTTTAGGAGTCGTCCAGCTCGGTCAGTAGTGGTGCTACTGAGCCAATCTTGGTGATGGACATTGAAGTATCCCACCCAGAGTACAAATTTTCATGCTTCCCTCCTCCTCTTCTATTCTACTGTAACCATTTACCCCTCCTCTGGGACCATCTTTTGTTTCCATTTTTATCTCATTATGATGTTCTTTTTCCCTTGTGCATCATGCTGGAGGAGATTACAGAGTTAGGGAAGGGTGAGACCATGCAGGGATTTAAAAACAAGGATGAGAATTTAATAATCGGGGCCAGTGTTGTGAGTTAGGCCACAGTCTCCAAGTTTATAGAGGGTAGAACATGGGAGACTGACCAGGGCTGCATTTGAAAAGTCCAGTCTGGAGGAAACAAGGCATGGATGAGAGTTTCAGAAGCAGAAGAGCTCAGGCAGGGAAGGAAATAGGAAACATTGCAGAGGTGGAAATAGGTGGTCTTAGTGGCAGTGTGGATTTGTGGTTTGAAAGCTCATCTGGGGTCAAGTAAAACACCGAGGTTGTGAATTGTCTGTTTCAGCCTCAGATAGTTACCAGGGAGAGCGATGGAATAGGTGAGGTAGCAGAGTTTGTTGTAAGGACCGAAGATAATGGTTTCAGCCTCTGCCATATTTAATTAGGGGAAATTTTGCTTATCTAGTACTGGATGTTGAATAAGCAGTCTGACAATTAAGAGACATGAATAAGCAGTGTAACAATTAAGAGAAGGGTTGAGAGAGGTGTTGGTCAGGTAGAGCTGGGTGTTATCAGCAGACTTGACGTTATGTTTTTGGATGATATTACCATGTATATCAAAAGTAGGAAGGGTCCAATCACAGATCCTTGGGGGACACCAGATGTAATTGTATGGGAATTGGAAGAGATTTTCTGGCTTGGTTGGAAAGATAAGAATGGAATGAGGTGAAGAGCAGACCTACGCATCTGGATGGCAATGGAGAGGTGTTGGATGTGTGGTTAAACATGTTAAAGGCCGCAGACAGATCGAGAAGGAAGAGGAGGAAGGGTAGTTTGCTTTTGTCACAGGAACACCCAGATGTGAATATAGCGGTGGAAGAGGGGCAGACAGTTGAGTAGAACGATCCCCTTTATCTCCTGCAGCCTGGACCGATTTGTGGCTACCTTGGCCAGGGGCAGACCCAGGAGAAGGTCCTCCGATCTGCCGGTCCCCCTCCACACCAAGTGGCCGAAGATCAGGAGGATGGGGCTGAAGTGCAACCAAACACTGAGGAGCAGCCCCCTCAAATAATCAAAAGGGACTGCAACCTTGTACAACCTACATAAACATGGAACACAGACTCCTCAAGGCTGCAGAAAATACAAGCAGGCTAGGTGTCCATGAATTGACTTAATCTATGATTGCATGGGACTGCTGCATGCAACACCCTCCACGCCAATCCCCAGTGGAAAAAGTGATGACTCCCATATAGAGAGCCCTCCACAGGGGGCCCCCACCTCCGCTGGATGGCAGGACAGAATGCCACGATGTGTCCGGACGGTTGACAATGGCGAGGAAGTGAAGGGTGTGCAGCAGCAACCCAGACAGGAAACCCATGCACACAGAGTAGAATGGCATGGAGATAAATCTCTCTCTTTTCTCTTTTGGGTATCCATTAAAAATAATGAACAAATAATCAATTGATCAACTCTTAAACGGGCACTGTAATGAAAACAAAACTTGAAAGGAAACTTATCAAAAATTAAAATAAAATGTTGTTTTGGGGCTAATGATGCACTCCATCCCCTGTGGAATCCAGTGGTCATGAGGCCTTATGTGTACCGATGGACACTGCACGCTCCCTCTCCAGGGACACCTGGATGCAAATGTAGCCATGGAAGAAGAGCATACAGTTGTGTCAAACGACCCCCACAACTGCCCACTGTCTGGACCAGTTAATGGCCAGCTTGGTCAGGCCCAGGAGCAGATCCACAAGGAGGCCCAGTGTCCTGCCCGTGCCCCTCCACACTCGGGTAGACAAAGGTTAGGAGTGTGGGCTGAAGTGGAAACAAAACTTGAGGAGCAGCCCCCTCAAATAATAAAAAAGGGCCTGCAACCTCACACAACCCAGTAAACATGGGACATGGACTCTTCAAGGCTGCAGAAAATACAGGCAGCCTGGAGGTCCGTGAACTATCTTAATCTTTTGTTGCATGGGACTGCTGCGTGCAACACCCTCCACACCAAATCCCTAATGGAAATGGGGAAGACTCCCATGTGGACAGTCTCCCACCAGGTGCCCACACCACCGCTGGTTGGCAGAACGGAATGCCATGGCATGTTCCGATGGCTGAAGAGGGCAAGGAAGTAGAGGATGTGCAGCAACAGCTTATAAAAGAAGTCTCTCCCCATAGAATGGAATGGCACTGAATGAAGTCTCTACACGCTCTTTTTAAGAATCTAATCAAATAAACATATTAACAACCCCTTAAGGGGGCACTGTAACAAAAAGACAAAACTTTAAAGGAAACTTATTGAATTAAATTGAAATAGTCTGCTTGGGGTTGATGATGCACTCCAGCCCCTGCAGCGCCCACTGGTCAGGGAAGGCCCCAAGTGTACCGGTTGGCACTGTATGCTCCCCCTCAAAGGACACCCAGGCACGAACATAGCCACAGAAAAGGGGCCAAAGTTGAGTCTAACATCTCCCTTCATGGTCCGCTGCCTGGACCTATTGATGGCCATATTGGGCAGGCCCTGGAGCAGAACATGAGGAGGTCCAGTGTCCAGCAGCAGTTAAAGGAAACCCCTTCACACAGAATAGAATGGTGCTGAAGTAAGCCTCTCTTTATAAGCTGTTTTGAAAAAAAAACAATAATCTGTAAAATAAATTAACAATTAAGAGGGGTGACAGCTCCTGATGGGGCACTGTAACAAAACCAAAACTTAAAAGGAAACTTACGTAATTAAATTAAAGTGTAATTCCCTGGGCAAGTCTCTCTTTATATGTGCTCAAGATACTTAATCAATGTCCTTTCCCTGTGTATCCTTAACCTTAATAATACAATTATCATACCATTAACCGAGGCCTGCTTAAGTTAAAAAATAATATATTGGTCAACATTCCTCCCTCAGCCGAAAACAGATGAACCCATTTGTGGGATCATACTGTGTGCAAATTGACTGCTACATTTGCCTTAAAAAATTGTGACTGCATTTCAAAAATAATTCATTGGCTGTGATATGCTTTAGGCCATCTTGGAGATATGAAAGGCACTATATGAATGCAATTTTTCCTTTAGCAATCTTTCTGCTCTTTTCTAACTTTGAAGGTCATACATAGTGAACCCCAACAAATTGGATGATTTTCCCATTGTCTTCTCCTGACATTTTCAGCGATTATATATTTTGAGATAACTTTAAACACTTAGACATTGTTGTTGGCATTTTAGAATCTATCCACACAGTTCTTTTCAACCCAGCTCACATTTTTCTTGCAGCTGCCTCTCAACCACCTGCTATTCTCTGACTTTATGCATAAGCAACTCAATTTAAAAAAATGACACAACATAGAAAATGCCTACTATACTTACAAAGCGGTCCTGTTTTACTTAACAACTGTTTACAATGGGATTGACATTTCAAAACATCTGTGGTATCATGAAATAAATATCTTGTGCATATAAGAGTTCCATTATCAATGTCTTTACTCACTGCATTATATAAATTTTTATAAATGCACTTCAGCAATCAATTATTGAATTTTTAACATGCTGTTTTGTGGTCGGACAGCAAATATATATCAAATTCCTTCTACAGCATTCTTGATAGCTGATTTCAATTCAAACAGTTCAAAGGGTTTATATAGTTCTGCTTTATCCAAATGTTTATGTGAGGCAGTGTAAACAATTATTTGCTACACTGCCTGCTCTGGCTCAGTGCTAGCATACTTGCCTTTGAATCAGAAGGCTGTGGGCTCAAGTCCTACTCCAAGGCCGGAATTTTCCCATCCCGCCTGTGGCGGGTTTCGTGGTGGAGAATCCAGCAGCAGGCAAAAAGTCACAAACCTGCCATTGTAAAAACAAGTCGCAATTCTCCCGACGGTGTGTTCATTACGGGTCGGTTATCCCGCTGACTAGTGGCGCGAACGCCACATGCATTCATTAGCATGTCATGAGTGCTCATTAAAACAGCTGTTCGCCAGAATTTTGTCAGGCCTTCCAATCTTCCGTCATGCCAGCGGGAAATTATGTCGGCCTCAAACCTGTTTGAAAGTGGTGGGGGGGGGGGCGCGTGCACAAGGCGGACCTCAGTTTGCTGGTAACTTCGAAGTGAATGGAACATATCTGCCATAGTGCTGCGCAAGTCTTGTTGCGATGAACGCCACTCTGCTGGGGCTGTAGGGTTGGACAGCTCCTTCTCTTTGCTTTCACTGTCCCGAAGAACACCACTGTGCTGTGGTACTCATGCAGGCCTCCACTTTCAGAGACTAGCACTTCAACGGGGGGGTGGACTGTGAGGCGAGGGTTGGGTTGACAAACACAATGGGGGCAACGGGGAGGGAAGGTGGTGGAATACCAGTGAGAGGCAAGGGTGAACATGATGGGAGCATTTCTAGGGTCGCCCTCTAACCTCTTGTTGCCTCAGGAGTGAGCAGGAATCTGCTTAGAAAGAAAGGAGGAAGACCTCCTTGCGATGAAAGCCACTGAAAGCCAATGACTTCATTAGCACTGTTATAGGGCTACTCAGAACTCAGTGAATTCACATCACGGTCAAGAGTAACACATAGGAATGTAGGATTTGGGAACGCAGGCAATACTGATGGAGGCACAGCTCTATCACATATGGCATTCCATCAATGATGGCCTGTCATGTGTTCACCAGATGTGACACTCCTAATGGGCCAAAGGGCATCCACCTCATTGACCATGAGCAACTGATTGATCATTAATATGCCACATCAGAGATTGGAGCACAGAGCTAGGTTGGGTTACCTGACGCCACGTGGAGTTGGAGGATATCCCCTGCCAGCGGCTTTGAAGACGTCTGCTGCATTCAATTTCGTGGCCTCTGGTTTTTTGGGGGATTTCTCAATTTCACTTCTTGGGGTCTACTAATTTGCTGAGGGCTTCCTGTCGGATTAGTGCGACCTAGAGAAAACAAGAGAAAGCCACGAGACCCCGGCTGGAGGCAAAGACACAGTCGATTTTATTATCGTTGCAACGAGAGATGTGGAACTACACCAGAGTCACATCTAATGAATACAAGCACGTATCCAGTTTTTATAGTAAGACAGCTTCATTCATTGCTATGGCTAACAATACAGCGAAGATAGTAAACAATACGCAGAGATTGCTTCCCATTTCATATTAACGATTGTACACTGTCAAGTTCATGTTACAATGCAGCCGGAGATAAACTCTGATAAGTATTGATAGCCTATTAACAATCGGAAGTGAACTCTGATGAATATTGATAGTCTGCTATTGTCTACTTACAGACATCCATCTCTCTTTAACTGCCCTCCCATAACAAGGTTATGGGTGTTCACAATGCCCAGACCATTCCGATTATTTTAAACACACAAAATACACATACAACCCATGTCAGCGTCTGTCCCTATCTTACACAGATTTACATTATTAACTAGCTCAGCCTATTACCTTTGTTCTCAACTGACCCAGGTTGGCTCACGAGCAGCAGGGGTGTGAGCACCGGCACCAAGGAGTTGTCCCTACATACCTTTTCATTTAGCTAATGTCGGGGGGGGACTACCATACAGCCAAGGAACCATGTTCCCCGACTGAAAATTCCCCACAACAATCCCTCCTGTTGCCCACAGGGGAACACACGGTCCCCACATTGGGCAATTCATATACCTGGCTCACCGATCATTGCCCTCCGCTCCTGGTGCAGAACTCGGGGCCCCCTGCTGCCAAACTGCTGTCGCTGCTTCTTACACGTAGTGATGCACAAAGCTAGTATAGTCATTAGCTGAATCACTACCAATAAATGAGATATGATCCGAAGCCATGGGTGGATTTGAACATTAAACCCCCAGTTCCATATAGTCTTGTACCAAGGCTCCACCTGGAGTGCATTGGCAATGTCTTTATTAAGGGTTTCTGCTTCCGAAGTAATTTTCCTGAGTCTGGTCAAGCTGTCTTTTAAATGCTTCTGGATCTCAGCGAATTCCTTGGGTACATGAGGGATGGGTGGCAGCACGTCATGCTGGCACCAGGAGATGTTGGGAGCAAAGGCTTCTGCGGTTTCAATAGTCTGTCTCTTCCACGGGTGAATTTCTATAATATGTGCTGTTGCGATGGGCGTGGGTGCCTGTGGGCTGAAGCAAAAGGAACCATTGGGCAGGTCACTCTTCCACACTGCATTTTGGGCTGTCCCGTTGTCATGCAGTAGGTGCCCCCTCCCCTGTGGGCAACCCTGGTAGGAGAGGTCATGGCCGGAGATATTTCTACGGTGCACCCCGTGGTGCGGTTTAATCTGCACTGGCTTTGTTTGGCGAGGGTTAGTGGGTGTGGGCATGCTAGCAGGGTGCCAGACCGGCGGCACCCCTTGGTGCTTACCCCCACCAAGACCCCTTGCTTGAATATTGCTTCAGCCGGGACAAGGTGGTAGCGAATCGTAACCTTATCCCGTCGAACTCCGATATTTTCCACTTCATACAGGGGGTAGGGTCCCCCCTCGTATTTGTCCCATACCAGAAGCATTAGGATGACCCCTACCACCAGGCTATCGTTTACTGAGCACCCTTCTACCACCGGGACTAGGTGAGACAACCCTCTGAAGGTGCAGGGGTCGCGTGTACCAGGGTGCTGTCCCATCCGGCTCAGGGCTGTGTTGCTAATCCAGTCCGGGATTTCTCCTCTTTTAATCTGCTCCAGCCCTGTCTTCAACTGACTGTGGGCCTATCCACCTAAACTATGACAGATTGCCCCTTTCGCCATTTCCTTCTCCAGCTGATACTCTCGATCAGTCAGCTGATTCAGGGTCTTAGCCTGCCCCTTATGGTCCGGATCCCCTTTATCTCAGATGAACCCAAGACCCCCCCTTCTCTGGCTGTCTGGGCAATCAGGCTGGCTGGCCCCTGCTGGAGCCGCTTAAGGACTGCTTTTAGTTTGTCCTGCCCGTCCTGTACAGTGGCAATGTCTAGCGAATTAACCACCGATGTCCCGGTGTTGACCCCGGTCAGCAGGTCTTTCAGTGTCGACCGTTTACGCTGCCAACAGGGCCCGTTGGGATTTATGTGAGGGGTAAAGGTCTGTTGGGCTCTCTGCATGGTCATTTGTGCCATGTGGCGGTAGAGGGCCTGGGTGGTTGGTGGGCAATCACGGAGCATTCCTAAATTGGCCAGATTAATTATGGTTGGCACGGTTTCATATTGTACATTTTCGTACACGACTTTCTCAGTTGCCCGCATCACCAAGCCGCTCTCGGGTCCTGGTTCTCGTCCCGGGCAGTGAGGGTGGACCCATGGTGTTCCCGTTGTTCTGCTATGGGCAGGGGGAGTGGTGGTTGGTCTCCCTCCCCATCCCCAGGAGTAGACGAATGGCACAGCCCCCACTAGGTAAGGGTCCCTTTTATCTGAGCAGAACACTTGAGCGCACCCGCACTGCAGTACTACCAACGTTAGCTTGGGGACCCCGTAAATAATGGCCTAATTGCACCCTGGACCGTGACTGACCTCCTCACCATTAGGGGCTGCACACACCCACCTATTTCCAGGGATATTATATTTGCTTCGCCCCAGCCGGTACCCGGGATCATATGTTACCGTCACACATTTCCCCCCGGCTTAACCCGTAACCAATAGTCCCACGAATCTTTGGCTCCTGCTGTCCGTTTGTAGTTCGCCATCTCTTTTGCACTCTTGTTCGGCCAGTCGTCTTCCATGTTTGCCCAATAATCTCCGCTCACAGTGATCTTCCCGACCCGCTGGGTGTTTGCTGATCTCTCTTGTTCTTCCTCGCAGTATGCCTCGTGGTGCAGTCCCCGGGGTACAATGGTGAGAATGAAGACCAAGATGGTGTTCGCAGTTGGCAAGCTTCTCCGGTACCTGTAAATTCAAACAGAAGGGTGGCATGTGTACATCACGTCGCCCGGTTACTGGTCAACAGGAGGGGAAGTTCGTTTAAGTTCTGTCCAGTGTTTCCAGACCCCTTACCCCTTCTGATCGACTCAAGCTCATGTGTCGCTGCCGATGATTACCTGGTAGGGTCCTGACCACTGTGGCCCGAACCCCAGCTTCGTGGGCAGTTCCCTAGTCATAACCCACTCCCCAACCTCGGGAACCTCAGGTTCCTTGGTTTCCGGATTTAGACCATAAGACCATAAGACATAGGAGCAGAAACTAGGCCATTCGGCCTATCGAGTCTGCTCTGCCATTCAATTATGACTGATAAGTTTCTCAACCCCATTCTCCCGCCTTCTCCCTGTAACCTTTGTTCCCCTTACCAATCAAGAACCTATCTATCTCGGTCTTAAATACACTCAATGACCTGGCCTCCACAGCCTTCTGTGGCAATGAATTCCATAGATTCACCACTCTCTGGCTAAAGAAGTTTCTCCTCATCTCTGTTCTAAAAGATCTTCCCTTTACTCTGAGGCTGTGCCCTCGGGTCCTAGTCTCTCCTACTAATGGAAACATCTTCCCCACATCCACTCTATCCAGGCCTTTCAGTATTCTGTAAGTTTCAATCAGATCCCCCCTCATCCTTCTAAACTCCATCAAGTACAGACCCAGAGTCCTCAAACTTTCCTCATATGTTAAGCCTTTCATTCCTGGGATCGTTCTCGTGAACCTCCTCTGGACCCTCTCCAGGGCCAGCACATCCTTCCTGAGATACGGGGCCCAAAATTGCTCACAGTATTCTAAATGTGGTCTGACAAGAGCATTATAAAGCCTCAGCAGCACATCCCTGCTTTTATATTCTAGTCCTCTCGAAATAAATGCCAACATTGCATTTGCCTTCCTAACTTCTGACTCAACCTGCAAGTTAACCTTAAGAGAATCCTGGACTAGGACTCCCAAGTCCCTTTGCACTCCGGATTTCTGAATTCTCTCCCCATTTAGAAAATAGTCGATGCCTCGATTCTTCCTACCAAAGTGCATGACCTCACACTTCCCCACGTTGTATTCCATCTGCCACTTCTTTGCCCATTCTCCTAACCTGTCCAAATCCTTCTGCAGCCTCCCCGCCTCCTCAATACTACCTGT
This sequence comes from Cetorhinus maximus, assembly GCF_964194155.1. Lineage (NCBI taxonomy): Eukaryota > Metazoa > Chordata > Chondrichthyes > Lamniformes > Cetorhinidae > Cetorhinus > Cetorhinus maximus. Next base: position 139,799,209 of record NC_135880.1, read on the forward strand.
CCCTCCACCTATCTTTATATCATCTACAAACTTAGCCAGGATGCCCTCAGTTCCTTCATCTAGATCATTAATGTATAAAGTGAAAAGTTGTGGTCCCAACACTGACCCCTGCGGAACTCCACTAGTCACCGGCCACCATCCTGAGAAGGACCCCCTTATCCCCACTCTCTGCCTCCTGCCAGACAGCCAATCTTCTATCCATGCTAGTACCTTGCCTCTAACACCATGGGCTCTTATCTTACTGAGCAGCCTCCTGTGCGGCACCTTCTAGAAGTCCAAGTAGATAACATCCATTGGCTCTCCTTTGTCTAACCTACTCGTTACCTCCTCAAAGAATTCTAACAGATTTGTCAGGCATGACCTCCCCTTGATGAAACCATGCTGACTTTGCCCTATTTTACCATGCACTTCCAAGTATTCTGAAATTTCATCCTTAATAATCGACTCTAAAATCTTACCAACGACCGAGGTCAGGCTAATTGGCCTGTAATTTCCCGTCTTTTGCCTCACTCCCTTCTTAAACAGGGGGGTTACATTAGCGATTTTCCAGTCCTCTGGGACCCTCCCTGACTCCAGTGATTCCTGAAAGATCACCACTAACGCCTCCACTATCTCTTCAGCTATCTGCTTCAGAACTCTGGGGTGTAATCCATCTGGTCCAGGTGATTTATCCACCTTCAGACCTTTCAGTTTTCCTAGCACCTTTTCCGTGGTAATGGCCACTATACACACCTCTGCCCCCCGACTCTCTTGAACTTTGAGGACGTTACTCCTGTCTTCCACTGTGAAGATTGACGCAAAGTACCTATTCAGTTCCTCCGCGATTTCTTTGTTCCCCACTACTACTTCTCCAGCGTCATTTTCCAGCGGCCCAATGTCCACTTTTGCCTCTCTCTTACCCTTTATATATCTAAAAAAACTCTTGCAATCTTATTTTATATTACTGGCTAATTTATCCTCATATTTAATCTTCTCCCTCCTTATTTCTTTTTTAATTGTCCTCTGTTGGTCTTTGTAGGCTTCACAATCCCCTGGTTTCCCACTGCTCTTTGCCGCATTGTATGCTTTCTCTTTAGCTTTTATGCTGTCCCTGACTTCCCTTGTCAGCCATGGTTGCCTCGTCCTCCCTTTAGTATGCTTCTTCTTTCTAGGGATGAATTTTTGCTGCGTCTCCCAAATTACTCCCAGAAACTCCTGCCATTGCTGTTCCACTATCTTTCCTGCTAGGCTCATCTCCCAGTCAATTCTGGCCAGCTCCTCCCTCATGCCTCTGTAGTTGCCTTTATTCAACTGTAATACCGTTACATCTGATTCCAGCTTTTTCCTGTCAAATTGCAGGGTAAATTCTATCATATTATGGTCACTTCCTCCTAAGGGTTCCTTCACCTTAAGCTCCCTTATCAAATCTGCCTCATTACACATCACTAAATCTAGAATTGCCTGTTCCCTAGTGGGCTCCACCACAAGCTGCTCCAAAAAGCCATCTCGTAGACATCCCACAAATTCCTTTTCTTGGGATCCACTACCAACCTGATTTTCCCAGTCTACCTGCATATTGAAATCCCCCATGATCACTGTAACCTTGCCTTTCTTACACGCCTTTTCTATCTCCTGGTGTATCTTGTGCCCCACATCCTGCCTACTGTTCGGAGGCCTGTACATAACTCCCATTATGGTTTTTTTACCTTTGCAGTTCCTCAACTCTACCCACACAGATTCTACATCACCTGACCCTATGTCATTTCTTGCTATCGATTTAATTTCATTTCTTACTAACAAAGCAACCCCACCCCCTCTGCCAACCTGCCTATCTTTTCGATAGGATGTATATCCTTGGATATTTAGCTCCCAGTCCTGATCCCCTTGCAGCCATGTCTCCGTGATGCCCACCACATCATACCTGCCAATTTCAATCTGCGCCACAAGCTCATTTGCCTTATTTCGTATACTGCGCGCATTCAGATACAACACCTTCAGTTCTGTATTTTCCCTCCCCTTTCTCATTGTCGTCCCTTTATCTGATGTGCTTGAAGTTAGATTCCTAGCCCTTTCCAAACACTCTGTCCTATTTTGTGTTCTGGAGACTTTAATAGCCTCTCCTGGGCTCTCCTTTCTTTTCAGTTTTTTCATAATTTTCCATGAAGTTGAATCCACCCCCCCACATGCTAACCTGCTGCTTTGTTTCCCATTAGTCATACTTATTGGGGTTTTACCCTTCCCTCCACCCTCCCCCCCCACTTTCTAGTTTAAAGTCTTGTTGACCACCCTATTTACCCTTTTCACTAGAACATTGGTCCCAGATCGGTTCAGGTGGAGACCATCCCAATGGTACAGATCCCTCCTGTTCCAATACTGATGCCAGTGCCCCACGATTTGCGCGCTTATCTGCTGCCTTCTGGCGGGTCCCTCCTGTTGTTCTCATATCCTTCAGCTGTTTCCCTAGCTCCACAATGTATTGTCTGATCTGGTCCCTAATTGGTCCTACGGGCCCCCCTCCTGTGATAATATTCTCGGGTAGCCTCATCGCCCTTCTGGTCATGAGCTCGAAAAGGCTCAAGCCGGAGGTGCGATTTGGCACTGCTCGCAGTTTCATCAGAATCGCGGGTAAGGCATCCGCCCATGACTCCCATGTTTCACTGATAGACTTTGCTATGGCTAGTTTGAGGGTACGGTTCCTCTTTCCACCATCCTGGAGCTCTGGGGGTGATAAGGCAAGTGGAACTTTTGCCTGATCCCCAGGAACCTGCATGTGTCCTTCATGACTCTGCCCGTGAAGTGGGTTCCCTGATCGGAGTCCACCTGCATCGGTAGTCCCCACCGGGGTACTACTGCTTGGGCTAGTATTTTGGCCACAGTCAGGGCCGAACAGTCACGCGTGGCAAAGGCTTCGACCCACTTAGTAAATTGGTCGACTACTACTAAGCATTACCTTTCTCTCCGGACCTGCGGCAGTGGCCTAGTGAAATCAATATGGATTATCAATATGAACCCTGGGTCTGGGTTGATGCCCTGTTTTGATTTTCACCTGCTTTCCTGGGCTGAACTGGGCACAAGTGACACATCTCTGGCATTACTTGGCCACGTCTTGTCCCAGCCCTTTTCACCACCAGTCCCTTTCAATGGACCCCAGGGTAGCATTCTGTCCCACATGGGCGCTCCCATGATGTAAGTGCATAATTGTCTTTTGTAGACATCTAGGAGCTACCACTCTGCCCTCCTTCTTCCAAATACCGAGTTCGTCTGGTGCAGCCCCTTGCCTCTGCCACTCTTTCCTTTCTTCCTCATCTACAGCCTCCTGCACTATCTTGACATTTATCTCGCCCTCCTTTACCTCCTTCACAGCCTTTACTTCTTTATTTTGATTTTTTAATTTAAATTCACATTGCCCTTGTGTTGCTGTTCCTGTTCCTACATCACCATTATCCCTTATCTCGCTCTCATCCCACTTCAGAGGCAGAGCGGCTGCCTGAGCGGCCCGGTCAGCCGCCGCATTGCCCTTCTGTTCAGAGGTGACTGCCTTCTGGTGTGCTTTAATTTTGATACCGCTGCCTCGGTGGGTAAGTCAGCAGCTTGAACGAGGTCCCGGATAAGGGAGTTGTGCCGGATCGCGTCCCCTCCTGAGGTAATGAACCCCCGGCGGAACCAGGCCGTCATATAATCATGAGTGACCCCGAAGGCTGTGTAGATGTTCGCCCTCTTGCCTGTGCTTAATCGAAGGGCGACCATTAGTGCAATGATCTCGGCTACCTGAGCTGATTGGGTCCCAGCCACGGATCTGGAGGTGACAGTGGTGAGCGTATCATCGACCATTGCCCATCCCGTGACTGGGGTCCCGAGGCGGTATTTCCGGGACCCGTCTACAAACAGGGTGAGGTCGATGGGTCCAATGGACTTGTCCCATACCTCTGGAGTGCAGTGGTTATCCTCTCCCTCTGTAAGGAGTAGTTCTGCTGGGTTGGGTCCAGTGTCGCGGATGATCTTAATGGAGCTGTCCTTTGGTAGAAGGACAGTCTCCCACTTAGCCCGTCTGATGTTTAATATCGAGTGGAGTTTGCCCGTGTTCAACATCTCCACTAAAGTGTAGCATGATCTCGCCTATCATTACTGTGGGCTCGCTTGCCTGAACAGCCCAGGCTGCACAGTCACTGAACCCCATTGAAACCAGGGATTGCTTGGTTGAGTAGTAAGCGAACGGTCATAGGGTGTTGGCGTGAGTTTGTGCAACTACAGTGTTGTAGGTATTGCCATTGTGGTGGCAATAGAGGTAGAAGGGATCGGTTCCTCTTGTGTGCGCCAAATCCTCTGTGCCTCCGCGTCCAGTCCAGATTTTTGTTCGCTTACACAGGACTTTAAATCGCCGGCTCCCGTCCCTCTTGTGTCTCTGTCCGATACTGACGGTAGTGAGTACTCACCGTTAGCTCGGTCCAGATGACACTTGAGGCCTTCACCAGGAACCGGACGATCCTGCCGACTACACCAATTTGTTGGGAGATTTCTCAGTTCCACTTCTTGGGGTCTATCAATTTGCTGAGGGCTTCCTGTCGGATTAGTGCGGCCTAGAGAAAACAAGAGAAAGCCACGAGACCCTGGCCGGAGGCAAAGACACAGTTGATTTTATTATCGTTGCAACGAGAGATGTGGAACTACACCAGAGTCACATCTAACAAATACAAGCACGTATCCAGTTTTTATAGTAAGACGGTTTCATTCATTGCTATGGCTAACAATACAGCGAAGATAGTAAACAATACGCAGAGATTGCTTCCCATTTCATATTAACGATTGTACACCGTCAAGTTTATGTTACAATGCAGCCTGAGGTAAACTCTGATAAGTATTGATAGCCTGTTAACGATCGGAGGTGAACTCCGATGAATATTGATAGTCTACTATTGTCTACTTACAGACATCCATCTCTCTTTAACTGCCCTCCCATAGCAAGGTTATGGGTGTTCACAATGCCCAGACGATTCCGATTATTTTAAGCACAAAAAATACACATACAACCCACGTCAGCATCTGTCCCTATCTTACACAGATTTACATTATTAACTAGCTCAGCCTATTACCTTTGTTCTCAACTGACCCAGGTTGGCTCACGAGCAGCAGGGGTCCAGGCACCAGCACCAAGGAGTTGTCCCTACATACCTTTCCGTCTAGCTAATGTCGGGGGGGGACCACCACACAGCCAAGGAACCATGAAATTGTTCCAAGAAAACTGAAAATTCCCCACAACAGGTTCTTTCCAAGGTTGAACAGGTGACCTGTGCGGCATCTCTCTGTCCACAACACATCGATGCTTAAAGGAAGTCACAGATGCCCTTTTCAGGAAGGCTCATCATTATGTCAGGTTTGCTCTGGATGAAGTTAGCCAGGCTGTGAAATTCACTGGCTTTGCCACCATCTCAGGCTTCCCAACAGTGCAGGGTGCAATAGACTGCACCCATGTGGCTATCCGGGCTCCATGGCAGCAGCCCCTAATGTTTATAAATCACAAGGGCTATCATTCCATCAATGTACAACTGGTGTGTGATCACCAGAAGCACATACTACACGTTTGTGCACGGTACCCTGTGAATTGCCATGACTCTTGCATCCTGAGTCACTCTCAGGTGCCTGAAATATTTAAGGGGCCACTTCGTCTGCAGGGATGGTTGCTTGGAGATAAGGGGTACCCACTGAAACGCTGGCTGATGATACCATTGCGTCGCCCTCAGAGTCGTTCTGAGGAGGGATACAATGCTGCTCACAGCTCCACACGCTCCCTTACAGAGCAGACCATAGGGCTTCTAAAGATGCGCTTCAGATGCTTGGATCACTCAGGTAGCTCACTTCAATACACTCCTGACAGGGTTTCCCACATCATCGCAGTGTGTTGCGGCCTTCACAATCTGGCAATGCAAATTGGTGAATCCCTGCCACAGGATGAACTGGAGGATGAGAGCTCATCGGAGGCTGAAGATCTGGAGGCCCAGGAACCTTAGGAGGCTGCTGAGGGTCAGTATGAGCGTGAGCACACCATGGAGAAAGGATGACATGGGACACGTGCCCGTTATACGTTAATTGCTGACAGGTTCCAGTAAGAACAAAGTTAAGTGAGGGAATATGGCCACATCTCTCCTAGCCCTCAATGCCAGGGGATGTTCACCTACTTGCAGCAAGAATGAGTTCGGCATTCACACTTGCCTCATGAATCGCCAGGCTATGATCTTTGCTTTGGTCCCTGGGGCCCTGTGAGTGAGCTCATTCCGGGAACTGAGAGTCCACTTAGGAACAAGATCGATGCGAGAGAAGGCTTGACACCTTCGCCGCCATCTAATGATGCAAACACTGGTGCGACTGAGGTATGGACAATGCCTAGGGATCTCCTCCTCCTGTGCTTGTCTTGTCTTCTGCTACCACTGAGGAGACACAAATGCCGCTAGATTATTAATGCTGATGAGCTGCCCTCACTCAAAGGTTCCTCACTCTTCTGAGGAAGAAGGGCTAGAAACGCTTCCATCACAGCCTTCCAATAAAGATTTAAACACACCTCCCTGATATCACACAAGGGGTGCAGATACTAGTTCAACTGAGGTTGACATCACAGGGATGTGAATCTGACAGTGGGACACTATCACTGAGTGGGAGGATGGCTAAACCTCAAAATAAGAGGATTCCAAAGTACAAAATCACAACGGCTTCAGTTGACCAGAACATTCACATAACCATCAAATGCATTAACAAATGTGCAATTTATTTAAATGTCTAGCGCACCTGTGACCCAGAAGTGACATCAATTTTTCCCAATGCGGTCTCCTCTACATTGGAGAGACCAAACGCAAACTGGGCGACCGCTTTGTAGAACACCTGCGGTCTGTCCGCAAGAAAGACCCAAACCTCCCTGTCGCTTGCCATTTTAACACTCCACCCTGCTCTCTTGCCCACATGTCTGTCCTTGGCTTGCTGCATTGTTCCAGTGAAGCCCAATGCAAACTGGAGGAACAGCACCTCATCTTCCGACTAGGCACTTTACAGCCTTCCGGGCTGAATATTGAATTCAACAACTTTAGATCTTAAACTCCCCCTCCCCCCATCCCCACCCCGTTTCTTCCCCCCTCTCTTTTTTTTTCTTTCAATAATTTATATAGATTTTTCTTTTCCCACCTATTTCCATTATTTTTAAATCTACAACTAATACCTTGCCAGTCTTTCCACCCCACCCCCACTAGAGCTGTACCTTGAGTGTCCTGCCATCCATTCTTAATTAGCACTTTTCTTAGATAATATCACCACCTTCAACACCTCTTTGATCCTTTTGTCTGTGACATCTTTTGATTATCTGCTCCTATCACTGCTTGCTTGTCTCTACAACCACCCCACCCTCAACTTCTCTCCCCCCGCCCCCCCACCTTAAACCAGCTTATATTTCACCCCTCCCTAACTATACTTCAGTTCTGTTGAAGGGTCATGTGGACTCGAAACGTCAACTCTTTTCTTCTCCACCGATGCTGCCAGACCTGCTGAGTTTTTCCAGGTAATTCTGTTTTTGTTTTGGATTTCCAGCATCTGCAGTAGCTTTTTGTTTTTATCAATTTTTCTTAACTTTCTTAACTCTAGCACTACGCCTGGGTGCAGCCCTGACATCCGCAGCAGAGGTGGAGGCAGCCTGCTGACTGCTACGTCCTGATGTCTGTGATGACCTTGGCGGATGTCCTCTGGTGGCCTGTGGCCTGGAGGGCCCTGGCCTGATAAGTGTCACCTGCTCAGGGGCAGAAGCACTCTCAGCGGCCTGAGAAGCTGGGGTGGATGGGGTCACAGGCAGAGGGGGCTGTGAGCGGCTACACACCCTTGGAGTGCCCTGAGAGGAGGCTCCCGGGCTGTGCGGCTGGCGCTCATCCTCCCTGTGGTTGCCCAAGGGTCCCGACCTGACTCCTGCACCTGGTGTACCTGGAGGGAGATCATGGTGACTTGTCCCCACGTCGCCCACATCCTGATGATGCCCACCAGGGTGTGTGGCCATGGAGTGCGGGGCCGAGTGCAAATCTGGCAAGACCTGCTGGACCTAGGTCCCCATGGTGGTTGCCAACAACCATGGTGACCTCAAGGTGCTTGCATGTCGGAGCCATGACAGCAGGCAGAACGCAGATGGGTTCCTCCATCATTTGTTTGCTCTACTCTGCTGAGTGACTGTCGAATCTCGACTGTCGAGTGCCTGATGTTCTGCTGCCTGTCATTGCATCTCCAACATTGATTTGGCGGCCGCTTCCAGGAGCTCATCATCTGACTCGGACCAAGCAGGTGGCTGGTCTCCAGCAGCCCTCCGAATGCTGGAGACCTGGGCTGTCCCTGCCTCCGACTATTGTGGGGATACATCAGTGAGGTGTTCCCCAGAAAGTGAGCCCGAGCCTAATCTACATCTGTACCTCACCAACGTGTGTGTCTCTGAGCTGGTGGAGGGTGTGTGAGCACCAGAGTTCTTCCAGAGCTTCCACCTCGGGTGAAGTCTGGATGCTCACACTGGTGTGCTGGACTGGCTTGGGGGCCTCGACCTGCTTGTGCCTAGAAAATAGAAAAGAGAGTTTCAGTTAATGAGCATGAGTTAGAAAAGACAGCGCGTGACTCACTGATTGTCAGGATTGATGAAGTGATGGAGCTGTGATCTGTACTGGGTTGGTGGGAGAGGTTGATCTCCCCTTCCCCACAGAAAGGATCCCTGTCCTCCCCAGTCTGCTCGGCTGCAACCTCCTCGAACTCAGTGAGGGTGATGATGTTGGCCGTCCCTCCCTCAGTCTGCGATCTTTTGCTCCTGTTATGCACCAGCTTGGCCTGTATAAAGAAGAAATAAAGGCGTGTGATGAGAAGGGATGGAACAGAGATTGGGTGAGATGCATGGTCCCCTGTGTGTGGTGAACCCTCCCCAGAAGGGCCAGAGGATGGAGTGTGAGCAACACGATAGATGGGATGGTGGTGATGTGAAAGTCTCGATGAGAGAACGATTGTTGATATTTGTCCAATGGCTAACAAAAAGAATTAAGGATAATATTACATCTAAAGAGGAGCCATATAAAATTGTTAGAAAATTAGCAAGCCTGAGAATTGGGAGCAGTTTGAAATTCAGCAAAGGAGGACTAAGAGGGGAAAATTGAATATGAGAGTAAACTTGCAAGGAACATAAAAGAGAACTGTAAAAGCTTCTATAAGTATGTAAGAAAGAAAAGGTTGGTGAAGAGAAATGTAGGTCCCTTACAGTCCGAAACGGGAGAATTTATAACTGAGAACAAGGAAATGGTGGAGCAATGAAACAACCACTTTAGTTCTTCCTTCACGGAGGACGACACAAATAACTTCCCAGAAATACGAGGGAATCGAGGGTGAATTGAAGGATTATTGAAAAAACAGTACTGGAGAAATTAATGGGACTAAAAGCTAATAAATCCCCAGGACCTGATAACCTACATCCCAGGGTACTAAAGGAGGTGGCCATGGAAATAGTGGATGCATTGGTTGTCATCTTCCAAAATTCTGTAGATTCTGGAACTGTCCCGGCAGATTGGAGGGTGGCAAATTTAACCCCACTATTTAAAAAAGGAGGGAGAGAAAAAACAGGGAATGATAGACTGGTTAGCCTAACATCAGTGGTAGGGAAAATGTTAGTCTATTATAAAGGATGTGATAACATGACACTTAGAAAAATATCAGTGGGATTAGACAAAGCCAACATGTATTTATGAAAGGGAAATCATGTTTTACAAACCTACTGGAGTTTTCTGAGGACATAAGTAGCAGAATAGATAAGGGAGAACCAGTGGATGTGGTGTATTTGGATTTTCAGAAAGCTTTTGATGAAGTCCCACATAAGAGGTTAGTGTGCAAAATTAAAGCACATGGGATTGGGGATAATATATTGGCATGGATTGAGAATTGGTTAGCAGACAGGAAACAGAGAGTAGGAATAAATGGGTCTTTTTCAGCAGCAGGCGGTGACTAGTGGGGTACCGCAGGGGTCAGTACTTGGGCCCCAGCTATTCACAATATATACCAATGATTTGAATGAGAGAACCAAATGTAATATCCCCAAGCTTGCTGGCCACACAAAACTAAATGGCAATGTGAGTGGTAAGGAGGATGTTAAGAGGCTTCAAGGTGATTTAGATAAATTGAGCGAGTGGGCAAATACATGGCAGATGTATAACGTAGAAAAGTGTGAAGTTATCCATTTTGGTAGGAGAGAGACAATGGCAGAATATTATTTAAATGGTGATAGATTGGGAAATGTTGATGTACAAAGGGACCTGGGTGCCCTTGTACACCAATCATTGAAAGCAAGCATGTAGATGCAGCAAGCAGTTAAGAAGGCAAATGGATGTTGGCCTTCACTGCAAGAGGACCTGAGCACAGGAGCAAGGATGTCTTACTGTGTCTTGGTGAGACCACACAATCGTGTGCAGTTTTGGTCTCCTTACCTAAGAAAGGATACACTTGCCATACAGGGGGAGCAGCGACGGTTCACCAGGCTGATTCCTGGGTTGGCAGGATTGTTGTATGAGGAGAGATTAGGCCGACTGAGCCTGTATTCACTGAAGTTTAGAAGAATGAGAGGGGACTTCATTGAAACGTATAAAATTCTAACAGGGTTGGACAGACTGGATGCAGGGATGATGTTTCCTCTGGCTGGGGTTGGGGTCTAGAACAAGGGGTCACATTCTCAGGATATGGGGTAGGCCATTTAGCATTGAGATGAGGAGAAACTTCTTCAGTCAGAGGGTGGTGAACCTGTGGAATTCTCTACCACAGAAAGCTGTGGAGGCCGAGTCACTGAATACATTTAAGAAGGAAATAGATTTCTAGACTCTAAAGTCATCAAGGAGAATGGGGAGAGAGCAGAGTATGGCGTTGAGATAGACGATCAGCCATGATCATATTGAATGGCGGAGCAGGCTCGAAGGGCCAAATAACCTACTCCTATTTTCTATGTTTCTATGTCCCCCCGCTAATGGTTGCTTGAGACCCAGGAAGAGAGTAGCTGTTTGAGTGCATGATGGCATGTTATGAGTTTGGTATTGGAGGGTGTTGAAGGATGACTTACCCTGGCGGAATGGATGAGATCATTCATCCTCTTCCTGCACTGGGTGGCATTTTGGGCGGGGGTGCCAGCTGCACTCACCTGCTCTGTGAAGGCTTCCCAGGCCAAAGAGCTGAGGCTGCTATGCTTCCTGTAGCCATCCTTGGGATAGAGCACGTGCCTGTGTGCCTGCACCCCTCTGGAGGGCCTGGTGCATGAAGCAGGGTGCTGCCTTGTTCTTCAGGCTCTCGGCTGTCCTCTTCTGGCTGTCAGACATCTTTGGTAGGCTGGAGAGAGTGAGATTGTGTGTTTGCCTAGCCTTTAAAAATGGTGCCCGGACCTGTGATGCTGCACAAATCCGCTCCCGGCCTGCCAGGTTTTTTGGACTGATACGCACCCTTGCATAATTAAAAAGGCTGCAAGTGCAGAATTGAGCGTGAGTTCCTGCCATTCTGGACAGTGGAGTGGGTGCTGCTGAAACTGCACTCAGTCTCATTTATAGAAAATTCCGCCTCAAGGGTTTGAGCACATAATCTTAGCACTTATCTCAATGCTGTTCATGGGACTTTGTAAAATTGTCCGCTTCTTTTCCCTGGATCAAAACAGTGACTGTACTTCAAAAGTACTTAAGCAGCTGAAAAAAGCTTTCGGGTGTCCTAATATTGTGAAAGCAGTTACGTAAATGCAAGTTGGTCAAAAATTATCAGGGGTATGTGGAATGTGGAGTTGAGGCCACAGTCAGATCAGCCATGATCTTATTGAAGGGCGGAACAGGCGCGAGGGGCCAAATGGCCTACTGCTGTTCCTAATTCATGTATTTGTAAGTTTTTTCTTTACATAGGAGTCTATCACAGAGCTGGCTGGAATTTGAAAGTAAACCTATCATGATTGGCTGAGACTTGTAGCAGGGAAGGCCCAATTGCTGTGTCAGTGACTCTGGGCAAATTTAGGATCTAGAACGCATTACACAAGAATGTGGTGGAGACGGACTCAATCAGGGCTTTCAAAGGGGGATTGGACAACCATCTGAAGAGAAAAAATTGGAGGGGAGTTTGGGGAGTGTAATCAACTGAGTTACTCTTGTAAATGTTACAAAAGTATAACAGTGTTCATATTATTTTTCTGGTTTCTTGTGAAGTAGGTTCATGGGTGTAAGTATAGTTGGCTCTGTCTGCATGATTTAATTATATGTGGAGTCAAGTAGACTGCAAGCTTGAAATTATCAAAAGAGGCTAGGTGTAGAAATTTGCTTGATGTGCTAATGAATAAACATGACTGCTGGCTTAACATGTAAGGTGTGAAGGGAATTTGCATTTTTAGATAGGGAAAAGGATTGTTTGGATTTCAAAGGGATGTTAGTCTGTTTACAACAAGCCAGATAAGCAAGGCTAAGGAGTTTGTTTGTTTTTCCCAAAGATTTCCCAAAGTTTTTATATTATGAGGAAGATATAGGCCTGAATCTTCTGGTCGGTGTGCGGGGATGGGCGCCGCTCGCCGACACATAAAATGACACGCGGTGACATCAGGCGTGCGTCCCGCCATCACCGTGCGTCATTCCGATCTTCAGTTCGGTGACGAGCACCGGAGTCAACTTCCATTGTGCTTTCAGAAGCTGGGGAGATGCTTGGATGTAAATGTAAAAGTCAGTTGAAATCTCACTTTAATTGAGCAATTAGCATTTATAGGCAACCCACCTCTCTTGCAGGGGCTGTGTGCAAGCAGCATGACTCGCTCCAGTTAAAGGCGGAAGTTGCCAGGTTGGAGTTTGCTTCACAACATGTAGACACTTTTGCTGGTTGTAATTCTCACCAGCACCCAAAGTCATGCACTCCTCCAGCTTAACATTCCTCTCTGTCTGTTCCTATCTTTTCAGATAGTGCAAACACACTAAAAAAGGGAGAAATAAATCTCAATTAATGTACAATCGGTCTGCAAAGAACAAATAAATGCCTTATAATTATTCATGTAACTACAGACAAAGGAAAATCTAACACACAGATCTGGATATAAATGCTCTCTTTAGTATAGTGAAGGGTTACAAATATTTGAGATTTTTTTAAACACTTAAGTTTTCTGTAATACTGTGCCTGCATAACTTCAGTTAAATTAATTTTATGTTAAATAAAAGACAAAGGATTAATTACAGTTCCTCACACAATCATAGGATCATTTGGAAACTACAGCGAAAGGCCTCATCAATCAAAGGCTTAAATATAATCAGAGTAGGTCTTTGGAAAAATAAAGCTGTTTTTGTCCAACACGAGATCTAATGCTAACAATGACATCTTCAGCAGCCTGTGTCTCCTTAATTAAACTACAGCCTCAAAAGTAAATAGAATCATCCAATTGTTATAGCACGGATGGAAATTTTACAGCCCATCGTGTCTCTCAAGGGTCCTTATGTTATGACAGACCAGATGATATGTGCCAGGCGGACGAAATCCACAAGGGAAACTTGATCATGCTATCATAATGGTTTTGCAATTTATATTTATTATGAGAGGATGTGCGCACTGATTTCAGAAGTAATGGGTCCACCAAGACCTTTAGAGATTTTAAAAAATAAATTTGAATATTTATTAACACTGTTTCATGTTCATTGGGTCACCTAAGGCTGGGAATTTAAATAAGCATTTATCCAGATTTAACTTTCTTAATGTTTTATTTGCCCTTACGCATTCTCATTTTAGGGTGTTTCATTGTGGTACTTATCTCCAATACACTGAAATTAGCATCTTGTCTAGTTTGAGTGCCCAACCAAGTTCAACTGATCAATCAAGCTTTGCAATTGTTCTGCCTCTTCTTTAGATGTAACATCATGGTAAGAAATCTCCTGTTGGCGAGTGGGGGCAGGGCCCGCTCGCCGATGCGTAAAATGACGCGTAATGTTGTCGGGCGGAACACCCAATGTCATCCTGCGTCATTTGTATTTTCAGGTCGGCGGGGGTGCAACAAGCCATTCAAAAATCAATTAGGCTCATTCGTGGACCTGCCTGTCCAACCATAAGATTGGCGGAGCAGGTTGGGAGCGCTGGTGGCCACCTGAAAAAGCATGAAACCTCATCCACGGGCGAGATGAGGTTTTATTGCTGAATCAAAAGATTAACAGACACTTTTAATTAACGTTATGGCCATGTCCCAACTCATGTGACATTATCACACGAGGGGACATGGATGGTGAATGAAATTTTCACTGCAGTAACTTTTTCAGGAAGCGCATAGCGCTTCCCTGCGGACGTCACTCTGGGCAGGCCTTAATTGGCCTGCCCACTAAAAATGGCGGCACCCCTCCCTGATCGGGGGGGGGCCGATCAGAGGGCCATCCATCCACGCCCACCCCCGCACTTCCCCCCTGACGGGGGGAAAATTTTGCCCCATCTCTCTGTGAGATCCAGTACAGTTAACCAAGATAGGAGTTACACCCTCTAAATAGGATTGTTGCTTTCATGTTATTTTTTAAAAATTCATTCATGGGATGTGGGTGTCGCTGGCTAGACCAGCATTTATTACCCATCCCTAACTGCCCTTGTTCAGAGGGCATTTAAGAATCAACCACATTGCTGTGGGTCTGGAGTCACATGTAGGCCAGACCAGGTAAGGACAGCAGATTTCCTTCCCTAAAGGGGCATTAGTGAACCAGATGGGCTTTTCCTGACAATCGACAATGGTTTTGTGGTCATCATCTGACCTTTAATTCCAGATTTTTATTGAATCCAAATTTCACCATCTGCCATGGTGGGATTTAAACCCAAGACCCCAGAATGTTACGCTAGGTCTCTAGAATACTAGTCCAGCAACAATACCATTACATGCCACCACCACCGCATTCCCTGTTATTCAAACCTACTTTGTTTAATATCTAAACCAATATATTTAAAAGCCCCACAAGCCTGATTTTTCAATTTTAAATTCTATTCTCATTAAAAATACATTCCCCAAATTCCACAGTACTACCTCATAAGAAATCATCAACATGCACCTTGAAGATGGCTGAAAGTTTTCCATTATGATACCAATAACGCTTGTGGGATCTGTTTTTAGTTGAACACAACTTATTTCCAGCAAAAAAAAAAATACTAGGGAATAGCACAGCCTGGAGACATCACTCAGGGTATAGATGCGTTTGCTCAACTTGCAAAATTTTCCTTCTCCAACTGCTGCCTCTTACGAAACACTGCTCTCAGAAAAGTGTCATCCTGCAGAAGAGCAGCTTTTATGTCAATTGATCTATACATCTATATATATATATCCATGAATATGTGGGCAAAAGAGCAAAAACTATTTTAAAGATACTTTTTTAGCTGTGGGAGACTCCACAATTGTATCGCTCAGTTTTTCTTCAAAACCCCTGGCAACTAGCTTCACTTTAACGTTATAGGTCCCACTTGCAAGGAAGTATAAGGTTAAAGCCAGGAGCATACATTATACATATACATTTATGCAACAAAGCTGGTTGGCTTTTATCTGGTATCTCAGAATAAACACCAAACTGTCTCTAACTATCTAACTTCCTTTTGCTTTGCCTCTCTTATTAGTTTATCCTCAGGTTTATTGGCAGCCACCGAAACGACATGGTCATGAGCGTATCTGCTTCTAGTTTGGGTAGAAGATTGGCTGGCTAACAGAAAGCAGAGAGTAGGCATAAATGGGTCTTTTTCAGGTTGGCAAGATGTAATGGCTGGTGTGCCACAGGGATCAGTGCTGGGACCTCAACTGTTTAAAATTTATATAAATGACTTCGATGAAGGGATGGATGGGTTGTTGCCAAATTTGCTGATGATGCAAAGATAGATAGGAAAGTAAGTTGTGAAGAGGACAAAAGGAGGCTACAAAAAGATATAGATAGATTAAGTGAGTAGACAAAGATCTGGCAAATGGAGTATAATGTAGGAAAATGTGAAACTGTCCATTTTGGCAGGAAGAATAAAAGAGAAGCATATTATCTAAATGGTGAGAGATTGCAGAGCTCTGAGATGCAGAAGGATCTGGATGTCTTAGTGCATGAATCACAAAAGGCTAGTTTGCAGGTACAGCAAGTAATTAGGAAAGCTAATAGAATGTTATCATTTATTTCAGGGCAAATTGAATACAAAAGGAGGGAGATTATGCTTCAGTTATACAAAGCACTAGTGAGGCCACATCTGGAGTACTGTGTTCAGTATTGGTCACCTTATTTAAGGAAGGATGTAAATGGATTGGAAGCAGATCAGAGAAGGTTTACCAGACTAATACCTGAAATGAGTGGGTTGTCTTATGAGGAAAGGTTGGACAGACTAGGCTTGTATCCGCTGGAGTTTAGAAAAATAAAAGGTGACTTGATTGAAATATATAAGATCCTGAAGGGTCTTGACAGGGTGGATGTGGAGAGGATATTTCCTCATGTGGGAGAATCTAGAACTAGGGGTCACTGTTTAAAAATAAGGGGACCCCAATCAAAACGGAAATGGGGGGAAATTTTTTCTCTCAGAGGATAGTGAGTCTTTGGAACTGTCTTCCTGAAAAGACGGTGGAAGCAGAGTCTTTGAATAGTTTTAAGGCAGAAGTGAATAGATTCTTGGTAAGCAAGGGGGTGATAGGTTATCGGGGGTAGGTGGGATGCTGATTTCAGGTTACTATCAGATCAGCCATGATGTTATTAAATGATGGAGCAGGCTCGAGGGGCTGAATGGCTTACTCCTGCTCCTTGTTCATATGTTTGGTTACAAGACTGTTCTTTGGCCTTTATTTCATTGTCTAACTTATCCAAGTTACAGTATATAGTTGCATGTTTAAGTCTATTGAAACTATAACTGAGTTCTCCCTCTTGTATTATCAGAGGTTCTTTCTCCAGTTTGCGATCATTTATTGGCACAAGAGTCACTCCTGGATCCATATCTCCAATTGCATGGAGCTTTTCTACTTTTCATTATTTCACCCTGTTCGGCCAGTCCATGGGCCTCACTCATTGGTCATCATTATGAATATTCAACCAATAGTGCACTTGCTGTTAGCTTTTCTTGCATATCCCACAATTGTTGCATCCCTCCCTTCATTAGATGCCTCTGGAATTTATGTCATTCACCGTGGGCAATTAGCCTGCGAATGTGATAGCTCTGTCATGTATGCCATATTATCTACCGCATTCTGTTCCTCAGAACCCTCATCACAAAACACCTGAATATTTGAGGTACAAATGCCTTGTTTAGTTCCATCAGCTTCTCAGAATCTGAGATTGTGTAGTTAATTACAATTAATTGTGAGGAACCTTGAGAGTTTGATTGCCATGTTTGATAAATACTGTCTTACAATCATAAACAATTATATTACAAGGGCCTTTCTATTCCCTATGACCCTCTCTTTTGTAGTATACCAAATCTCCTGAATTAAACTCTGTCTCAGATAAAATTATACAATGCCTCTGGAATATATGCCACCCACTTACTGATTCGTCAGCTGAGGGAGGGCAGTAGGTAGTAATCAGCAGCAAGATTGTATGTCTATGTTTGGCCTGACACTACAAGATTTCTTGGGGTCTGGGTCAATGTTAAGGACCTGCAGGGTCTCCGAACTGTTCACCACTGTGCGGCCACCTCTGACAGATCTGGAGGGACAGGATATACCCAGGGATGGCGAGGGAGGAGTCTGGGACATTGGTTGTAACGAATGATTTGGTGAGTATGACTACATCAGGCTGTTGCTTGACTAGTCTGTGGGACAGTTCTCCCACTTTTGCCACAAGTCCCAAATGTTAGGGAGATGACTTTGCAGCATCAACTGGGCAATGTTTTCGGTGCCCAGGTCAATACCAGGTTTTATTCTCATTCAATTTTTTGTAATAGTTTGATAGGCCATTTCAGAAGGCAATTAAGAGTTAACCACATTGTTGTGGGGCTGGAGTTACATGTAGGCCAGACCGGGTATAGATGAACTCAAGTCTCTTTAGCATTAGTCTGAGCATCTGGATTACTAGTCTAATAACATGACCACTATTCTACTGTCCCCTATTGACTTCAACTTTACTGGAGCTCCTTAATGTTACACTCAGTCAAGTGCTGCCTTGATGTCAAGGACAGTTACTCTCACTTCAACTTTGGAATTCAAATCGTAATGAGGTCTGGAGCCAAGAGGTCGTGGCAGAACCCAAACTGAGATCATTGAGTAAGTTATTGCTAAGTAAGTGTTGTTTGGTACCACTGTCACTGACACCTTCCATCACTTTGTTGATGATTAAAAGTAGGCTGAGGGGTGGTAATTGGCTGCATTGTATTTGTCCTGCTTTTTGTGGACATGCCATACCTGAGCGATGTTGTAAATGTACTAGAGCTGCTTGGCTGGAGGCATGGCTCATTCTGAAGCACAAATCTTCAGTACTACAGCTGGTATTTTGTCAGGGCCCATAGCCTTTGCTGTGTCGAATGCGTTCAGCTTTTTCTTGATATAATGTGGAATGAATTGTCTTAGCTGAATTGCCGAGTAGTCTATCTGTTTTTTCCTTATTGCTTATTTGTAGCTGTCCTTTTATAACTGGCTTGCTCAGCAAATTCAGAGGGCAGTTATGAGTCAACCACATTGCTGTGGACCTGGTGTCATGTATAGACCAGGCTGTGTAAGGATGGCAGATTTCATTCTCAAACGGCATTCGTGATCCAAATGGATTTTTAACAACAATCCAGTATTTTCATGGTTAGCACTACTGATATCAGCTTTTTATTCCAGACTTTATTAAATTAACTCATTTGCTTTTAAAGTGTCAGCTGTGCTAAAGGTAGCACCCTCACCTCTGAATCACAATGTATTGGAGTATTGGAATCCCACTCCAGAGCTTGAGAACAAAAATCAAGGCTGACAGTCTAGAGTAGTACTGAGAGAGAGCTGTCCTGTCAGAGGTACGGTCTTTTGGAAGAGACGTCGCATTGAGGCCCTAGCTACCTGTTTGGTTACATAAGATCATAGGAGCATAAGTAGGCCATACGCCCCTCGAGCCTGCTCTGTCATTCAATTCCGC
The DNA here is from genome assembly GCF_964194155.1 of Cetorhinus maximus. NCBI lineage: Eukaryota > Metazoa > Chordata > Chondrichthyes > Lamniformes > Cetorhinidae > Cetorhinus > Cetorhinus maximus. The sequence goes on from NC_135880.1 coordinate 139,818,237, forward strand.
CAATCTCCTCTGGAGACTGCCTCCACATCCCATCTGTGCTTCCACTCAGCACACATGCATTCCTGCCATCCTTCTCATTTGGCCTGGCATGCGCCTCGCTCTCACTCTCTCCATCTGTCTTTATACAGGACAAGATCATGCACAACCACCAGGAGAGATCCCAGACCGGGGGTGCAGTGCCGGATATCAAGGTCCTCACTCCATTTGAGAGTTGAGCTGTGGAGCTGGCTGGAGAGGACGTGGACTGTTCCTGCAGCCAACCCATGTGAGGATCCTGCACCACATCATCCTTCTGTCACCGGTGCTCTGAGTCCTCTATGGCTCCTTGTTCTGATGAGCAGTGTTTGTATCATTCAATTGTGAAACTTTTCTGCACAAGATAAAGGCAGGTATCTCAGTCCAGGGCCTCTTCCCTCTGCGCTGTGCGGCCTTCAGGCCAAATTGATGGCCCGGCCTCACACTCCCTGGACGCATTACTGATGCCTGCACCTTGACAGTGCTTGTCATTGCTCCCAGAATGTTGTGGGCAGGCACCACAGAGTTTCGTCATTCTCTCTTTGTGCTCTCAGCACCTTTAAGCTGGGGCTGGCCCCCATCTCTTCAGCATCTGTGACCAGTGACAATATGCTCCTGAAAGGGTCAGGAGCTGAAGGCAGACAGGAGTCAGACATTCTGAGAGGCTATGTGAAGATCTATGGAGTGTCCTCACTGCATGTCGTTATCATCCTCCTGCAATCGAGTGACTATTAGGGACTCCACTGCGTCTCCATGACAGGGGCATTATCACAGAGGCTATGTGCATTGCCATAAACCAGACTGGAGTAAACGTTCATAGATGCAATGGGAGGATTTTATAGCGTCTCCTCACTGCGTGTCGTTGTCATGCAAGTATAATAAATCTCAAAATATTATCGTGATTCATTGTAAAAGTAGGTTAATAGTGGGGTTTGGATTGTTTTTCTGTGTGTGGAATTTAATTCAATTGGGGACAGCTGGTCTGGAGGCTTTGACTCATCAAAAGAATTTTGAAATGCTAAATTCGTAAACATTACTGAAGTCTTAGAATGTATGGTGAGGAGTACTTGGCATTTTTAGATAAATCAGGGCAGTTTGAATTTCAAAGAGATGGTAGGATGTTTACACCTAGCCAGAGAAGCTAGGCCAGGCAGTGTGTTTGAGAAAAGTAAAGTTTTCAAAGACACATGGGAACAATGGAATTTACATCAAAAGGGAGAAACATATATAAAGGAGAATGAGGCTATGTGTCAGGGAAGGCGTTGTGAGATCTAACAGAAATGTGAGAAGCCTCCAGTATTTGTGCATTAAGCCTGCTGTCTACATAAACCAAAGCTGGGAGAAGCCACTTTGAATTTTACTGTCCAGGGTATTGTGTTAACTTGCTGGAATCTATTTAAATCTATTTTTTTAGCATTGCCTTAATGGGGGTGTAACTGGAAGCCAGATTAATTAGGGGTGTTAGGAGTTATTATAGTAGTAATTTGTAACCTATGTATCTGCTTAAAATCTTTTCTTTTGTTAATAAATGTTTAATTTAGTTTTTAAAAAAAATCTCTGAAGTCTTGGTGGACTTATCACTTCTGAATTCAGGGCACGCATCTCAAAATAAATACAAAACCGTTGTGATAGCATGGTCAAGTTTCCCTCTTGGATTTGATTTGCCTGGCACACATTATCTGCCATGTCATAACAGTCGTCATCATCCTCCACAAATCTAGCAGCTATGGGGGCCTCCCAAATACACCTGCTTCATCTGGCCAGTGCGAGGGCCTCATTGCCATCATTGTCACCTTCAAGGACCTCCTCACTCTCATCACCGTCAATGTCTTCCTCATTGGAGGAGACAACCAGCTCCTGCACCTCCTCCTTAGCCAGCTCCTCTCCCTGTTGCAGCACCAGGTTGTAAAGGGAAAAGCAGGCGATGACGATGCGTGACACCCTCTGTGGACTATATTGCAGGGCTCCACCAGACTGGTCCAGGCACCAGAACCTCATTTTCAGCATCCCAATGGTTTGCTCCACCAACTTGCAAGTTGCAGCATAAGCCTCATTATACTTTCACTCTGCTGCAGCCTGAGGCCGCCGCACAGGTGTCATCAGCCACGTCCTCTGTGGAAAGCCCTTGTCCCCGAGGAGCCATCGCTGCAGCCTCTGTGGACCCTGGGAGATGTTAGGGATCTGAGACTGACTGAGGATGTAGGCATCATGCACACTCCCTGGAAACCGTGCACAGACCTGCAGGATGCGTTTCTGGTGGTTGCATACCAGCTGCACATTCAGCAAATGGAATCCCTTGCGGTTGACATTGTTGACTGCGTGTTGCGATGGAGATCTCAGTGCCACGTGATGGCACCCTGCATCTATCCTGAGATATGGGCAAATCCAATCGCTCTTGCATCCTGGCTCTCCTGGCCCCAGGTGAAATGCACAAAGTTGTGTGCCCTTGTGAAGATAGCATCCGTGACCTCATGGATGCATGTGTGGGTGGAGGCTTGTGATATCCCACAGACGTCACCTATGGAGCCCTGAAAGGATCCGCCAGCATAGAAATTGAGCACCATGATCACTTTCACAGCCACTGGCAGTGGATGCCCTCCATGTCCCCGTGGCGCCCAATCCTGCAGTAGCTGGCAGATGTGACCAACCAGTTCACTAGACATGCACAGTCTTCGGCGACACTGGTTCTAGGTCAATTGCAGGAATGAAAGGCGGCATCTATAGACCCTGGGTCACTAGGCTCTTTGACAGCAACGGCTCGCTCTGGCTCTTCATCGGCATGTGCGGGAGCCCCAGCCACCCCTTCTTCCAGCGTGTGCTGCTCCTCCCTCTGCGCAGCCAGGCATCTCAGTCGCTCTCTTCTCCGTCGTCTTTGCTCTTTGTACACCATGAGGCATACAGCTAGTTCACCAGGCTCCATGATCCTGATGTACCCCTCCTGCAGGATGAAAGAAAGAGACATGTGGGTTAGCATGGGTGTATTAAGAACCTCTCTTGTTTAAGTCTGAAGGATCCTTAACGCATCCCCGAGAGTGCTGGCCACCACTTGCATGACCAGAGTTTAGTGCGCTTCATGGCTGCTCAAAACCCCACCCACCTCCGCCCCACCACCTGACCAATTGGTGGCAGCTTTGCCCATTGGACTGCATGCTGTGATCTCAGCTCAGGCGCAGGCATTCTCCTAACCCACACTGCAAGGCTGCACTGTTAGCTTGAACCATGGGGGAGGCTGGTCCAAATCTGAATGATGACTTTGCAGGGAGCTGTGAGCACCTCCACCAGTGACTGCTCCATGGCCAACTTTAGCAAGGAGATTGTACAACGTGCCCAGTCGTCCAACTGTTCTGCAGTCCACTAAAATGCTCATTAGTTTGTATTCTGTGCCTGAGGGGTGAAAAGCTCTGGAGCACTTGGTGGCACTTTCATGTCTCTGCATTGCTTGAGTGGGCAGATAAGCTAGAGGCCCGACTCCAATTCTATCAATGTGGCTGCGCCTGAACTGTCTCAGCTGCAGAGGAATGGTCACTTCATACAAGGTTTTCCTAATGCGTGGCCGTTTCCCTCACCCACCCCTCCCCACCCTGCACGTGATTGTGCGTTACCTTCAACTGCAGGGCAGTCTTTGCCCCCTTCCAAGTTGCCTCAACTGTAGGGCAGCCTTTGTCTCCCTCCTCCCAAAGTCACCTCAACCACAGGGCAGCCTTTGCATCCCCCTCCACAATGTACCTCAACCTTGAAGTCCAACAGGCATCCCTCACGAGCGCTCCGCAATGTTACTGTGCATTCCCCTCCGAGTTCCCCTCAAAATGCAGCCTGCCAAGTGCATGCCTTTTGTTTGCTGTTGTGAAGCACGTCGATGTGGGTGGATGATCCAGCTGGGGGGGATGAGTCCGGTGGGTGAGCCTAATAATGATATGCTGATGTATTACAATGAGGTTCCCGAGGTCCAATGGCGGGAAATGTGGCCCACCATCGACGGGCTGAGCGGACAATCGTAAACTGGTTTCACGACATCGTGAAACTGATTTCTGGCCTTCTCGACATATTGTCCGCTCACGCCATTGAACGCGTCTGACGTTGATGCAGGCATGGACGATTCCGCCTGATGGCACTCTGCACCTTGTAGAAAACCTGATATCTGTGCAAATCTCAGCACCCTTGTTTCCTGACTTTCCTGATCCCGTTTGAAATGCACAAACTTTTGTGCCTTTGTGAAGATAGCCTCCTGGATACACCTGTGGGTGGACGCTTGTGAGATCCTGCACAGGTCACCTGTGGAGCCCCGGAAGGAGCCACTTTCATGGCCACTGGCAGTGGATGCCCTCCATGTCTCCGTGGCATCAAATCCTGCAGCAGGTGGCATTGGTGTCCGACCAGTTCCCTAGACATGTGCAGTCTTCATCGACACTGGTTCTCGGTCAACTGCAGGAATGACAATTGCCGTCTATAGACTCTGGCTCTCTGTGGATTTTCAGCTGCATGCGCAGCAGGCCCTGCTGCCCCTTCATCTTGAGGGAGATGTTCCTCTTTTTGCCGAGCCAGGCGCCTCTGCTGCTCTCTTCTTCTTCCTCTCTGGTCTCTGTAAGCCATGAGGCATACCGCTAAATCACCAGGCTCCATGATCCTGATGTTCTCCTCCTGCAGGATCAAAGACAGAGACATGTGGGTTAGCATATGTATCCTAAAAGCCTCTGCTGGTGAAGTCTGAAGGCCCCTTCACACATGCAGGGGAGTGCTGGCCACTATTTGGATGACCAGTGTGTAGTGCACTTCATGGCTGTCTAAAACCCCACCCACCTCCGCCTAATCCACTTGACCAATTGGCAGCAGCTTCGGCCACTGGGCTGCAGGCTGTGCTCTCAGCTCAGGCACAGGCTTTCTCCTAACCTGCACTGCAAGGCTGCACTGTTCACTTGAACCATGATGGATACTGGTCCAAACCTTAATAAAGGCATTGCAAGGGGCTGTGAGCTCCTCCACCAGTTACTGTGCCATGGCCACCTTTCACAAGGTGTCAGCCAATTGTTCTGCTGCCTCCTAAAACACACATTATTTTGTAGTCTGCGCCCAAGGAGTGCAAAGTTCTGGAACATTTGGTGGCACTTTCATGCTTTTGCGTTGCTTGAGTGGCCAGAAAAGCTTCAGAGACTCCAAGCAGGTCAATGGAGCTGCAGCTGAACAGTGTCAGAGCTGCAGAAAAATGCTCATTTGTGACAAGCTTTTCCAAGTGTATGGCTGCTTCACTCACCCTTCAGCCCCCTCACCCCTTTGTTTTTCAGTCATCCTTTTGCTTGTTTATGAAACTTTCCCAATATTCTGGCCTATCACTAATCATCACAGCATTGTGATCTTTCAATGTGATACCACCCATAACTTCCTTAGTTAGTCATGTGTGGTGCATCCTTCTGGTAGAGTCTTTCTTCTTCAATGGAATATATCTTTCTTGAGGGCTATAAAATATCTCCTTAAATGTCTGCAACTGCATCCCTACTGTCTTCCCTTCTAACCTATTTACCCAGTTCACTTTGGCCAACTCCATCTTAATACCCTTATAATTGCCTTTATTTATGTTTCAGATGTTAGTTAATCAGACTGCATTTCTCACTCTTAAACTGAATGTGAAATTCTGTCAAGTTATGATCACACGATCAGTCTTGCCTAGAGGATCCTTTACTATGAAGTCTTTAATCAGTCCTGTGTCATAACACATTACCAGGTCCAAAATAATCTGTTCACTGCTAGGTTCCAGAAAGAATTATTCTGAAAAACTGTTTCAAATACACCCTATGAAATCCTTTGTCAATTTGACTTGTCCACTTGATGTGAAGATTAAAGTCACCCACAATTATTGGAGTGCTTTTCTTGAAAGCCTTCATTTTTTATTGATAGTTACTCTGTCCTACTGTGTAACTACAGCTGGTGGGCCTACAAACTACTCCCACCAGTGACTTATTTCCTCTGCTATTTCTTTTCTCTACCCAAACTGATTCTATGCCTTGATCTTCTGAACCAAGATCATTTCTGACCTCACTGTACTGACTTCACCCTTTATCAACAGAGCTACCCCACCTCCCTTTCCTTTCCTTCTGAATATCCTTCTGATATCTGAATATCAAATATCCTTGAATATTCAGGTCCCAGCCTTAGTCACTTTGCAACCAGGCCTCTGTAATGACTATCATATATTCATTTATTTCTATTTGTGCTGTCAATTCATCTATCTTGTTATGAATGCTTTGAACATTCAGATAAAGAGCCTTTAATTCTGTCTTTTTACTGTTTTTGCCTACTCTGACCTTACGTGCTGGTGCACTCTTACATGTGTATGCTCTATTGCTTCCTGTCACTCTCTGGCTATCATTCCCTGTATCATTACCCTGTTCTACTGCCTAGTCCTTTCTCTTTAACTTTCCAAATTTCCCCACTTGTGAATCCTCCCCAGCCACTATTTAGTTTAAAGCCCTCTCTATGGCCCTAGTTATATGATTTGCAAGGGCACTGGTTTCAGCACAGTTCAGGTGAAGGCTGTCCCAACAGTATAGTTTCCTCTTTCCCCAATACTGGTGCCACTGCCCCATGAACCCATGTCTACTACACCAACCTTTGAGCCACACATTCGGACCTTATTTACACTATCTGGCAAATTGCCGATGTCTCAGGTAATAATCCAGAGCTGTGACATTTTAAAAAAGAAAATAAACTTACCAGCACTTATCCCTCACTCTCTACATCTTTGGATCAACAGCTCCCACCATCCCTAATTGGACAGCAAGCCTGCTCCTTGACTTTATTTGGCTGGAGCATTGGAAATTATGGTGGGCTTGTCTAAAGCACACCATGTGGGATTGGAACCCAGAATTGGCCCCCATGTCTGGTTCCTGACCCTTGATCAAAAATTCAGCCCCTAGATTCTGCATGACAGGGACCACCGCATGTGTGGGCTTACTTGATTGGAGCATTTGACCTGGAACATCCTGGAACTCCCTGCCTGACAGCACTGTGTGTGTACCCAATCACATGAACTGCAGCAGTTCAAGAAGACAGCTCACCACCATCTTCCCAAGGGCAACTAGGGATGAGCAATAAATGCTGGCCTAGGCAGCAATGCCCACATCCCATGAATGAATAAAAAAAAAACCTTCCAATGAGCTGGTCACGCTATCCATGGAAGAACACATCATCATAATGCCTTTGACATCGATCCACTCATGCTTGAGGCGGACTTATCCATTCTCTCTGCAATCGTGGTGACTGTGCATGGAAGGCCTGTCAGTACATTGCACACTGTCTGCTGCTGCTCAATAGTTGTCCTTTTCATCTGTGGCCCCCGGGTGCAGCGTCTCTCTCTCTCTAGTTGAGCAGAGCCTACAGAGCCCTGTGCCCCTGACACGGACTCTCCACTGCTGTCCCTGCAATCATCATCTGCTCTTGCTCACTTGGGAAGTGTGACTCAGCAGGTGAAAACCCAACTATCTGTCTACTTGTGAAGTGTGAGTATCTGAGCTGGTGCGCAGAATGCATGAGTCTTATGATGGTGCATCCTCAGAAACATTCAGCTTCTCTGAGGAATTGTTGCAACATCCATTGACTTCTGTCACATAGTGAGGGCTCTGTCAGAGATACAATGCATTGGCAAGGTAAGAATGCTGCAAGTTCCCATTATGAAGATGATCACATTTCACTCGCTGTTGAAATCAAATCAATGTGACTGAATGCAGTATGACATGTGGGCCGCTGATATTTAATTCTATCAGCAGAGAGCTGAGAAGTCCCCGTCTCTCCAATTCTGACAGCCAGGAACCTCCTCTGATCTCTCACCTCCTCTTCTGCATTTATGGGTTGGTAACTCTGTGAAAGGTCACCTCTTGTCTTCTCCTTCTTCCTAGTATTCTGTGCTCTTTTCTACTGAAACAAGGGAAAAACACCCCAATGATGACTATGATGGCGTGTGTGCAATTGGTGAGGATAACTGTCCAGGACAGGCATCAAGTTGCATAAAGATCAGGTTAAGGGGCAGTGCTGGATGGATAGATCAGAATGTGAGGAAATGCATAGAAAGAGGATAATGGGTGTGCTTGCAGAGTAAGTGAGTGTAGGCTTGACAAAGCAGAACCAGTGGTTCTGTGTGGCTGGGGGTGGGTGTGGAAGCAGTAGTGATATACACAAAAGCCTGAGGTGAATGTGCAACTCTACACGCCTTTCTTGGCCTGGTTAGTTCATCAAAGCTTTTCCTGCACTGAGTCCAGAAGAGTGGCACAAAGCTGCTGTTGTTAATGTCCTCAGCCATCTCCAGCCATGTTTATTTGTTCCAGATGCAGGATTCAACCTCCCATAGCTGGAAAAGAATATCTCTTTCTGACTTCTCATTTTTCCCTAGCAATACATCATGTGAGGCACCATTACATTCAGGTGCAGTCTTGATTATTCAATGATGAAACTTTTCCTCTTTTTTTCAAACTCCTAACTCATCCAAATACCATATTTGGATTGGCCCCTGGAATACTCCAGTTGAGATTGCCTCATGAGGGTCTGGATAAATAATGCTACAATGAGCTGATTGTGTTAAAATACCACAGCAGATACTAAGTGCAGCGGCAGGCTTGAAAAGCAGTGCATTCCCCATCCCCCCCAACCCGGCCGGCGTGGCGGGTTTCCATGCCAGATCGTTTGCTTATCAGCTCATTATATATGCCTGAACATGAAGCACGTCATATCTCGTGGCAGGGTGAGAGCTTGGATTTGTCCACTTCGCTGTGACCTCATTGAATCATTTTTCTGGGTGCCATATTTAAACCACACCCATGCACACCATTCACTGTCTGCAGCCCAGGACTGGTCATGGCGAGAGATGGCCCCAAAAGGTAAGAAGCCTACTGCTGTCAAGTTCAGCGACAATGTGCTAAGGGCACATCTCGGCACAGTTGAGAAATGCCGGGACATCCTTTATCCCCTAAATGGCAGAAGGAGGTCCACCAACCTCGCCACACCAGCTTGGGAGCAGATCGCCAGGGCGTTCAGCACCATCTCTCCTCAGAGGAGGACCGTCATCCAGTGCAGGAAGAGGATGACCGATCTCAACCACTCCGCCCGGGTAAGTCAACCTTCCCCTCACTCTCAACTCACACTGTCACAAGCCCATCAGGAATTCGCAGGATCACAGGGATCTCATACACTACCAGCACAAAGGACATCACCAGTGACTCTCTCACACACACTTTTTGATACCTTAATCTCTTCTCACGTCCTATACAGGTCATGTCCTCAGCCCTTACATAGGTCCACTCAGCACACACAGAAATCAAGCATCCTCATCATCTGCCTTGGCATCCGTCCTGTTCACGGTCTGTCCATGTCTTTATGGAGGAGAAGATCGCCCACAACAAAAGGGAGAGATGGCAGGCCGGAGGGGGGATACCTGTGCTCAGGGCCCTCACCACCTTTGAAGTACATGCAGCAGAGCTGGCCAGCTAGGACCAGGACCATGCCTGTGCCAAGGTTGAGACCAGCATCACCCAAGCCAGTCAGGACCCATCAACAGCTCATCAGCCATCCGACAAAACTGGAGTGCTTTGTAATGTTGTTGATTATGCACTAACTATCTCTTTTCTCTTTGACAGGCAGCAGCAGGGAAAGGAAGAGGCCCAGCAACAGCCAATTCCCCATCAACCCCAGCCCTCACACCACCTTGGATGAGGATCCTGAGGTTCCACTGGATGTGGAGCCATCACAGCATTCACCTGCACCCTCCACCAGTGCAGAGATATGCACCTCGCTCGGACCTAGTTCGAGAGCAGGATCACAATCTGGTCAGCACAGCATAGGTTCAGGTCCACAGCAGGTGGAAGCAGGGACAGCCAAGGTCACTGGCACTTGGAGGCCAGGCTTCTGCTGAGTCCGAGTCAGATGACGAGCCAGGTGTTGGAGAGGAAACAGCAGATAAGGGAAGATAGGCAGGGTTGTCAGATGCTGTCACCAAATTGCAATGAACGATGGAGAAGTCCGTCCACATTCAGTCTGATGTCGTTGCACTGACATGCTGGCACACCAAGGTCAACACTGGTAGGATGGTGACTGCCCATGGAGAACTTTGTCCAGGGCATAGCGCCTGATATGTGCCAGGATCTGCACTTCATTGCTTTAGCCAAAGGTGGGATCCATTAGTGGTTAAGTGAGAGGGGGTCGGGGCACCTTAAACTCACTCCAGGTGCCCTTTCTCCTCAAGGAGTCAGTCAGGGGCCCTTGGGAAGAGGATCATCAGCTGGATACTCCAGCGCCATCTGCCCAGGTGACTCTGAGAATGTCCAGGCAATCCCAATCCTCTCTGCCTGTGACCTCATCAGCTCCAGCTCCACAGGCCGAGGAGGGTGCACCTGCCCCACAGCAGGAGACCCAAAGCAGGCCGGGGCCTGCCAGGCCTCAGCTCTCCAGAGGACGCCCGCCAAGGTCATCACAGATAACAGGGCCAGCAGTCAGCAGGCTGCCTCCATCTCTGCTGTGAATGTCGGGGAAGCACCTACACATAGTGGTAGGGTAAGAAAACTTAAGAAATACTAAGTGCTAAGTACACAAATGTAAATAGATTTTGACTCATTCCACTTCTCATGTTGTGTTTGCCTCTTCTATCTGATGAAACGCTCCATGGTCCATCAAGTTTCACAGATGACCTCCCTCCTCCCAGATGTCCCATTGTCTGCCTCCGCTTTATGGTGTCTAGAACCATCTCATTATAGTGCCTGTCCGTTCTCTGCGCAGTATCAACACGAGTGAAGCCTCTGCCTCTAAGAAAATTATGGTTGGTCAAGGCAGAGGTTCATATATTGTTCCCTCCTGAGATTAGAACCTGGAAGCTGTTTTAGTCTCCGATGCTTCTGCATTGAAGACTGCTCAATGTGGATCTTACATGATTGAATGGCGACATGCATGGAGTCGGTGTGTCTTTCATTGGCCTCCATGCACTTTCTGTTAGTCTTGAGTGAGCTTTACATATGGACCTAAACTCGGACCTCTAACGCACTCCTGTCTGCCTGCTGTGTTATCTCATGTCCGCGTGTATACATCTGAACATCACCCCAACATTAGTCCCCACATTCCAACCTCCATGATTTAGAGCTGTGAGTCTCGCTGACAGATGATGAGCCTTATGATTCCTGCTAGATGGTTAAAACTGTGAGACCTAGGAGTTGTGTGCAGAGGCCCCAGATGCTTTACTTGGACTTGGGAGGATGCAGTGCTGGGCTAGAAGGTGTAGTTAGCATCATATTAACCTTCTGCCAGCTCTGAGATGGTCAATCGACATGGTAATGTGCAACTTACCATCGGTGTGCCTGGGTTCCGTGTGCATTTGTCAGACTGTTGGAATGAAAATGTGGAAGTCTCAAATGGGATCAGAGCGAGTCTCTGAGACGTCTGATGTATGTTCCTTCTTATCAGCTATTGGGGTCCTTAAAGCCCAGATGGAGTGTCATCATTATTTTGGGCCCACAAATGCCATGGCTAGGCAGCACGGGACACTGGGAGATTGCAAACAGAGATTAGCCATGAGTGCTTGACAGAGATCAGACTATGCTGCTCCTGAGGGTTTCGCGGTCCACTGAAAGATGAACTGAACTGCAGCCTCGACTCCATTACTGCGAGTTACTGCGTCCTGAAGAAATATCTAATGCTGGGGAGTGATTGTAATGATGAGGCCTGAACACTTGTCTTGCCTGAACAATTGCCTGTGCAGACAATACACAGTGCAGATTCAGAATTGACCTCACACATGAAAGTGAGAACCACTGGGCGATGATTGTCTTCCTTGAGGTGCCTTGCCAGACTGCAGGCAAACTGTCACGAGAGCAGTGAGGTTTGCAGTGCTGCTTCTGCCCCTTGAAGGCTGCCGTAGGCAGTGGAATGTTGGCGACATGCTTGAAGAGGCTGCACCATCTCAGCTCTGCGCACAAAATGCCATGTTACCGTTATTATCCTATTACAGAAAGGCTACATGCTCCCGAGGCTGCCTTACCTTCCAATGATGAGGACATCATGACTCAAGATTTTAACTCCTCATTCAGAGATGGATGTGCAGCGTTGACCTGGTTAGGATCACAACCAAGGTGGTAAGGTGGACCCAGCATCAAAGGCACTAATTAAAGTGGCTCATATGAGCTATTCATCATCATCCTCCTGCAGCCTGGCAGTTATAAGCATGTCAGAGGCACATCTGCCTTGTCTGGCCCGTGCTGTGGCCTCTTCTGGAGCTTCAGCTTCCTCACCCTCATTGAACTCAGCCCTCTCGATGTCCTCATCACTAAAGGAGTTGTGCAGCTCCACCATCTCTCCAACTGGCAACTCATCCCCCCTTTGGAGCTCCAGGTTGCGTTGAGTGCAGCAAGCCACGATGATGCAGGAGACCTTTTGGGGAGAGTACTGGAGAGTGCCAGCTGACCTGCCCTGACATCGAAAATGCATCTTCAAGATGCCAATGACCTCTTCAATAAGTGAGTGTGTTGCAGAATGAGCAGCATTATACCTCGCCTGTGAAGTATTTTGTGACCGGCGAACAGAAATCGTCAACCATGTCCTTTGCGGGTAGTCTTTGTCACTGAGGAGACAACCCTGGATGCGCTGAAGGCCATTGAAGATCTGAGGCATCTGCAAGTGACTCAAGATGTATGAGTCGTGGGAGTTTCCAGGGTATCTTGCACATACCTGCATTATCTGCCTCTGGTGGTTGCAGACCAGCTGCACATCGAGAGAATGGGACCCTTTCTTGTTGATGAATCCTGTGTGACTCTAGGTTACCAACTATACACCTACTGTTATCATACATTAACAACTGTTTGTTCTACTAGTCAGCCTCTGCACATGCATTTCACACATAATCTTTAAACCGTACAAGTCTCTTAATGGGATGCATGCGCGTTGACATTGGCTGTTCGTCTGGGTGATGTTCCTTGTCCGGAGGGTCTCGTTCCCGTTGCCCTTGTTGCCTTGGTGACTGTTGTTCTTTTGCGCTTGTTGGGGACTTGTGGACCTCTGGGATTGATGGTAGTTCTGTAATTAGTGCAGCTGGTAAGATCCCTTCTCCCTGACTGGCCAATTGCTGTGAAGGAGCAGCTTCACTAGTTGTTCGGATGTGCCTGCGGTTGCGCTGGTATAGTTGGTCGTTCGCTTCAACTGCGTATGATTGAGGTGACAATTTCTCTCTGTGTGTGTCAAGTTTTCATGTTGAGAGCCTTGAGGGTTTGTACCCTCACTGGCTCCTCATGTTTTTCCATGGCTACATATTGATTCTTTAAGGAATTACAGGGTTGGAACTTCTTTTCTGCCTGCCGTTTTGCCTGGCTGTATATCTGGTTGAGTTTTTTCAACTCCTGCTTTGAGTTGCCAGCTGCGGAATTAAGGGTCATTATTTCCCCTGGTACCTTAGTGTTGTCACTGAAATTTGTTTGTTCAGATCTCGCATGGCATGGTTCATTGAAGACTTCAGGTTATTGTGTGTTTTCAAAGGTATACACAAAGCTCGAATCTTGCACTTCAAATCTTTCAGTTCAGCTCTGATGTGAACATTTTCCTGTAGCGCTGCTTCATTTACCTTTGGTTTGTGCATTGACACGGTCGGCAATCATCTTGTGGTTTACTTGAATATTGTCGCCCTCTCTCTGGGGTCGTTTTCTGCCCTTTCTCTGGGGTCTTTTGTTGCCCATTCTCTGTTGGCATATTCAGGGTTACAGGCTCAGGGTTTTGACTTGTTCCAACTGAGCTGAATGGCCGTTGCATCTCATTTACGATCTGGAACTCGAGATCTTCCTTCTTGCCATTGCATTGGGCTCTCAGACTAATTTGACTTCTTGGTATGAGTATTGTGCCATCATATAGCCTCAATCTTACTTTCGAGGATTTCATTTTCGGATCGCCATGTTGAGCCACATGTCTATGAAGATCATTATGTTGCATGACGCACCAGTGTCTATCTGACATTTCTTATTCGCTTGATACTCTCCCTCTGCAGTCATCATTGTAACAGTCACAAACCATTTGTTGCCTATAGACTTGGCTGAACTAACCTGTTGTATTGTGTGTAGTGCTTCATCAGACCCTTCTGCTGATACCTCTTCCGTGGCCATCTGTATAGGCTTTGTTTTGCTTCTTTCTAGTCAGACACTTGTGTATGAAATGATTCAGCCTCTTGCAGTTAAAACACTGCTTTGCCCGTGCTGGGCAATCCTTCTTTTCCTTTGTATGCTATCCTCCGCAGTATTTGCATCCTGCCCTTTGTCTGCAATTGCTCCGCTCAATATAATGTATCTCCTGGTCTGCCCTGCCATACATATGCTCCAGCTGACATTTCACAAATTCCACATTTCGACACATGTCTTTCACTTTCTTTAGCGTCAGTTCCTCATCTTTCAGTAGACTTGCTCTCACATGCACACACGCCTAAAACTAATCTACCTTTAATCAGATGTCCAAATTCACACGCCTCTGCAAGCTGTGTTACTGCACTCACATACTGTTCAACGGTTTCTTGTGCAGCTTGTGCTCTAATGTTGAATACATAGGGTTGAATTTTCACCTCGGCGTGCAGCCGCGTGCCTGACATGCATGAACGTGAAATAGCGCGCGATGATGTCAGGCGAGCGTCCCGACGTCATCGTGCACTTGTGTGATGTTTCGGTTGGCGGGCATGCCCGGGATTTGGCAGCCCGCCCGCCGACAATTGAGAGGGCTGTTAAGCCTATTAATTCATTAACTAAATGGAAATTTTCCCTGTCCGTCCAACCTTATGGGTGGGATGAGGTTTCCCATGTTAATTAAAATTAAAATAAAAATGTTTAAAACTCATTTCTAACATGTCCCTGCTCATGTGACAGTCACATGAGGGGACATGTTTCCTTAATTTTACCATCTTTATCTGTAAAATTAAAAATCTTCAGCTCCCTAAGGCAGCTCTGTGCCTTCAGGGAGCTTTCATTGAGCGCACCCGCGCACATGCGTTGATTTCCGCGCTTGCCCTCCCCCCCTCTCCCCACTCCCACCCAGGCAGTGCCGAGCATTTCAGCGCACGATTCACATCGTTAACTGGGCAGCCAGCGTGAAATCGCAGTTGGGACCCGATCGCAGGCAGTGGATCATTGCACAGCAACTCCCGTGCCCGCCCGATGAGGGAAAAATCCTCCCCAGAGCGTTCATATGTAACGTTTACTCAGGATTCAAAGTATTCATTCAAGGCTTTCAAAATCTCTGTCATCTTTTTTCTTTGTTCATTGGTTAGACTTAGGGTGGCATATACTTTGTAGCAGTCCCTCCCCAGCAGTGTTAGGAGTGTGGCTACTCTTATCAGTTCTAATTTTTAAATTAAATTTATTGCAATCTCATAGTTTTGCCATTGCAAGTGTAAATCTCCCAATTCTGCCATGTATCGCTGTTCATTTCGACTGGAGCTGGGATTGGAAAGTTTCTAAGCTTAGCCATGCTCACTTACCCTGTATTTACGTACCGCTTTCGATATGTGTTTGCTTGCCTTTTCCTTTGTCCTTTTGTGTTTGCTTGCCCTTTGACCTTGTTCTGCAGCTCAGTGCTTTTCCTGAACTCCTTTTTTAGCAGCTCCCTTTTTCAGATTTGAACATTTCTGTGTCTTTCTGAGCAATGTCTTCCCTGCACCATTTCCAATGTTCAAAAATCTATTTTTTCTTCATTTCCTGACACCAGGTCTCATGTATAAGGACAACTGTACTTCTTCAGTCTGTTCTCAGTGAAAGGCTTTATTGAACTGATCAGAAGTGGCAGTCTACAGTCAGCTTGCCTCATGGCAGAGTCACATGATTATGGCAAGCTAGGTAGTACATTTAGTAAATTTTGCGTTTTCAAAATCCAAACACCCCACTTTTCACATCGAACAAAAGATCAAAAGATACAAACAATGGTCATTTTCCAGTTGCTAACTAGGGAGTCATTGTGGAGCACACGGGTCACTTTTATCCCATCCATTACATCCCCAATGAGTCTCTTGGAGCACTATTACAACCTTCTGGACCACTGGTAGAGGACCCACCCCCCAATTCACCTCCTCATGTGTCTGTGTGCTCTCATCTCCAGTCATCCCTCACCATTCAAGCCTTTGCCTTCCAGCCCCTTACCTTGCCTCTGTCTTGTCACGCCCTCCCATTCAAGCCTTTGCCCTCCAGCCCCTTACCTTGCCTCTGTCTTTTCTCACCACACCCCCACCAGTCAAGCCTTTGCTCTCCAATCCCTTCCACCCCCTCCCCCGTCTTCCCGCTGGTCTCATGTGGTAAGCCTTGGCTCTGATCTCCTCCCCTTGAGTTCTCACTGGTCTTGCCTGTGCAGCCTTGGCACAGAGTCAGAGTAGCCGCCAGGCACACATCACTGATATCCGGTTGTGATTCATGCTGGTCTAATTAGCTGCCAGCGTGACCATTTGTTCTGGAGTGGGGGGCGTGATTCCAGCAAATCGCTCTTTAATGAGTGTTCTTGACTTTCAAAAGTGTTCAAATGCAGTTCGCAACATGGCACAGCAGGCTAACTGACCCACCACAAACACTGGGAGTGGAAAATTGCAATCTATTTTTACGCCGGCTTGAAACAGGCTTTTGGCCCTTCTCCACAATTTCCTGACCTGCCCGCCATGATGCCTGTCACTGGTGGGACCAGAAAATCCCGCTCTCCTACTGGGTTTTGCATCCAATAATGCACTCCACATCAGAAAATGGTTGAGTTATGAATGGGCCAATATTTTGGATCTCACATTTAGTTCACGGCCACTATGCAGTGATGAGTGTGTCATCATAGCCATTGGGACCTTGTTGGCATCTTCATCTGCTGCATGAGCTCAAGTCCTGTAATGTCACATGAGTTCCAGTAATTGTAGCTACATCATTCCCCAATATCCCAGTGGGAGGCCACGGTCTCAGTCCCAGCTTTAGCTCAGGCCCCAGCCTCACACCATACTCACTCAGCCCCATTCCCCGTACTTGGGCTCAGCTACCTGATAGCTGAGCAGGGGTGGAGCAGTTTGGGAAGCAGTACAGCCCAGACCTAGGCCACTTGCACTCACCTGCTCTCCATCACCGAGGGTGGGTCAGACCCATTTCTCCTTGAAATTTGCTACTGAGGTTGTACACCAGACATTCGACCCCAATCTGCATATTTAAGAATCATTCCGAGTGCGGCTGAGGAATTGCGTGCATACCTGAGACTTTGGTGAGTGTGGGGAGGGGGTTCAGTGAGGTGGGGGAAGGAGCTGTTTGTTCCCTTTTGCTTTTTCTACCTTTCTCACCCTGTAGGTATTGGTTTTTAATCTACTGAAGGGAAAGGAGAATCTGTTTGGTGAGAATCTGGTAAGTGTTTAAGGTTTGCTCCAGTCCTAAAGTTTTAAAATAATGTATAAACTGATGGTAAAGTTAATAAAATATATAAAAAAGCAACATAAAAAAGTGAATAATATAATTAAGTAATTAATTAAAACACATAAAGGATGGTAGGACAGGTGATGTGCCAAGGCTGCAGCATGTGGGAGCTCCTGGATGCCAGTGTGATCGAGGGCAAACATGTCTGCAGTAAGTGTTTGTGGCTCGAGGCACTTCGGCTCAGAGTCATTGAGCTGGAGGCCAAGGTGCAGACACAGCAACACATCATGGAGGGGGAGAATTATCTGGATGCTTTGTACCCGAAGGCAGTCATACCACTTAGGATAGGGTCTTCTGATTTGGCCAGTGGTCAGAGACAGGAGGGTATTACTGTGAATGGGGCAGGTAAGGGTACCCAGAGGGCAGGAGTGCAAGAGTGTCAGCCTCTGCAATTATCCAATAGGTTTTGGATTCTCTCAGCTTGTTTGGATGAGAGTGGGGCTGCAAGGTGGATGAACAAACTGAACATCATACAGGAAGCTATTCAAGTGCAGGGAGCAAAAGGGGACATAGTGGTAGTAAGGGACAATATAATGAGGGGGATTGACACTGTTCTCTGTAGCAAAGAACAAGGGTCCAGACAGCTGTGTTGCCTGCCTGGTGCCAGGGTTCAGGGCATCTGAAAGGAATTTGCAATGGGAGGGGGAGGATCTAAGCCTCCATATTGTCCAGGTCTTGCTGCAACTGAAGCAGCCCATGTCCAAATGACTGAACGTTATCCAGGCTTGGGCTGACAAGTGGCAAGTAACATTTGGGACAATGAAGTGCCAGGCAATGACCATCTCGAACAAAGCAGTGCTTGTGAGAGTGAACTGGGTATTTAGGTTAAGGGGAGGACCCACCATCTGTGGTTAACTAAAAATGTTCAAGATAGCATCAAACTTAAAGAAAAAGCATATCATTGCGCAAAGATGAGTGGTAGGTCAGAAGATTGGACAGAATATAAAAACAGCAAAGAATGACTAAAACACGTGGAAAAGTCCAGAACTAGGGGGCACTGTTTTAAAATTAGGCGTTGCCCTTTTATGACAGAGCTTAAGAGATTTTTTCTCTCTCAGAGGGCTGTGTGACTTTGGAACTCTTAGCTTCAGAAGGTGGTGAAGGCGTGGTCATTGAATATTTTTAAGGCATAGGTAGATAGATTCTTGTTAGGCAAGGGAATCAAGGGTTATTGAGGGTAGATGGGAATGTACATTTTGAAACAAACAGATCAACCATGATCTTAATGAATGGCGGAGCAATCTTGAGGGGCAGAATGGCCTACTTCTGCTCCTATTTCGTATCTTTGTAGATTGATAAGGAGGGAAAAAATGAGTATCAGGGAAAGCCAGCTAGAAATATAAACACAGATAGTAAGCATTTCTATAGATATTTAAAAGAGAAAGTGAGCGTTTGTCCTATAGAAAGTGAGCCTGGGGTGTTAATGGAAAAAAAGGAGATGGCAGTGTATTGAACAGGTATTTTGTATCGGTCTTCACTACAGAGGATAAAGTAACATCCCAGAAATGACTATAAGTCAGGAATTGGAAGCGAGGGAGGAGCTCAAGAAAATTACAATCACAAGGGAAATGGTACTTAGCAAATTGTTGGAGCTGCGGGTTGAAAAGTCACTGGGTCCTGATGGAATTCATCCTACGGTCCTAAAAGAAACGGCTGGTGAGATAGTTAATCCGTTGCTTTTAATTTTCCAAATTTTACTAGATTCGGAGAAGGCTCCATGAGATTGGAAAATAGCAAATGTAACTCCTTTATTCAAAAAGGGAAGGAGACAGAAAGCAGGAAGCTGTAGGCCAATTAGCTTAACATCTGTCATAGAGAAAATGTTAGAAGCTATTATTAACGACATTATAACAGGGCATTTAGATAAATTCAAGGTAATCAGGCAGAGTCAACATGGCTTTGTGAAAGGGAAATCATGTTTAACCAATTTATTGGAGTTCTTTGAAGAAGTAACATGTGCTGTGGATAAAGGGGACCAGTTGATATATTGGCATTTGATAAGGTGCCTCATCAAAGGTTATTGAAGAAAATAAAAGCTCATGGTGCAGGGGGTAACATATTGGCATCGATAGAAGATTGGCTAGCTAATAGGAAACACAGAGTAGGCATGAATGGGTAATTTTCTGGTTGGCAGGATCTGATGAGTGGTGTACCACAGGGATCAGTGCTGGGGCCTCAACTCCTTACAATTTATATAAATGATTTGGATGAAGGGACTGATAGTATGGTTGCTAAATTTGCTGATGACACAAAGATAGGAAGGAAAGTAAGTTGTGAAGGGGGTGTAAGGAAGCTTCAGAAGGATATAGATAGGTTAGGTGAGTGGGCAAAGACCTGGAAAATGGAGCATAATGTGGGAAAATGTGAGGTTGCCGAGTGGCCTACTCCTGCTCCTAATTCGTAAATTCTGCCTGCTTTGAGTGTGAGTGCTGGCCATCCATCTACATGTCTGCCTTGAATGCTGAATTCTGTCAGGAAAATGGGCACACAAGATTTTCCCCATCAGATTTCTTAGGTGAGAAATGAACAGCCGATAGTTCAAGACCTCCCCACCCATCCCTCTTTCAGTGTGTGCAAACAGCACTTAGCCAGTGATCTATTAATGCTAAAATAAATAACTACATCTTGATACACATGTCAGCATGCATACTAGCTTTAGCAGAAGCTCAAGCAGAAACCCCATAATTGCTTTCCCAATTTACATCAGTGCTTGTGTTTCTAATTAACATAATGATCAAATTTAAGCACCAAGTAGGAAAACAGAAAAGTATTTGATACTGAATAAGGGATAAACAATCTGAGACTTCCTGAATTAAAATAATGCAATAGCGCTTAATGTGGTACCATTAAAACATCAGTGTAATGTCCACTTCAAAAAAAGGCTATTCATTAAGGTTAAACAGAACATTAGGGTTTCTGTGGCAGTTGATAAGAGACTTTATTTCCACAATGAAAAATGCCCAAAGTTATAGCCTGTGGTTCACTGAATTTAGCAAGATATGATTTATGCACACATTTCACTCCCCAATAACTCACCTCCATTCTTTCTTTGCTTCTTTTGAATGATGGCTTAGTGTTCTGCTTTCACACTGTGCACTACATCAATTAAACAGCAGTATAGATTTATGAGTCAAAACAAAGAGGAAACATTGCAGACTAAGATTTTTCACAGGCTGATATGGCAGTTGAAGGTAAAATGACTCCAGCAAGTGAAAACTACTTCTACATTCATTTCACATGATGGTACATGTTCTACTTTCATATTTTGCAAGATGAAAACATTAAATCCTTAATTTGTTATAATGTAATCTGAGGAATTGGGCGAGTTAGAATAATGTTCTTTTATCTGGGTGACCTGTGTTTAAATCCAGTTCAGGAAGATTGGGTAAAAATCTTGCTTTCATCTCTGTTAAAGGTTGTACACAAAAATTTTTTCTATTAAAATAAATAATAATTATTATTCATTCTCGGGATGTGGGTGTTGCTAGCAGGTCTGGTGGTTATTGTCCATCCCAAGGTGGTACTAATGAGTGGCTTGCAAGGCCACTTCAGAAGACAGATCAGGATCAATTACATTCATGTGGGACTGGAGTCACAAATAATCGCCATTGGGTGAGAATAGCAGATTTCCTGTCCTAAAGGACATTCCTGAACCAGTTGGGGTTTTATGACATGTTTCATATAAAATGTCACCGCCACATTTGTTGGGGGAGAATTTTCCCCATGTTGGGCGGGCCAGTCGAGAGCAGACCCGATCGCCGCCCACGATTGGGTCCACGCGGCCATCTTACGCGGGCGGGCCAATTAAGGCCCAATTAAGGCCCGCCCAACGTACTTCATGACTCCCTTGCATAGCAGGAGTGGATTGGCGCGTTCAGCCTGCTGGGTCCAATGGTGATCCGGCAGCCTGCATAAAGGAAGGCCTGGCAGCCTTGGAAAGGCTGCTCGCGATGGCTTGGCGAAGGGCTGTGCAGAGGGGCAAAGTTGGTGATGCAAGTCCGGAGGGTAGGCCATCGGGGCAGGCCAGGCCGGAGGGTAGACCAGCGGGGAAGTGTGCCCTCATTTTTCAGACGAGTGCCTAGCTGCCCTCCTGGAGGAGGTGGCAGTGCGGCGGGAGGTCCTTCTTCCGAGGGACAGGAGGTGGAGGCCCCACCACCTGAACAAACGTGCCTGGGAGGAGGTGGTCGAGAGGGTTAGCTCCCATGATGTGGTGTGGCACACATGGCTCCAGTGCTGCAAAAGGTTCAATGGTCTCCTGCATTCGGGAAGGGTGCGTATCATGTTGCCTCAAGTCACTTAATGCAGCCGCCAGCCTTTCCTCCAAACACCCACCCCCCAACGACCCCCCCCCCCCCCCGCCCCCCAAAACCCCCACACCACACCCCCCAACTCTGAGTACAGTAACATCATTGAATCCCTCGCGCTGGACCCCTTGCTGGGTGTGACAGCAGAGATTGCCCATGCCCAGTTCACCCTAAAAGGGTTGAGCTAGAATGTGTTCTGCATCCGCAACATGTGTGACACTGACATCCAGTGTTTAGAATGGGGATGAAAGCCAAGGATTTGCACCTAGGCAAAGTGCTGGAACTGCGAAGCATGTCAAAGTCAGGGTACTAACATGCTGGGAGGGGAGCTTCCAGTTGGTGGGGCACCAATCTATCTCCTGGTTTGCACTCCATGTGCTTGTCCCTCCTTGCTTAGCAAAGTGGCACCTTGTGGTGCCACATGTGAAGGAGGCAGCATTTGGCCAATTGCAGGATGCAGGGGGTGGGGTCAACCCTGGCTTGTTTGGGTGAGTGTGCAGTAGCTGCAGGTTGACAAAGAACTGGAGCCCTGCAATGTCCCTCTCTGGCTGGGTCGGCAGGGATGCGATGGGAATTCAGGTGCAGGCTGGACTAATCAATGCTCCTCTCTCCCTTTCAGGGAAAGACTGCACACAATGCGTTGGAACGAATGCGGAATGGAGGAGGCCAGGTCCAGTTGGCCATTCTTACGGCTTTCGAGCAGCAGGCCATGGACCTTCAGAGGCACCACGCCCCCAGGTCCACCGATGGCAGTGAGGCTGAGGTGCCACGGGGTGGAATGTTTGGCAAGCAGTCAGGTCTCCATGTGTGTCCCAGAAGCCATAGCACTGTTGAATGCTCAGTGATTGAAGTTAGCAACATGGGTTTACCCTTGATTATGGAAGGATGAGCGCATAATGATCAGGGGGACAGGCGTGCAAAGTGACATTGTCTGCACTGAAACTGATCAAATGTCCTTTCTCTTCCTTTCAGCATCACCGGAGCACGGCCGGGAGGAGGAGACAGAGGGCCCACCTCTCACCCCTGAAGCCCCCGAGCAAATGCACTCTCCAGCGTCACACCATCTCAGCCAGGCAGTTACCAGTGCAAATACTAGCACCTTGGTGGGAATTAGATCATCAGCTAGTGTCCCGGGGCATGGCAGTGAGGGCACTTCACACTCGCTTGAGGTGTGGACAGAGACAGAGAGTGCCCAGGGCGCCAGCAGTTGGATGACTGTTGGGGACGAGGTACTTGCTTGATCAGTGGCTGATGATGTGCCTCTGGAGCCGTCCGTGAGGCAGCAAACGCTGGAAGTGCAGCAGGATATGTGAGATGACCTGGCGGAGATACTTGAGGCTATGTGTGGCATGGTGCCCGTGCTGGAGGCGTCCATGCGGAGCATCACCGTTGCAATGAGCCTCATGGCTGAGCGCTATGCTTCCTCCATGGAGAGACTGATGACTCTCATGGAGAGGCACCTCCAGGTGAGCAATCAGGTCCTCCTGGGGTTGCGCTCGGACCTGCAAGCCCTCACAGCAGCATTGGCCACAGCTGGTTAGTGCCAGTGTAGGAGATGGTTCTGGGCACCAAGTATCCCAGCTCGGTGCCCATCCATCTTTGGTGAGCAGGGAGGTCTGAAGTGACCTCACATCAGCGCAGCAGCTGCCTGTCATCTCTGCGGGCTCCTCTCAGGGTGCTCCAGATGAGGGCAGCAGCTACTCCACCCCTCTGCCAGTGAGCGTGGCATCCAATGAAGCTACGGCGACTGGGGAGAAGCCAGCTGTGGAACTGGCCGCTCCCTCCCAGGCGGGGCCATCAAAGGCTCCACGAGCCAGAGGACGTCCGCCAAGGTCATCGCGGCCAACAGGACAGCACAGTGAGCAGGCTGTCTCAGATGCCAGTGCCAGCGAGCGGGGAGCGCCTAGAACTAGCACCTGTAAGAATAAATTTAAGGCACCTTAGGCACACCACGGGTTTCTCACTGTGCTCGCACTGGCCCATAGTGCTTCGTTGAAGACTTGGTGTGATGTCCACCACCGTTTTTGTTTTGCTTTATGAATTTACTTTGTTTGCTCAATAAATTTTGACATGTTGCCATGCCTCAGGGTCATTCCTTACTTCTGCAAGCCATGATGTTATGAGTGAGTTGTTTGACATCGAACTTTATTGCCAAGGGCCTTAGTTAATGTTATTATCCAGGCTGATTTAGCACTCAGGTATCAAGTTGGAGCCTGCAGCCCTGGTGTGTATTGAAGGTCCATCTGTGGTGGGCTAGCTAAAGTTTCTTTGGATTAAAGCCTCCTGGGTGTCCCCGCCTCCCCAGAGTATGTCCGGGTCAACGTCTACCCTCTCAGCGTTCACCTGTGCATGCTCATCCTCGGACTCACTGCTGGACTCATTGTGTGCATCCAGAGCAACTGCGTCTACATCTTCCTTGTCCAATGCGTCGCCCCTTTCCAGCGCAAGATTATGGAGAGCGCAGTATGCAACCACTATCAGTGACACATGATCTGGGGGGTATTGGAGTGCACCCCCTGAACGGTCCAGGCATCGGAAGCACATCTTGAGAAGACCAATGGCTCTCTCCACCACAGCCCTTGTGGAGAAATGGCTCCTATTGTACCGCTGCTCAGCCTCTGTTCTTGGATGGTGGAGAAGCGTCATGAGCCACCTTTTGAGGGGATAGCCCTTGTCACCCAGCAGCCATACATCCAGCCAGGCTGGAGCACTGAAGCTACACGGCACCTGGGAGTGTCGGAGTATGTAAGTGTCGTGGGAGCTGCCCAGGTACCTTGCACAGACTTGCAGAATCTGCATCCTGTGATCACACACTATCTGCACGTTTATGGAGTGGAAGCCCTTCCTATTGACGAAGGCACCGGGCTCACCTGCTGGCGCCTTGTTGGCCACATGTGTACAGTCTATTGCACCCTGGACGTAGGGGAAGCCAGCAATGGCCGCGAAGCCTCTGGCTCGCTCTGTCTGACTGGCATCGTCCCAGCGGTAGTGGATGAAAGTCAATACATGCCTGAATAGAGCATCTATCACCTGCTTGACACATGAGTGGACAACTGATTTGGAGACTCCGCAGAGATCATCCACCAACCCCTAGAAAGAGCCGGAGGCATAGAAGTCGAGGGCAGCTGTGACCTTTAGAGCCACTTGCATGGGGTGCCCACCCACACAGTTTGTGGAGATCTCAGGGCCTATCATCTGACAAATGGAGGTGACTGTCTCCCTTGAGAGATGGAGCCTCCTTCGGCACTGCACCTCTGACATATTGAGGTAGCTGCTTTGCCGCCTGGCAGCAGATATTGGCGACTTCTGCGGCCCCTTCCGCCTTGCACTTCCTGTTGGCCCTGCGCCCCTTGTGCCTGCGTCTCTCCTCCCAAATGTGGCTCCCCTGGAGGCTGAATGTGGACTCCTGGCCTCCTCCCCATTCTGGCCCTCCCTTCCTCCTCAGAGGAGGTGCCTCCAGTGGAGAGCACAATCCCCATTCCCAGGCTAAGGGAAGGCTTCCTGAAAGCTGCAGGCCCCAGAAATGATTTCTACTGTAGAGTCCGCACCAAGGCTTTTACTCCTGTCCTAGCAGCTGGTATGAGTTTTGAAGTCTTCCTGCTCACTGAGGCAAGTAAAAGTTACTTTCACATTTAAATCCCTCAAACATCACATTTGCGACCACACTCACCCCTCTTATCCAGCCTGTGGATGAGGTTTGTCTACATGTCTCCTACCCACCTGCCCGTTGTGCCCATGCGATGTCCTGAAGATCGCATGGGCTGCGAAAAATCGAGATCAATTGCTGCCTCAAGGGCCTTAACTTGCCCGTTAATTGATGGCGGGCACGCATCCGAACTTATAGTGCGCCCGCCTTCCCAAATATCGCGATGGCTCATGGTGACATCGGGACGCTCGCCCGACGTCACCGCGCGTCATTTTAAGCGCAGGTGTGCGGGTCCTGCCCCCGCACGCCGATGGGAAAATTCTGGCCTTGGTCTTGTTATTATTCATAAAGAACTTGCACCTTGTAAAATCCTTAGGAAGCCCCAAAAGTGCTTGCGCTTAATGAATTAATTTTACAGTTCAGTCACTTTCATTATGTGGTGAGCCCAGTAACTAATTTGCACAAAATAAGGTCCCACAAATCGCAATGATATGAAGGACCTGTTAATTTGTCTCTGGCTGGATTGGTTGAGGGGCTAGAATTGAGGAGCACACCGGGACACCCAGGCAACTATAGATCGATAAGCCGCAACTCAATAATCAGGTAAGTAATAGAATAATGATTGGGGAAAAGACGGAAGAGAACCTGTAGGAAGAGTACCTGATAAATTCCTTCAGCCAACATTACTTCAGAAGGGAAAAAAGCTTACAACAACAGTTTATATAGCAATCTTAACACACTAAAATGTCCTGAGATGCTTCATAGGATCAAATATCAAATATTTAACTCCAAGCCACATAAAAAGATATTAGGACAGATGACTAAAAGTTTGGACAAAGAGGTAGATTTTAAGGAAAGTCTTAAAGGAGGATAGAGAGGTAGGGCGGTGGAAAGATTTAGAGGAAGTATTTTGGAGCTAATGGCCTAAGCAGCTATAATTTATCAGGTACTCTTCCTACAGGTATTCTTGGAAATTTGGTGAGTGAAGGGTTTCTAAAAGTATTTTAAGGGTTGATTTCTTTCTAAAATCTCGTCAAGCTTTGGATGTAACATTTAACTTAACTTGTAGTTTCTTTCATAGCGTTAGTCCATGGTAAGCAAACTGTCTGCCATTGGCAGCTACACAATTAATTGGACAGTAACCTCCGAGCTCCCCAGTGTCGGACTTGGGGGTATCCCAAAGATGCGCTGGGGCATCCCTCTTGGAAGTTCCCAGGTAAGGGCTTGCACGGCAATTGCCCAGAAGTGCACAATTCCTCTGGCCAATTGCCCTGCGCTGGGAACCATCTGAAAATGCGGTTTAAATTGCAAACTTCGGATGGTTCTGCCAAGGTTACAAAACACAATGGAGGGTATGTTAAGTGTGAAGGAGGAAATTCATCTGCACAAGGACTGCACAGAGGTGACCCCTACTCTTGATTGCTACCTGAACCATGAGCAAATTGGCATGGAGTAAATATGATAAATAAGATCAGAGAGTTGAATGCATGGCTCAAAGATTGATGTGGGAGAAATTGGTTTATCTGAATGCCGGTAGCATTCAATGACAGATGACAGATGAATTGATGGCACAAATAGAAACAAATGGGCATGATATGATAGCCATTACAGATTCAAGGCTGCAGTTGCTCAAGGCGTGGAACTGAATATTCAAGGTATTTAACATTTTGAAAGTATAGGAAGAAAGGAAATGGAGTTGGCAGATTTGCTGAGGGGAGAAACAGCCCCTAAGGATAGGGAACCATTAACAGCGTCAGCTAAATTGACGCCAGGGAAGGAATTAAGTTGGTCTGTAGTTTTGTGAAAATAAAGTTGAGGAAATGGGAGATGCGTTCATTAGACAAGATGAACTTGGAGTCAGCATAAGGAGAGATAGGAGAGATACTGGTGAAAAAGTATGTTCAGGGTTAGGATGGGGATATCTAATGGGAAGTTTGGCTTGGTGGGCTAGGAGACAGGAGGAACTTAACAGAGACAGATCTCCATGTTTTGTGAAACAAAGTCCATGAACTCTCCATACTTCTGTTGCAGTGAAATTGAAATGCATCGGAGGCTCAGGCACGGTTTTCAATCATTTATTCAAGCAAATGCAGGGAGCGCCTGTTTTAGTCAATCTAATCCAAGTCAGTACTCTGCCCTCTGTGCAGAATTTTCCGTGCCCACTAACGTGGGCATGTTTGGCGGCATGAGCGGACAATATGAAGGACAAAAATTGGTTTCACAACATCGTGAAACCCAATTGCAATTGTCCGCTCTGCCCATCAATGGCGGGCTGTGCTTTCCACCTTCAGACGTCAGGAACTTCATTGTAATATATCTGCATGTCATTATAAACCCAGCCCGTTGGAATCATCCCCCGATGCCGGATCACCAAGCACGTCAGCGTGCAACACAACTGTACATAAGCAACGTGCACCTGGCAAGCTGCACTTTGCTTGGGACATTTTTAAAATTAATTCACGGGATGTGGGCTTCGCTGGCTGGGCCAGCATTTATTGTCCAACCCTAGTTACCCTTGAGAAGGTGGTGGTGAGCTGCCTTCTTGAACCGCTGCAGTCCATGTGGTGTAGGTACACCCACAGTGCTGTTAGGAAGAGAGTTCCAGGATTTTGACCCAGCGACAGTGAAGGAACGGCAATATATTTCCAAGTCAGGATGGTGAGTGACTTGGAGGGGAACTCCCAGGTGGTGGTGTTCCCATGTGTCTGCTGCCCTTGTCCTTCTAGGTGGTAGTGGTCATGGGTTTGGAAGGTGCTGTTGAAGGAGCCTTGGTGAATTCCTGCAGTGCATCTTGTAGATGGTACACACTGCTGCTACTGTGCATCGGCGGTGGGGGGAGTGAATGTTTGTGGATGTGGTGCCAATCAAGCGGGCTGCTTTGTCCTGGATGGGGTCAAGCTTCTTTAGTGTTGTGGGAGCTGCACTCATCCAGGCAAGTGGGGAGTATTCCATTAGACTTCAAGGTTTGTTTGCCTACCTTGCTTCGGGCAGCACTCACGGTCACCAGCGTCATGCTTCACAGGCAGCACCACATCACTTTTATGGGGGCTCACGGGTAGGTCAGTTCTCTACCTAGCAGACCAGCCATAAGGCGGGGGTGGCTTTTCAATGGCTGCAGGGCAAGGGCTTGCCTGGGGAAGGGGGGTATCCCAGGGTGTGTGTGGGGGCACATGTTGATCTATGCAAGTGGCCTCAAGATGGTGAGGGCTGAGTAGGCAGTCTCCAGAGGAGATGGGGCCAGATGGAGATGTGAGGGTGTGTGTGAGAGAGTGAGTGGCGATGTCCCTTGAGCTGGCAGTGAGTGAGATGCCAGTGAATGTGTGATGGGCTTGTGAGTGTGTGAGTTTAGAGTGATGAGATGGTTGCCTTACCCTGGCAGCACAGATGAGATCATTCATCCTATATCCGCATTGGATTGCCAACCTCTTCTGTGCAGCATTGGCACCGATCACCACTGCCACTGCCTCCCAAGCTGGAGTGGTGAGATTGCTAGACCTCCTGCAACCAGAGCGGGGTTACAGGACATCACGGCGGGCCTCCATGGAGTCCAAAAGGCACTTCAGGAACACGTCACTGAATAGAGGGGCTGCAGCCTGTTTTTGGGGCCATATCTTCTGTACAGCAGTCCTGGGCTGGAAGCACTGAGAGGTGTGCGCGCAGCTGCATTTTAAATATGGCACTTGGCATGAGGTAGCGGTGAGGTGACACCATGGCGGGCGAATGAGAGCCCGCCCGCCATCGAAACGGTGCGTTT
Organism: Cetorhinus maximus; assembly: GCF_964194155.1. Lineage (NCBI taxonomy): Eukaryota > Metazoa > Chordata > Chondrichthyes > Lamniformes > Cetorhinidae > Cetorhinus > Cetorhinus maximus. The sequence goes on from NC_135880.1 coordinate 139,847,364, forward strand.
CCCGGGAATGCATGATTAATGAGGCAGAATTGAGATGATACAGCGTGAAGAGCTGCCATTGTGGCTGGCGGGTAAAAAGTTCTTTTTCCCGCCCGCCACCGCACTTAGTGCAAATCTGGGATGATTCCGCCCTCTGAGTTGTTACATTGTCTTTTATACATTTAGTTCCTGTCCTTTTGTGACTGAGGATGTGTTCTTGGTCACATTGGCTCACAGTCTATCACAATAGGTGCAAAGCTATTCAGATCAACTGATCTATTTTGCTGTGTGACTGACACCTCATTATCTGCAATTGCTGTCATAATCTGGCAATAAATGCTAAGTGTTTTAGACCAACTGTCTCATTTTGCTTATTATTCTAGTGATTGCCACCTACCTATTTATAATCACTGGGTTCACATCTGCTTTGGGCTAGTCTGGGCTAGTTTTTGTAGTGTCCTTTGTTTAGGTTCACATATGACAAGTATCCCAGCAGCCTTTGCCTTACAGGCTCCTTCCTGATACCTTTTCATGGCTAAAACTACTATTGCTGTCATGCTATGCTACTGCTATCCTAGGTTAGCTTTGTTATTAAATGACAAACACCTTGTACACTCCAACACTTGATTTTGGATATGAGGTTGGAGGAGGCAGGCAGAGATTTTTAAGAAGATAGCTTGTAATGGAAAAGAGAAGCTGGAAATTATCTTTTCATTCCTTTATAATCCTGGAATAATCTGCAGTCTTACCTGACCAACCATTAGACTTTCTTGAGGAGCTGCATCCCAGGTTGACAGGGGAGGCCTAAAACTTGCAAGAAGCCAATTGTGACTGGGTATCCATGCACTGTCAGAGGTGTTATCTTTCAAGGTCTTATACCAGGGCTCTAACTGGTCTCAGATCAAAGTTAAAGTACCATAGAACTATTTGAAAAAGAGCAGGACAGTTCTTCTGGTTACAGTGAATATTTATCCTTCAGCCAACACCACTAAAAATTGAGGAAGAGTCATATTCGACTTGAAAGGTTAACTATGTTTCTCTCTTCATTGATGCTGCCAGACCTGCTGAGTATTTCCAGCACTTTCTTTTTTCATACCACAAAAAATTTAACCTTCTCATTTAAAGAACCTAACTACTTTCAAATTGGCTGCCGCGTTTTGTACACGTCAACAGCCACTAGACTTCAAAAGTGGCTATGAAGCACATTGGAACATTTTCAGATTATGAAAGATGTTATGTAAATGCAAGTTTTTGTTTCTTTATATTGGAAATCACAAATCAGTATAAATACTGCTCAAATAATTTTACACCTAAAACTATTTGCTAAATGATAGTCGTTATACTAATCAACCTGTTTTTGCTGTGATACTGGAAGAGGTTGTTGGTCTATCTGATTGACTAATTAGTCTCTTAGTGTTGCTGGTTTGGAATCAGTCTTCACAACTTATACCAAACAGATGATCTTGCCATTGGATTTTATGCACATATTGACTGCTATGTTTCGTATATAACTACAGTAACCTTTCAAAATTATTTAATTGGTTTGAAAGAGTTTGGGAATGTCCTTAAGTCGTGACAGGCACCATATAATGATGCTTTTTTCTTTATTTCTACCTACATACACACTTGCATATATGCACACACATGGACAAAGGGATTCCCGTGCATTTGAAAAGCGAACATCTGGTTCATTCTCGCTCTGTGTTCTGCACCAAGCTTACAGCAAAGTGGCAGCATTTTCCATTGAAGACAGATGTAAAGTACTCATTTAGTACCTTAGACATGGCCTCTGCCTCCACAAGAATAACTCCTTTTTGTTCCAAAGGAAGGTCCCACCCTTCCTTTGACCATCCTTTTATTCTTTATATTTTTATAAAAGGCCTTTGGGTTCCCTTTTATGTTACCGGCTAATCTATTCTCAACATTCTCTTTGTCTCTTAATTATCCCCTTTTAGATCTCCTCTGTACTTCCTATATTCAATTTGGTTCTCTACTGTATTATGAACCTGACATTTATCAGAAGCATTCCTTTTAGAATAAAGTACCTTTGCAGACAGTAGATGTGAGGGGCCTTGGTTGCAACAGCACCAGCTTGTATTCTGGCAGCCATTAATCACTTGTTCTTCAGGCATACCATGTGACTGATGTTTCATTGCAAATTAGGAGTTCTATCAAGTGAAAATAAAGTAATTGCTTGCAATTCTCAAATGATTTCCACTCTCCGTTGCTGAATGAAAGCCACAGAGAACTTAATCTATCTGCACAGCAGGATGCTGTGTACAAAAACATTTCAAGAATTGATTTCATGGGTCAATATTGACTGATGTTTCCTGCTATCTTTTGTTCGTATTAGATTTACTTTTATCTTATATCAACCGTCTGTGAAATTACTCAACTTGAGTGTGACTTGTCACTCAGTGAGATATTATTTAACAGAATTTCTGTTCTGATGCCCAAACACTGAACGCAATTGCACTGTATCTGGATGACTGTGTTCAGGTCTGGGCATTGCATCTCAGGAAACATATAACGGAGTGTGGTACAGATTAAGCACAATGATACCAGGTCTAAAACAGCTAAATTATGAGGACAGGTTGCATAGATTTGACTTGTATTCACTTAATAAACAAGATTATGGGGTGATATAATTGAGGTGTTTGAGATGGTGAATGGATTTGAAAAGGTAGTGTGAAACTATTTTCTCTGATGGGGGAGTCCAGAACAAGGGGCCACATTAAAATTACAGCTAGGCCATTCAGGGAGGTCAGGGATCATTTCATTACATAAAGAGTAATAGAAATATGAACCATCTCCCCAAAAAGCTGTTGAGATTAGCTCAATAGAAAATGCCAAGACTGTGATTGACAGATTTTTGTTAGGTAAGGGTACCAATTTATATGGAGCTAAGGCATGTAAATGGAGTTAAGATACTGAGGACATAAGGAGGCTACAAGGGATGTAGATAGGCTAAGTGAGTGGACAAAGATCTGGCAAATGGTGTATAATGTGGGAAAATGTGAAATTGCCCATTTTGGCAGGAAGAATAAAAATGAAGCATATTATCTAAATGGTGAGAGGAGGCAGAGCTCTGAGATTCAGAGGGATTTGGGTGTCCTAGTGCATGAATTGCAAAAGCCTCATATGCAGGTACAGCAAGTAATTAGGAAAGCCAGTAGAATGTTATCGTTTACTGCGAGGAGAATTGAATACAAAAGTAGGGAGATTATGCTTCAGTTATACAAGGCACTGGTGAGACCACAGCTGGAGTACTGTGTACAGTAATGGTCTCCTTATTTAAGGAAGGATGTAAATGCATTGGAAGCAGTTCAGAGAAGCTTTAGGAGACAAATATCTGGAATGGGCAGGTTGTCTTATGAGGAAAGGTTGGACAGGCTAGGCTCGTATCCGCTGGAATTTAGAAGAGTAAGATGACTTGATTGAAACATATAAGATCCTGAGGGGTCTTGACAGGGTGGATGTGGAGAGGATGTTTCCTCTTGTGGGAGAATCTAAAACTAGGGGTCACTGTTTAAAAATAAGGGGTCACCCATTTAAGACAGAGATGAGGAGAATTTTTTTCTCTCAGAGGTTCGTGAGTCTTTGGAACTTTCTTCCTCAAAAGGCAGTGGAAGCAGAGTCTTTGAATGTTTTTAAGGCAGAGGTAGATAGATTTTTGATAATAATGGTGTTAAAAGGTTATCAAGAGTAGGTGGGAATGTGGAGTTAATGTTACAATCAGATCAGCCATGATTTTATTGAATGGCAGAACAGGTTCAAGGGGCCAAGTGGCTTACTCCTGCTCCTAATTTGTATGTTCGTTTGTTAACCATGATCTAATTGAATGTGAGGCAGGCTTGAGAGGCTGAATGACCAATTACTATTCCTTTGTTCCTACATTCCTGTAATTTTACAATAATTTTACTCCATTTATTATAAACAGGAATATAGTTTGATCATGTTAAAACTTCTAAATGAACCTCATTGATCAAGAATTTTAACCATACTTGACATGCATGGTATGATACTAGCCTGACTGGCCTCCCACTTCTTCGATGTCCCCACAGCCTGTAATTTTCAGCATGACTTCCTTGAAAGGGGTCACACTTTTAAATTATTTGGTGCCATCGTCCTCTTAATAGTCATTAAAGATCATTTTGTTCTGTGAGTACAATAGTATAGAGATAGTGAATATATATGGAACTTAGATAAGACCATAAAGCTGAGATTTACTGTATGAATCTATACTGCATGTGTGAAGTCCTTTTAATTATTGTTATTGTGCACACAGTCTGCCACATGTACCTCCAAATTATAAGTGTACAATCCTCATTCAAATAAAGCATTCCTTGCTTTGGTTCAGTTTTGGTAAGATTATGTTGGACAACTCAATCATCCTGCTTTCCTAACAAATGGATTTTTTTTCTTTATGTCAAATTGAATCCTTTCATAATCTTAAAGACCCGTATCGGGTCATCCCTCCGTCATTGTTCTAGAGAAAAAGGCTCAGTTTGTTCAATTTTTCATGATAAGTATAAACTCTTAGTTCTGGTATCATCCTTTGTAATTTTTTTGCATCTTCTCCAGTGCCTCTATATCATTTTTATACTATGAATACCAGAACTGTGCTCAGTATTCCAAGTGTGGTCCAACCAAGGTCCTATACAAGTTTTATGTAACTTCTCTGCTTTTCAATTCTATCCCTCTAGAAATAAATCCTAAGCTTTGTTAGATTTTCTTTATAGTCTTATTAATCAATGTGGCTACTTGTAGTAATTTATGTATCTGTACTCTATTCTATTTAGACATGAAATATGAGGCCTCTTTATTCTTCCTACCAAAATGCTTCACCTCACACTTTTCTATTTTGAAATCCATACAGCTATTATGCACCCATTCTGCAAGTTTGCTAATGCCTTGTAGTGGATCATGAGATGAACTTGTTCCTGCCCTCTGCCATTCTAAAAGGTTGCAGTGGCTTTCTGGTATTGGTTTACCTAGATAGACTAGATAAAGACTTATCCTGAGAGAGAACAAACTTATCCCTGCCTCCTCCAGCTCCATCATTGTTGCCTATTCTCTTAGCATGTCCAGTGATCCAATGAAGGGAGTTAGTGAAAATGAATAAAGTAGCCCCCGAAAATCAAGAAATAGCCTTCAGGAGAATCTCAAATGGAGCCCTCCAAGAAAAATATTTTGACCCCTGGCTCCTAGCATACTCTCTTGCACTCCTCATTGAACCAGGCTTGAAACCCTGGCTTAATGAGAATATTAAAGTGAGGGATGTGCTGGAACATGAGGTTACAGATTGTGATGAAATACAATTCTACTGCTGCTGATGGCCCACAATTACCTCATGGATTCCCAGTTTAGAGCTGCTAGATCTGTTCTGAATCTACTCCATTTAGTTTGATGGTGGCACTTCACAACATGCTGGAGAATAGCCTTAGTGTGATGAAGGGACTTTGACCAGAATTTTACAAGGGTGGCTGAAGTCCTGCTACCGTGGGAGGCGCCCTCGCTTAGGCGGGCGGTGGGATGTGGGAAGGCATATTCCCAGTGGCGATATATTAAGTGGCCACTGCCGGGGACACCCTTCCAATTAGAGACAGTGAGCTGTCCCTAAAAACCGCCGGCCTAATCAGAGGGCCAGCAGCCAGAACAATGATTGATGGAATCTCGGATCACAGGCATGCTGTTGCCGTGGGGCGGCAGTTGCCACTAGTGGGGAGTGGGGGGGGGGATGCAGCGCATGGGCTGTATAGTGCCAAAAAAGGAGGGCAGTTCCCTGCCCCCTCCGTGGAGACTGCTGGGATGCCACCAGATTTCATTGATCAGGCGTGGTGGCGGGCCCGCTCAGATCCAAGTAAATGTCCATGGACGCAGGGAGTGACCGTTACTTGGCCACTTAAGTCACTCAATTGGGCTCCTAGCAGGCAGCTGATCTACTTTCTTTCTGTCTCTAGAGGAGCAGTGTTCCCTCTAAGCTGCATGGGTACACGGCCACGTAACAGATTGCAATGTACCACACAGGGAACAAGCCAGTCATGCACAGCAAACAGGAATTAAAGGGAGCCTTGCAACCCACTGAGAGTTCCCTGGGGAACCAAAGGGGATGGGCCTTACTCTGGCTCCCTGAATTCTGCTTTGACATTGACCTCAGCGATAATTTTTCCTCAAGCAATTTCTAGTTTTTTTCTCCCAAGACTGACTTTTTTTTATTTCTATTATTTCTTGTTATCTGGTACTGGCTCTGATTGATTGCTACCAGAGCGGTTACTTTCTGCAGCTTATTCGACCTTCCTGCTCTGATGCTGCGATTGGCCTTTTACTGTAGTTACTGCCTGCTTCTATTTTTAAACTGTAATTCATCGACCCTTCCTAAAAATATTTTGCTTCCTTATCTCTCCTCTTTTGCAATTTCTATGTCATTCTTTTGCTTATCATAATCTCCCTTAGACCTGATTTAATTTACGAACGTTTTCCTGCTGCACAGTTGCTCCTTTCTTTATTTTTCATGTCTTTTAATCACATTTCACACATTGGTGTGAGGGGTTATTTCAGCTATGACTTTATTCTGGAAAAAGACCTGTAGGATTTTAGGCCAATATGTCACTTGTCTTCTCACACTCAGATGGATTAATTCCTGTGGGTAAGAAAAGCAAAGCTATTAAATACCTGTCTAAAACTGTGAGGGAAATAGCACAGAGCAATCACAAAGTGGCTTCTCTGCACATTAAGATGGCCACTTGTAGCAGCTGTCTTCAGAAGCTGACCTTACATTTGATGAGAAGTTCACTGAGAAGCAGATGTGCGGCTCTCCGTTTGATGTGTTAGAGCAGCACAGATACTAATTGGGAGGGATGTTTGGAGTTGCTTTGCTGACAACCAGAAACTGTTAGCTATTGGCAGAGACTGCTGCAGCTGCAGAGACTTTCAAAAGTAACAGGACAGCATAAGTTGTACTGTTCTCTAAAACTTGAAAGAACCAATTTTGGTGACAATGTCAAAGCTTTCTTCATCCCATACCTTTTAATGCATCAGTGACAATGCTGAGTGCCGAATTTCCTAGCATTTGGTTCAGAAAAGAAAGGCCCTATTACCTACTTCCAGATACTAGCCCTACAATCTTGCCAAGGTGGATCACAGAGAGGGTTGGATGAAGAGTTTCTATTTATCACAGTTATCATCACTGATTTTCTATTGCTTCATAGAATCATAGAGCGTAGGAGAATGTGATTTGGCCCATTGTAACTGTGTCGGTGCTTTCAAAGAGTTATTCAATTACTTCCACTCCCCTTCTCTTTCCCCATAGCCCTGCAATTCTTTCCTTTTCAAGTACATCTTCAATTCCCTTTTGTTAGCATCATACACTTTCTGGTGAACTACATCACTGTTAAGTGACATTATATTGTATTTGTTCAGTTCAGACTGCAGACTATATACACGAACAAAACCAGGGCTAGAATTTTATCGGGTCATTTAGAGCGGGTTTGGAGGCAGGGGTAGGGGATTGGGGGGCAGTGGTGACCTATAATGGGAGCAGATTGAGTTGGATCGGAGGTCCATTGTCTTGACACCGCATCTGGATTTTACCAGCAGTGGGGACCATGGAAGGTGGGCTTCTGACATCAGGGTGGTGGGATGCCAAATGAGGTATTTAAATGGCTAAGTAACTCCAATTTTACGGAGCATTTCGGATTTTATCAATGGCACATGGGAACCGCGGGCCTTTGGAGCCCTGCCTGATGAAATGAGATGGCAAAAAAGCTGGGGGATAAGTGCTGGCTCACTCACAAAACCATCAGGAGTGCCAGGATGTGGTGGCAGGAAGGGTGTTTCACAGACAGCATTGCCAGATGTCAGCAAAAGGGGAGAAAAGGTGCCAGGAGTGTGTGTGCGTGTGCAGGTTGGTGGGGGGGCGGTGGCGGGGTTGGTGACCAAGGTAACACAGGGGAAGTGGCACTTCCCTGAGGAGAGGACTCAGGGACTGATTTGGGTGGGGGATGGCCATCCTGGTAGAAGGCCTAGAAATCAGAGAGAGGACATCTGCCATGGGTCTCATCCGCACAGGCCTTGGCGTACCCATTGAGGGGGCGGGGAAGCTCAGAGGGAGGGAGGTTCATGCACCAGTAGGGGTACATCAGCAACCTCGGGACTAGCAAGTTGACCAACATTGGAATGGACACATTTCAAAATGGCACAGGGTGCCTGCTAATAGCCAATGCGAGCAGAAGAAGTTATCCCAGGAGAAAGCCTACCGACTGAACATCTTTCAAATATCCGAGCAGCAGCACCATTTATAATTGCAGCACTCTGTGCCATGCTGCAGGATGAGATGAGACCCATGAGGTTGGCAGACACCTAATGCCAATGACACTGAAGATCACCATGCCTCTCAACTTCTATGCCTCTGGCTCGTTCCAGGGATCTATTGGGGATGTGTGGGATCTCCCAGTCTGCAAGCCATTGGTGCATCAATGAGGTGACCAATGCCATGTTCAAGAGGGCTGACGATTATGCGCACTACCATACTGATTTGTACAGTCAGGCAGAGAGGTTCATTGGGTTCGGAACCATTGCTGGATTCCTCCATGTGTAGGGTGTGATTGACTGCATGCATGTGGCCTTCAAGGCTCTTCCAGACCAGCCAGCAGCCTTCATAACAGGGAGAGCTTCCATTTCATTGAACCAGTGTGAAACCAATGAAAGAGGATTCTTCCAGTGTCTGCATCATTCTCAGGAAATAGTCACAAAGCTGACATACTTCGGCAGTCCCAGGTCCCACAGCTTTTCCGGCCTCCTGCGCACCTCACCTCCCTTAATTGGTTGCCTGCCGTGAGGTTGTATGCAGCTGGCCACTTGATGATAAAATGTAAACGGCATGCACTGTCACTGTGACCTTCCCCCTCAGGACAATGTTCAGCCCCAGTTGCCTGATACTGACACCAGACTAACAGGCCCACAAAACATCTTGGGGGTGATTCTCAGCTGCTGGTAAGCATTTCTTACTGGGACAAATAGGCCGTTGGTAGTTGAAAACTGGAGAGGCAATACAGCCATTAATGCTTATTGTCCAGCTATAAATGAGCAAGCAGCCTGCTCACCTGTTTATAGTAGGTGCTGTATAAATATGTGAATCAAGGCCTCAGACCAATTGTAGGATCCTGTTCACACTGTCCACTTGTACCATGGGTTGAAGGGCCTTTTAAGGACTGTTGTTTAGGCCAAAAAACGTTTTAATTTTTATTTTTGTAAGGTCAGGAAGAATGGGGTGCTCTCCTAGATCACATGAAGCCCGCAGGCGATTGTATCTCTCGTGCCCAAACCCCTCCTTTTCCTGGTTGGACCTGTCAGCAGGCTGGGAGTGGGATCTCACCAATGTCCCACCCTCCCGTGACCATTGAGTGTGATTTTGTCCAGGGCCTTGTTATCTTCCTGCCTTATAATGGTACTTATAGATAGACCTTATAGAAATCCTTTATGGAGATAGCCTATAGAGGTACCTCATGGAGATATTTTACAGGGACACCTTATAGAAATAGCTTAGAAGTACCTTAGACAGGTACCTGTAAAAGCACAACGTTGAAATATTTTTTGAGAGACTTTATATTGTTATAATTCTAGGCCAGATCTCCTAGTTTTTTGTAAGATCCAGTTAGAGACTAATAACGTTTTGTTTAAAGTAGACAAAGTTTCAGAATCAAGACACTCAGTGAATAAAGCCACAAGATTCCATGGGTTTTTGAACTAACAAAAATAATCTTTACTATGTAAGGTCAGAAAGGTAAAACCTTTTACAATATCTATCTTAGACTCTAACATTCAGGATAAGTATGAGATACATGTGAATTAACAAGCCAACAGTGGTTGAATACACCACACTACACAATAAATAGCAGATGTGACCAAATCAGAGTCCATGGATTTCCCAACAGCCCACGCAGATGTCAATAATGTGGAGAGACAACCAATCTCACTGAAACTCTTTCTCTCTCATGAGAGATTCCAGTCTTCACCTTCGGAGGTCCAACCTTGGAATTCTCTCCAAAAGTCGCTCCAAGTCAGATGACATCAACAGCAGTCCACCTCACAGGGTTTCAATCCCGTCTCCTGAGATTCTGTTCCCCTGGATTCCTGAGTATGCCTCAAACACCAACTCACAAGCACAATTTCAATTCTTCAGCCATGTTGAGCAGAACATGGCTGCTCTAAATGGGTTCCTTTGCCCCAACGACCCACAGCTCAGAGTCACCAACCTTTGACTGCCTTCTTTACTTAGAGTCTCCTCTCAATAGCCCTTTTCCTGTTTGGGGCCTGTTTCTCTGCTCCCCTCTTTTTAACTGAACTGGGACCTTTTCCTGTCCCTATCCCCCTCTCTGGGGCTCTTCTTTTGGGACCTCTCCCTGTCCCCTCTTCCTGTTCCCTGCCTGGGACATTTGTTGGCAATGGTGCTTTGCCCCTGGTCGCCTGACCCAGGTTTCATGCTGTTTTTCTTCCTACACAGGTGCGCTGAACCCAAAGAATGTGGAAATGTAGAACTGTGTATGTGCAGCCCACTCCTGGTCTGTGCATACGCAAAAGCTCCCACGTCCGTCGGGAGTTGACATTCCCGACCTCTGCTCTCAAGGTTAAGGTAAGTTTAACTTTCATAACAATATAGATAGTTTATCAGGAAATCTTATACAAGCACCTTATTGAGATGACTTAAACAGGTAACATACATCGAACTACCTATAAAGTAAGCACAGAAACAGGCTATGCTGCCCAAACAGTCCATGCCAGTGTTCATATCACTCTAGCCTTCTCCCACCACTTTTCATCTAACTCTATGAGCCTGACTTTTTATCCCTTTCGTTCTCATGTGCTGATCTAGCTTTCCATTAAATGTATCTGTGCTGATTGCCTCAACTATTTCTTGTGGTAACAAGTTAAACATTATAACCACTCTTTGGACTAAGAAGTCTCTCCTGAATTCCCTACTTATTTATTGGTTACTATCTTATACTTATGGCTCCAAGTTATGATCTTCCCCACAAGTAGTAACAACTTTTCCATGTCTGCCTTATCAAACTGTTTCATAATCTTTAGGACATCTATCAGATCACCCCTCAGCCTTCTCTTTAATAAAGAACCTCTGCTTGTACAATTTTTCTTGATAGGTATAATCTCTCAGTTCTGGTTTCATTTTTATAAAGGGAGGTGGTGGTGTAGTGGTATTGTTGCTGGACTAGTAATCCAGAAATCCAACATAATGTTCTGGAGACCTGGGTTTGAATCCTGCCACAGCAGATGGTGGAATTTGAAATCAATAAAAATGTGGAATTAAAAGTCTAATGATGACCATGAAACCATTGTTGTAAAAACCTATCTGGTTCACTAATGTCCTTTAGGGAAGAATCTGCCAGTGGTCTGCCCTACATGTGAGTCCAGACCCACAACAGTATGATTGACTCTTAAATGCCCTCTGAACAGGGGCAATTAGGGATGGGCAATAAATGCTGGCATGGCCAGTGATGCCCACATCCCATGAATACAAAAATGAATAAATTTTTTATGCACCTGCTCCAGTACCTTTATATCCTTTTCAGAATACCTCATAGAGGTATCTTATACCAATACCTGGTAGAGACAGCTTGTGGAGATATCCTGTAGTGACATCTTGTAGGGATCCTTACAGTATAGCTTACAGAAACATACAAGGAGCTTAATGGGTTAGGGAAAGTAAATCCAGAACACTATGGTATCCCAGGGCAGCAGTGTCAGGTACAGGGTTAAAGAGGCAGAAATTTAGGACAGATGTGAGGAAGTAATTTTTACAGAGAGCGTTTAACAACTAGGAATGACTGAAGCCAGACTACTGGACTCACAAAGATCAAAGAAGGTAAATGTAAATGAGATGCTATCTGACCCATTTAGCTTATCCATTTCTAGAAATCTAGGGTCTTTGCTTCACAGTATCAGATTGCCTCTTGAATGATTCAAGAAATAATTTCTGTCTCCCATACTTTTCTGGAAAGACCATGTTAATGGTCACTCTGTGACAAGTCCTGAACTTGCCTTTTACAGTTTGTCCCAATTTCCTGTGTCCCAATGTGATGATTTGATTGGGAATAGGATTAACATGTTCTGATCCACACATTTTCTGATATAAATGTTTAATTATAACTCTGCCGCTATTTAACCTAGAGTCCAAAACCTTTCCCCATAGCTCAGTCCTCACATTAGAGATCAGCCTCATGGCTTCTCTCTGTCACACTTCCAGGGTTTGGATGGTTCACCTGACTTTGTGGCCAAATTTGAATGGGGTATTCAAGGTGTGGCCAGACAAAAGCAAAATCAGCATGACAGCATTAGATCACAAACCACTGAATAAACAGTATAACTTAGCACACCACTTGCTTTTTTGTGGTGCTCTGGAATGACTGGACATTGTTGGTGCTGAGTTTAATATCTGTGACAGAATGCTCTGTCTTTTTTTAACAGTTTCAATACCATTAATTCAGTTTGTTGCCTGGATTGGTCTCATTGGAAGGGTCGCTGGTGGAGGTCAGGAGCAGTTTGGTGTTTGATCATCTGGCTGATCTAACTGTATCTATGCCGAGAGCCAACATTTTCCCCCCATTGCGGGGGAAGAGCAGGAGCGGGCGCTGGCGGGCAGGCGTCCGATTGGTGCCCCTGGTCGGGGGTGCGCAGCCATTTTAAGTGGGCAGGCCAATTAAGGCCCACCCAACGTGACGTGCGCCAGGAAGCACTATGTGCTCCCTGTGCGGGCAGAGGGGGGGATTCCCTCAGCCTGGAGTGTGCTCTTTCACGCATGCGTGCGAAAGAGTGCACTGATCTCCCTGAGGCAAAGTTCTGCCTCAGGGAGATATACTCCGATGTAAAACTTGAAATAAAGGGGTTTGAAAAATTTCCCTGCCATGTCCCCTCATGTGACACTGTCACATGAGTTGGGATATGTCCAGAACTTTTATTGAAACCTTTCGAAAAAATTAAAAAACCCTCATCCCGTCCGGGGATGAGGTTTCATGCTTTTTCCGAGGCCTGCCGGGGCTCCCAGCCTGCCCGACAACCTTAAGGTTGGATGGGCCGGTCCATCAATCATGTTAATTGGTTTTTTAATGGCCTTAATAGGCCGTTGACAGTTCAGCGGCCCGCTGAACTGACAATCTAAATGATGCGGGGTGACGTTGGGATGCACGCCCGACGTATCCCCGCATCATCTAACACGTCGTCGAGCGGGCCCCACCCCCACTCGCCGACTGGAAAAACCTGCCTTAGGTAGCAAAATCAGCTGTCTGCCTGCCAACCTGTCAATGGCCAATTAAGGCCATTGACAGGCTCATTAAGATAATTAAAGACCTGCCCGTCCAAGCTTAAGGCTGGCGGGCAGGCCAGTAGCCCCAGCGGGCTTCAGATTATTCATGAAACTCCATCCACTGGCGGGATGAAGTTTCATGTCCGTTTATTAAACATTTAATAAATTTTATGTGTTTATTATTAACATGTCCCATCTCATGTGACATTGTCACATGAGGGAGACATGTTAATAATTTTAATATTTATCTATTTTTAGACTTTACTTACCTGTCACAAATCTCCCTGAGACAGTACTTTGCCTCAGGGAGCAGTGCGCATGCGTGAAAGAGCGCACTTTGACAGATGAGGATTCCCTCCTATCCCCCGCAGGAAGTGCATAGCGCTTCCTGTCGGGCAGGCCGCTGAACGGGCCTTAATTGGCCCACCCACTCAAAATGGCAGCAGGCCCTGTTTCGGTGGCGGGGATTGGCTGTCCGCCAGACGCCGAGCCGGTGGGGCCCGCCCGCCATCTGAGGTCGAAATTCTGCCCTATGTAGAGGACACATAAAGCATCTGAAGAATAGTTGAAAATTAAGAGGCAAAAGGGAGGGAGGAACTTAAAACAATCATGATAACTAGAGAAAAGTACAGGAAAACCGATGGGGCTAAAGGGTGACAAGTCGGCAGGACCTGATAGCGAAGAAGTAGTGGCAGAAATAATGGATGCATTAGTTGTGGTGTTCAAAATTCCCTAGATTCTGGAAAGGTCCCAGTGGATTGGAAAACCATAAATGTAACACCTCTATTCAAGAAAGGAAAGAGACAGAAAGCAGGAAACTATAGGTCAGTTAGCCTAACATCTGTCATTGGGAAATTGCTAGGATCCATTATTAAGGAAGTAATAGCAGGACATTTAGAAAATCATAAAACAATCAGGCAGAATTAACATGGTTATGTGAAAGGGAAATCATATTTGACAAATTCATTAGAGTTCTTTGAGGATGTAACAAGCAACATTGATAAAGGAGAACCAGTAGATGTAGTGTATTTGTATCTGAGCCTAACCCATTGTGCAGTTTGCACTGATAATATTTAATTACATTTCACTCATATATATCAAGACAATGAAACCTTGTTTTCCTAAAATCCCTAAAGTTCCTAAAATCCTCTCAATGATCACTCTAATTGACAAATTGACAAATCTTCAGTTTGGCGAGTGGGAGTGGGGCCCGCTTGCTGAAGCGTAAAATGACGCGTGATGATGTCGGGCATGCGTCCTGACGTCACCGCGTGTCATTCAGATTTTCAGTTCGGTGGACACACACCCGAGTCGGCTGTGTGCCCGCTGAACTGTCAAAAGCCTATTAGGGCCAGTTAACTATCAATTAAAACAATAAACTGAGCTGCCCGTCCAACCTTAAGGTTGGCGGGCAGGCAAAGAACCCAGGCGGCCTTCGCATTTTTCATGGAACCTCATCCAAGGGCGGGATGAGATTTCATGAAGGTTTTTACAGACTTGTAAAAATTTTTAATAAAATTAATAGACATGTCCCAGCTTATGTCGCAGTTTCATGTGAGGCGACATGTCTTAAAATTTTTTTTTCCTTTATTAAATTTTTTGGAACTTAAACTAATCTCCCTGAGGCAGCTCCGTGCCTCAGGGAGATTTCTGCGCTCTTTTGCGTGCGTGTGCGAAAGAGTGCAGGCCCCGACTCAGGCAACCCCCCCCCCCCCCCCCCACCCCCTGCCCACACAGGGACGCTCAGCGCTTCCGGGCACACGTCACACTGGGAAATGGTGGCGCCCAGCTGCGCACACACCTGCACCCACCCAACCCCTCCCGACGGGGAGAAAATTCTCCCCATAGTGTTGCTCTGCTGATGATTAGAGTTATAGCTATGGAAACAAGGGATGTGTTTGACTACCCAAAAGCCGCCTGATGAGCACTTAACTGAAGAGAGCCAGGAGGCTGGATTTCCACAAGGTGAAAACATCATTTGTTGTAGCTGATGACAGACAATCAAGAGAAAAAGAATAGCCACAGTGAGTGTTGGTCTGTTCGAGGTTGGGACTTGGGAAATAATAATGGGAAACAAAGAAATGGCAGAGACTTTGAGCAAATATTATGTATCTGTCTTCACAGCAGAAGGACACATAAAGTATCCCAAGAATAGTAGCTCCACTGTAATGCTGGTGCTATCTCTTAGGCCCTGAATTTTGGAGAAACCATTAACATGATAGACTGAGTAATCTGGTTTTGCTGCTGACTAGAAGTTATCCCTAAAATGAATGAGTTTACCAGTGCTGCTGTAGCTGGTTTCGGTGGCCTATCAATGATGGGATTACATTGCACCTTGTGTGATGTTACGGAAGTTTCAGATGCAGCTTGGATGGAGCAATAGGCATTAAAAGTGAAACTTCGACAGCCAATCACAGAACTGTTTTGGCACTTAATCCAGGTGGCAGGCCATAATGCAAACAGTGGCAGAGTTATCCAGGTCTTCCTTAGTGAAGCAAAGTTAGGGAAGGCACATCTCCTCACTCATTGCTTACAGGATCTCCAAGGCCGATAAACTTATTGGGCCCGATATTTACAGGGATGTGGGGACTTGATGGGTGCAGGTGGAGATTGGGGAGGGAAGGGTGAGGGTTTGAAGTGGGAGATGAGAGTGTGAGTCAGGATGAGGTCAGAGTGTGGGTCAGGATGAGGTGAGAGTGTGGAAGAGGGGGAGATTAGTGTGGGTCAGGGGAGAAATCACAGGTCGGGGGACATTATGGACAGAATTTTACCGCCCGCCCCGCCTCCCACCCCACCCCCAAAGGGTTGGGATGGAGGCGGAGGGTGCGGGGGTGTGATAAAATCGCAAGATTCGTGTCGGACAAGCACCCCAACCGTGTCATGCTGTCAAAGAATTTTACCAACAGTGGGAATGGGATTGGACAGGCAGCCCATCCCAACATGGCAGGTTGCCAATTTGAATGTGCAAAGACCCTATTGAAGAGCCATTTTACCAGGCTGTCCAGCAGCAGCCCAGGGAAGATTGTTTTCCTAAGCAAAGATGGGACTGTGGACAGGGAAGGCAGCCCCCATGATGCCAGAGATTTCCTCGGAGGGATTTCCCCTCTATTATTTGAAAATATATAGTTCTTTACATGCAACAAGTCTCCAGCCTGCATCAGCAACAGTTACTGTTTCAGATGGTATTGCTGAGCTTCTGGACCTCTGATTGGACCTGCCTCAGGGTGGGCTGCCATTGAGGGGGGATTCCCGCTGTATGCCCGTGTGTGCCGGTGACCTGTTTTTCCAGCCAATGTCAGACCGTTCACCTGATTGGCAAAATTGTGCCCTTTGTGTCAGGTACAAAATCGGATTGTGGGATGAGAAGCAGGATTTCTTGATGGTTTAGGAAAAGCACTCCTGTTCTTCCTGGCACACAAGCTGTGCTGAAAAAAGCATTTACCTTATGCATCTGGCCCTTCTCGTCTCTTTTCAGCTACAAGGTTTCCCGAGCCCTGGCTTAGTCCCGGGAGAGGAGATTAGTCACCGTTCTCCAACCTGCCTCCATTAAAACTGGAAATGGACACATAGGAGCTGGGTTGTTTTAATACCCCATTGTCTAACTTCATCCTCTACATTGTTGCCTTACTCTTCTTTGCTTTCTTTTATTCTCCTCCATTGAGATTGCTTACAGGGGAATCCCCATTATGAAACCCTTACCAGTCTGTGATATTACTTACTGTAGGAGGGGTCAAAGATATGTGGTGATCAATGTCTCCAACTCTGGTGGCTCAAAGTGCATCTCAGTGACTCCCCAAAATAAGATAATTCTAGAAAAACCTCAGATATGGGCAAAACGTGTCCAGTTGCTAGGCCATTTAAAATAGAACCCTTCTGGCTCCTAAAACCCTTTTATCTCTTTTTGAGTTAGCTAGAGTGCAATGTGCTGTAGGAGTTGAAAATATTGGCAATTTCAATGTGTTTCACCATTCCATCTCATTTGTATGTCAGTCCTGTTAAAAGGTGGGTGGAGGAAATAGCATTTCCCTTCCCCACGCCAGGAATGGAAATTACACAGTACTTGAAACAGGACATAGACCTAGTGGAAATGGCTCGCAGCCAAAATCAAAGCCCTGAAAATTGAGGTATGGTTCTATAATGCCCATACTTCAGTAAAAGATGGACCTGTTTCTGCTTGCATTCTACTTGGATGGGACGTTGGTCTTCCAAGTTCTGCCAAAGTCTCCCAGTTGAAGGTTAGTTCTTCGTGGTAACAATCAGAAAAGGGAAAGACTTGCGTTTATAAAGCACTTTTCCTGACCACCGTGCATCTTGAAGCACTGGTGTCATATGATCATTTGCTTCCACCTGAGCAGGCAGATGGGGCCTCAGCTTAATGTCTCAGCCAAAAGACAGCACCTCTGGCAGTGCAACATTCCCTCAGTACTGCACTGGAGTGTCAGCCTTGATTTTTGTGCTCAAGTCCTCGAGTGGGACCTGAACCCAAACTTTATAGCCCATAGGCAAAAATGCTACCAACTCAGCCACAGCTGACACAAGGGGTAGAATTTAACGGTGCCCCACTGGCTTGAAGGCAAGGGCTGGTAAAATGCAATGTGTGGCTTACCTGCCTGCCCTGACATGTCTACCATTTCACAGGGGGTGGTGGAGGTGTCAGGTGGGTCTGCCCACCCTTGGGCCTATTGAGCCCCTTAAGTGGCCAATTAATGGACACTTAAGGGCCTCATCCTACTGCGCCACTGCAACAGGGGGAGGCCTAGACCAAACTGGGCAAGGGGGGTTGGTGGTGGTGGATAACCTCCTTTGAGGCTCCCTTGTGCTCATTGGAGTCACCACCCACCCCCCCTCCCAGGTCATTACCCCCTTTAACCCTCCCCTGTAGGGGCCTCTCAAACCTGACCCCCGCAACTCACCCCACTCTCACTGGCGCCTGCCAGCCAGGTACCAAGACTTACCTTCAGTCCAGCCTCCATTAACTCCTCTTCTTTGGGAACTGCCTGTAGTTCCAGCAGTGTCCACCTCTCGAACCTGATGCTGCTGTGACTATAGAGTTGCTGGTCATCCAATTGCCTGGCAGCTCTCTTAAAGGCAGGACTTCCTCCCAGATGGGGGCCGAAGACACGTCCTTAGCCAATTAACACACCACCAAATGTTAAACGGTTGAGGAGGAGCCATTATCGGTGGGAATGCGTTCCCCGTCAACTCTTCCATTTGCAGGGTGGGAAACCCCGTCATGTAAAAAATCCTGCCAAGGAATCAGTTAAACACTCAACTGCGGGCTCTAGTAAAGGACGATTGCCCCACAATAAGGGAACTTTCCATCTTTCACTAGTCTAAACATCTGCTTGTTAAAAAGCTGCTTAAAACGTGCAAAAGTTATTCCTCATCCAAAGCATTTTTGAAGTACATCACTTAAAACTAAGGCTGTTACACTGATAAGAAATAATTTCTCCCTGTAACCTGAGAAGATTAATCTGAAGTAAGAATAAGATAAAATATCATAGTGTCAATATGAAGCTGAGAAGTTAATCTCCAGTAAATTAACAATTGGCTTATCACAATGTTGTAGACAGCTGTTTGTTGAGAAGCACTTAAAATCTACTCAAGCAAAAATTGGACAGACCAAAAGCACTGCAAAAGTCCAAGAACCAGCAGAAAATGCACTATGCATATGCCCATGAGTTTTGAAAGCAAGAAATTTGTTCAATTAACCAAAGCATTGTAGGAATTACAGCACACATGGGTTACATTTGGCTCATTGAGTCTCTTCTGCTGCTAGCTGTCTGTTCTTTCCCCATATCCTTATGTATTTTTTTCCTTTTCAGATACCTCTCCAGTATTTTAAATTTTTTATGGGATGGTGCAAAGGTGAGTTTCTGTGGAGCAGGCTCAAGGGGCTGAGTGGCCTACTTTTACTCCTATCCTCTTTGTCCGTATGTTCTCACACTTTGCCACAGAGATCAACGGAACCCTGTTAGCATGAATGGCCGGACATTCTGCTGAAGTTATGGCAGATGGTTCAAGAGAAACTATGAGGAAAATCACCCCCGTAGGCTCTGCCTCTAAAGCCCTTGTAATGAAGGGTTCCATGTTCTATTAATCCCTTGTGTAAAAACATTTCTTCCAGCTCCCCCTTTTCATTCTTCTCATGATAATCCTCAGTCTCATTACTGAGCGTGCTTCTATTCATTTTTGTCACTTAACTGCCAGCAAAATAAGATTACGCTGGTGAGGAGACACAGGGCGGGGCGAGGGGCGGTGGGGAGGGTGGCAACATTACAATGACAATATCACAAGTGACAATAATTTGTTTCAATTTGAAAGGAACTTGGCAAAAAGCAATGATGCCATCTCTCCTTGTAGATGGCCTTGACCACACGTCAGAGCCTTGGCGTGACAAATATATACGTGGTCTTTAAAAGATTTATGTGCAAAGGCACTTCAGTGACATCTCATTCAAATCTTCTTAACAAAAACTGGAGAGGTTGTCTGAGAGAAGTCTGGGGGGTATTTTAAGAGTGTGTTGTTTCCCTTAAGGCTATAAGAACCAATGTTCCTCACAGTGTGCTGGAATTAGAGCTATGATGGGTAATTTTCAATTAATAACAGACTGCACTTGTCTTTGCTAATTGAATTCCTGAAGACTGAACTCCTTGTTAAGAATGAGCTATATCAACATCCAATGCCAACAGTGATGTAGTTGCAAAATACCCAGATCGTTGCTGTGCCTTTCGTGCAGTGCTTTCAGAAGGCAGCACGATAAGCTCAGATGAGGGAGGCCATTCAGCCCATCTAACTCATTCGTCCGTTGACGTACAATCACCCATCACAGTGTCTTGAATGACTCTAGATTTTTTCCTTCTACTATCCTACCCAGAGACCACATCAACACCATGGCTACAAAAGCTGAGTAGGTATTGGTTACTCATGACCATTCTGATCGAATGAAGTGGATTTTGGAAGATTATTTTCTTGTGATGACCAAAATATTTGACAACATTGATGGGAATAAGAAGGAATCGGTGAGCTTTAACTTTTTTGGCGGAATTGTCCGTGCCCGCTGGCAGCGGGCGTCATGGCAGCTGTGAGTGGACAATATGGCGGTAAGGCCAAAAATAGGTTTCAAGCCATCGTGAAACATGTTTGTAATCTTCCGCTCTGCTTGTCAATGGCGGGCCGCTCTTCCTGCTGTCGGACGTTGGGAACCTGATTGTAATACATCAGCATATCATTATAAATCCAGCTCGCCGTAATCAGCCCTGCACTTCACACCGACATGTTTCACAACAGCATTTATAAGGTGTGCGCTTGGCAAGCTGCACTTTGAGGGGAACTTGGAGGTAAGTGCACAGTTATGTTGTGCGGCGCTGGTGTTGGACCTCAAGGTTGAAGCGCTGCGTATTCCGGTGATGGCACAGGCAAGTTGCTTTTTCCCAGCTGGCTGACAGTGAAATTCTTGGGCAAGGGCTGCACTGAGGTTGAGGCGAGTTTGGGGTGGGGGAGCAAGGGCAGCACTCCAGTTGAGGCCAGTTGGGGGCAGGAGGGGCAAAGGCAGAACTTTGGTTGAGGCGAGTTGGGGGGGAGCATGCAAGGGCTGCCCTGCAGTTGAAGGCAGTGCACAAACACGTGCAGGGGTGGGGGTCAGTGAGGGAAGCGGCCATGCATTAGGGAAACCTTGTATAAAGTGACCATTCCTCCACAGCTGAGACAGTTCAGGCGCAGCCACATTGACATGCTTGGGATCAGGCCTCTAGCTTATCTGCTCACTCAAACAATGCAGAGGCACCAAAGTGCCACTAAATGCTCTGGAGTTTTTCACCCCTCGGGCACAAACTGCAAACTAATGAGCATTTTAGTGGACTGCAGAACAATTGGACGACTGGGCAAGTTGTACAATCTCCTTGAGAAAGCTGGCCAGGGATCAGAGACTGATGGAGGCACTAACAGCCCCCTGCAATGTTATCATTCAGGTTTGGATCAGTCTCCCCCATGGTTCAAGCTGACAGTGCAACCTTGCAGTGTGGGTTAGGAGAATGCCTGCGCCTGAGCTGAGAGCACAGCATGGAGTCCAATGGGCAAAGCTACCGCCAATTGGTCAGGTGGAGTGGGGTGGAAGTGGGTGGGGTTTTGGGCAGCCATGCAGTGCATTAATCTCTGGCCATCCAAGCGTTTGCCAGCACTCTCTGGGATGGGTTAAGGGGCCTTCAGATTTAACCAAGAGATGTTCTTAGAATGCCCAAGCTAACCCACATGTCTCTTTTTCATCCTGAAGGAGGAGTACATCAGGAGCATGGAGCCCGGTGACCTAGCTGTATGCCTCATGGCTTAGAGGGAGCGGAGACGAAGGAGAAGAGAGCAATGGAGGCACCTGACTGGGCAGAGGGAGGAGCAGCACCCTCAGAATGAAGGGGTGGCTGGGATTCCCGCAGAGGGTGCCGAAGAGCCACAGCGAGCCATTGCCGGTCGGGACCTAGCTACACCCAGGGTCTATAGACACCGCCTTTCATTCTTGCAGATGACTGAAAACCAGTATCACCAAAGACTGCACATGTCTGGGGAACTGGTTGGACACATCTGCCAGCTGCTGCAGGATTTGGCACCACAGGGAACATGGAGGACATCCACTGCCAGTGGCCGTGAAAGTGACCGCGGCGCTCAATTTTTGCGCCAGTGGCTCCTTTCAGGGCTCCACAGGTGACCTCTGTGGGATATTGCAAGCCTCCACCCACAAATGCATCCATGAGGTCATGGATGCCATCTTCGTGAAGGCACACAACTTTGTGCATTTCGCCCAAGACCAGGAAAGCCAGGATGCAAAAGAGCTGGGATTTCCCCAAATCTCAGATTTCCCACAGGTGCAGGGTGCCATCGACTGCACTCATGTGGTGCTCAGATCTCCATGGCAACAAGTGGTCAACTATGTCAACCGCAAGGGATTCCACTCGCTGAATGTTCAGCTGGTGTGCGACCATCACAAAGGCATCCTGCAGGTCTGCGCACGATTCCAAGGGAGTGTCCTACATTCTCAGTAGGCCTCAGATCCCTGACATCTCCCAGGGTCCAGAGAGGCTTCAGGGTTGGCTCCTCGGGGACAAGGGCTACCCACAGAGGACGTGGCTGATGACACCTGTGTGGCGGCCTCAGACTGCAGCAGAGTGAAGGTATAACGAGACTCATGCTGCAACTCACAACTTGGTGGAGCAAACCATCGGGATGTTGAAAATGAGGTTCCGGTGCCTGGACCGGTCTGGTGGAGCCCTGCCACATAGTCCACAGAGAGTGTCACGCATCATCAGTACCTGCTGTGCCCTTTACAACCTGATGCTGCAACGGGGAGAGGAGCTGGCTGAGGAGGAGATGGAGGAGCTGAAGGTCTCCCCCTATGAGGAGGACGTCGACGGGGATGAGGGTGAGGAAGTCCTTGAAGACGAGGATACCAGTGATGAGGCCATTATGCTGGCCAGACGAGGCAGGCACTCGGGAGGCCCTCATAGCTGCTAGATCTGTGGAGGATGACGATGAAATGCAGTGAGGAGAACCATAGGCTCTCACATAGCATCTGTGAATGTTTGACTCCAGTTTGGCTGATGACAGCACACATACCTTCTGTGATAATGCACCTGGCATGGAGACACAGCGGACCCTAATAGTTGCTCAATTCCAGGAGGATGATGATGACATGCAGTGAGGACACCCCATAGATCTTCACATTGCCTCTGTGAATGTCTGACTCCTGTCTGGCCGAGGGCAGCTCGCTTGTGCTCTGTGATCAGGGTCATATCACGGAGACGCAGTCATGAAACTTTAAAAGCATCTGATCTTTTATTAGCCTTCAGCACCTGACACCTTCAGGAGCATAGCATCACTGGCCACAGCTGCTGATGAGATGGGGGCCAGCCCCACCTTAAAGGTGCTGAGACCACACCGAGAGAATGACGGAACTCTGTGACATCTGTCTACGACATTCTGGCAGCAATGACAAGCACCATCGAGGTGCAGGCATCACTAATGTGTCCAGTCAGTGTGAAGCCAGACCATCGCTTTGGTCTGAAGGTTACACACTGTACAGGGAAGGGGCCCTGGTCTGAGACACCTGCCTTTATCTTGTGCAGGACCCGAGGGGCAGGATTCTTATCTCAGGTGGGCGCAACGGGCGGTCCCAGGAGCAGCTGCGAAACCAACTGCCACCCGCAATCGGGTGCTGACTGTGATTTCGCGCTGGCTGGCCAATTAATGGCCAGTCAGCATGAATTGCATGCTGAAACGCTCAGTGCTGCCTGGGCAGGGGGGCGGGAGGAGGGCGAGTGCAGAAGTCAGAAGTCAGCGCATGCGCATGGGTGTGCTCAGGGAGCTGAAGACTTTCCACATTAAAAATAAACAATTGAAAAATAAGGAAAACATGCCCCCACATGTGAATCTGTCACATGAGCAGGGACATGTTAAAAACGAGTTTTAAAAGTTTTCATCTTTTTTAATCACTGGTTGAAACCTCATCCCACCTGTGGATGAGGTTTCACAAAAAATGCAAAGGCTGCTTGGCCTATTTGTCCGCCCGCCAACCGTAAGGTTGGACAGGCAGGGAAAAATTCAATTAAATTAATTAATTAATGGGATTACCAACCTCTTAATTGTTGGCAGGTGCGCTGCCGACTCCTGCACTTGCCCACCGACCGAAATATTGGGCGAGTGGGCACTATTTTACTCCGTTCGGGTCAGGCGTGCGCCCACCTGACAAGGGAAAAATTCTGCCCAAGGTTTCACATCTGACTGACACGAACACTGCTCAGCATGACAAGGAGACATTCTTGGGAGTATTCTTTTTACAATAGTGAACATTATGTACATATGATTAACACCCATACCTAGGCTGTTCAACTACGTCTTCTTAACCTTCCTAGCCCTGCCGCTACAGCTTGGTACTCCGCCAATATTCACAGCAGAGATGGAGGTAGCCTGCTGACTACTACGCCCTGTTTGTGATGAGCTGGAGGGCCGAGACTTGGAGGGCCCTGGCCTACATTTGGAGTACTGGAGTGTGGCAATGGTACCCTCTGTGGCCTGTTGAACTGGAGCTGCTGGGGTCACAGGAAGAGGGGCTTCGGATGGGCCGGACACTCCAGTCACCTGGGTGGATGGCCTCAGGATGTACACCTGCTGATCCTCCTCCTTAAGGGTGCCCGATGGCCCCTGGCTGAAAACTTGAGGAGAAGGGGTAGCTGGGGTTAGATCGAGCTGCACTGCATCGCTCTCGCGTTGACACTGTTGGAGGACAACTATGGCATCAGCGATGGGGTTCAGCCCGCACAACAGTGCAAAATGAAAGTCCTGGACAAAGGTCTCCATGGCAGCCGTCATCCTACCAGTGTTGACCATGGTGTGTTGGCATGGCGGCGCTATCACTTCAGCCTGAAGGTGGACGGACTCCTCCATTATGCCTTACAATCTGAGGAGTGCAGCGGACATCCCTTCCTGATGTTCCCAGGATTGCCATTGCAGCTCCAGCAAATGAAGTATGACTGAGTCCAGAGTCTTGTCATCTGACTTGGACTCAGCAGATTTCTGGCCTCCAGCAGTCCTCCGAGTGCTGGAAACCTGGGAAGTCCCTGCTGTTGCCTGCTGTGGATCAGACAGTGTGATGTGCTCACCAGGCTGTGACCTGAGGTACTCTAGAACTAGGTCCCACTGAGATGTGTGTCTCTGCAATGGTGGACATTGTGGGTGAATCCTGGGGTTTCAGCAGATTCCTCTTCTGAAGTGTCTTTGGGGCTTGAGTCGAGGCCCTGGGTCGTGGACCACGTTGACTATTTCCCAGGTGTGCCTGTGAAAGCAAGGAGAGATAATTAGTGCATGGCAGTGGCCTGCGAAACAGGACACATCACTCACAGCATGGTTGTCTGATGGATGTTGCATTGCTGGATCCTCACTTGGTAGAGCAGCGCCGACCTCACCTTCAGCATGTGACTGGTCCAGATCTTTGCCGGCCAGCTGGATGAACCTGTTTTCAAAGTCTGTTAGAAGCTTGATATTGGCCATTCCTCCACCAGTCCGCGACCTCTCCCTCTTGTTGTGTGCCAGCTTGACTTGCATGAATAGAGATAGAGAGAGTGTAAGCAGGACACCTGCTAGGCCAGATGATAAGGATGCCTGGCATGTGTGGGTGGTGAGTGGTGCCATGGACGGGATAAGGACAATGAAAGTGTGAGAGAGTGAATGGTGATGTCCCTTGAACTGGCAGTGAGTGAGATCCCTGTGGATGCATGATGGGTTTGTGAGTGTGAGAGTTGAGAGTGATGATAAGAATGACTTACTCTGGCAGAACGGAGGAGATCATTCATCCTCTTTTGGCACTGAGTGGCTGCCCTCTTTGGCAGGGCATTGGCACAGACCACCACTGCCGGACTGGCGGCCTTGCTTGCTGGCTTTTGTCCAGAACTGGGGTAAAGGACATCAAGGAAGGCCTCCATGGCAACCAAAAAGCATTTCAAGGACACATCACTGAATCATAGGGGGATGCAGCCTTCTTGCCTTTTGGGACCATGTCTTCTGTTCAGCAGTCCTGGGCTGAGAGGTGTGCGCGCAGCTGCACTTTAAATATGATGCCCGGCGTGAGGAAGCGGCGAGGTGATGGCATGGGGGGTAAATGAGAGCCCGCCCACCCCCTCACCATTGAAACAGCATGTTTCCCGGGAATGCATGATTAATGAGGCGGGATTGGGATGATATGGCGTAAAGAGCCGCCATTGCGGCCGGTGGGTAAAACATTCATTTTCCTGCCCGCTACTGCAGTTAGTGCAAACCTGGGATGATTCTGCGATTTGAAGTCCCACTAACCCTTTCAACACCGAAGGATATGAAACAGTGAACCTCGACACACAGAGGGAATGAACGAACTGACTCCTGATTGATTTAGAAACTGGACAATGACACAGGTTAACTGTTCCAGTTTTGAGAATGAAAATGAAACTGAATAAGCTATGAGCTAAGTGCTCCTCATTGTGGGAGGGAAATCATGTTATCCTCCTGTTGTGTAAACAGCAGGAGAATATGCGGTTCTGCATAGCTGAGAACACTGAAAGGGCCAGGGGAAAGGGTTGTGAAGAGCCGGTGTTGTGAGAGGTGGTTGATTTGGTGCTATTGATTGAGTTGATCAGCACACACTTGTTAGGTTGAAAAACTTCTAGTTTATTTATAAAGATACTCAGCAGCAACTACATGTGTGCTTTCACTTCAAACTCTATCTCCACACTACTAACTACTGAGGTAGCCCACACTACTCTCCTATTGGGTACGAAAGATCATGTGATCTTCCTTAACAAGCATTCTTCTTAAAGGTATATTACACGTCAAATAAAACCATAATTACCACAGCCGGACAATCTGGTGGAATGTTAATGGAATCTATGCCTGAGGCCCAGGTGTCTGATAGTATGACTTGAGCACTATAAAGAAGGGACAACATCGAAACGTAATGACTGCAGTCAGGAGAAGAAGGGTGTGGAACAGTCATCTCCAGATCCAGACCCACAATCAACACCGGTAATGACCAGCCACATGGGCGATTGTAAGTTTCAGTTAAATCGCAAAGGGGTTTGTACTGTGGTTTAGTGGGTTCAATAAATGAACGAACCTAAGATTGAGTTGAACCCTATTTGCTGCGTGCAATTTGTTCTTGTAATTTTTTAAAATTCATTCATGGGATGTGGGCATCACTGGCTGGCCAGTGGTTATTTCCCATCCCTAATTGCCCTTGAGAAGGTGGTGGTGAGCTGCCTTCTTGTACTGCTGCAGTCCATGTGGTGTAGGTACACCCACAGTGCTGTTAGAAAGGGAGTTCCAGGATTTAGATCCAACGACAGTGAAGGAATGGCGATATGTTTCCATGACAGGATAGTGAGTGGCTTGGAGGAGAAATTCCAGCTGGTGGTGTTCCCATCTGTCTGTTGCCCTTGTCCTTCTGGATGGTAGTGGTCATGGGTTTGGAAGGTACTGTGTTAAGGAGGCTTGGTGAGTTCCTACAGTGCACCTTGTAGATGGTACACACTGCTGCCACAGTGCATCGGTGGTGGAGGGAGTCAATGTCTATGGATGGAGTGCCAATCAAGTGGGCTGCTTTGATCTGGATGATGTCAAGCTTCTTGAGTATTGTTGGAGCTACACTCATACAGGCAAGTGGAGAGTATTCCATCAGACTCCTGGCTTGTACCTTGTAGATGATGGACAGGCTTTGGGGAGTCAGGAGGTAAGTTACTCACTACTGGATTCCTAGCTTCTGACCTTCTCTTGTAGCCACAGTATTTATGTGGCTAGTCCAATTAAGTTTCTGGTCAATGGTAACCCCCAGGATGTTGATAGTGGGGGATTCAGTAATAGTAATGCCATTGAATATCAAGGGGCGATGGTTGAATTCTCTCTTGGTGGATTTAGTCATTGCCTGGCATTTGTGTGGCATGAATGTTACTTGCCACTTGTCAGCCCAAGACTGGATATTGCCCAGATCTTGCTGCATTTGGACATGGACTGCTTCAGTATCTAAAGAGTCACAAATGGTGCTGAACATTGTGCAATCTTCAACGAACATCCCCCCTTCTGACCTTTTGATGGAAGGAAGGTCATTGATGAAGCAACTGAAGATGGTTAGACCTAGGACACTACCCTGAGGAATTCTTGCAGTGCTGTACTGGAGCTGAGATGATTGACCTCCAACAACCACAACCATCTTCCTTTGTTAAGTATGACTACAACCAGTGAAGAGTTTTCCCCCTGATTCCCATTGACCCCAGTTTTGCTAGGGCTCCTTGATGTCACACTTAGTCAAATGCTGCCTTGATGTCAAGGGCAGTCATGCTCACCTTCCACGGTCCAAGAACCACTGTAAGAAGGAAGGGAATGGCATCTCTTACAACACTGCAGATGACTTTAGTTTTCTGGCTACTGTTAGATTGTGAAGGTTGCTGGCAAGAATAGTGTTCAATGTGGATTTTTTTTCAAATTTGAGGTGTCAACCACACTAACACGGCCCCTACCCCAACTCGTTTCCTTGGGTCAGGGTGTGTGTGTTACTGTAATAAATGGTGGAGTCTCAGCAAGAAAGTGTACGCTGGTGCCTAGTCACAAAATTTGCAGTCCTTGTAATAATGGTGCTCCCATAATGGGGTAAAGTAGGGAATGCTACAATATTGGCCCAGCGATCATGAAGGAATAGGGATCTATATCCAACTCAGGATGTTGTGTAAACTTGCGGAAGAACTTGAAACTGATTATGTTCCCATAACAACATTGCCATTTCCTTTTTGGTGATAGAAGTCACAGGACTGGAGAAGCTGTTGTAGCAGCCTTTACCATTGCTTAGGTCAATTCTGTGCACTGTACACAATGCAGCCATGGTGTGCTGGGGTGGGGAGGATCTGGAGAGTGAATATAGTGGCAGGGGCTCCCATCAAAGGTAATGTTCAGTCTTGGTTGGTCTCGAGAACATTGAGTGTTATTATATCTGCAACATAAGACCATAAGACCATAAGACCTGGGAGCAGAAATTAGGCCATTCGGCCCATCGAGTCTGCTCCGCCATTCAATCATGGCTGATAAGCTTCTCAACCCCATTCTCCCACCTTCTCCCCGTAACCTTTGATCCCCTTACCAATCAAGAACCTATCTATCTCGGTCTTAAATACACTCAATGACCTGGTCTCCACAGCCTTCTGTGGCAATGAATTCCATAGATTCACCACTCTCTGGCTAAAGAAGTTTCTCCTCATCCCTGTTCTAAAAGGTCTTCCCTTTACTCTGAGGCTGTGCTCTCGGGTCCTAGACTCTCCTACTAATGGAAACATCTTCCCCACGTCCACTCTATCCAGGCCTTTCAGTATTCTGCAAGTTTCAATCAGATCCCCCCTCATCCTTCTAAACTCCATCGAGTATAGACCCAGTGTCCTCAAACGTTCCTCATATGTTAAGCCTTTCATTCTTGGGATCATTCTCGTGAACCTCCTCTGGACCCTCGCCAGGGCCAGCACATCCTTCTTGAGATACGGGGCCCAAAATTGCTCACAATATTCTAAATGTGGTCTGATCAGAGCCTTATAAAGCCTCAGCAGCACATCCCTGCTTTTATATTCTAGTCCACTTGAAATAAATGCCAACATTGCATTTGCCTTCCTTACTACCGACTCAATCTGCAAGTTAACCTTAAGAGAATCCTGGATTAGGACTCCCAAGTCCCTTTGCATCCCAGAT
Organism: Cetorhinus maximus; assembly: GCF_964194155.1. Lineage (NCBI taxonomy): Eukaryota > Metazoa > Chordata > Chondrichthyes > Lamniformes > Cetorhinidae > Cetorhinus > Cetorhinus maximus. The sequence goes on from NC_135880.1 coordinate 139,876,894, forward strand.
TTCTGAATTCCCTCCCCATTTAGAAAATAGTCTATGCCTCTATTCTCCCTACCAAAGTGCATGACCTCACACTTTCCCACATTGTATTCCATCTGCCACTTCTTTGCCCATTCTCCTAATCTGTCCAAATCCTTCTGCAGCCTCCCCGCCTCCTCAATACTACCTGTCCCTCCACCTATCTTTGTATCATCTGCAAACTTAGCCAGAATGCCCTCAGTTCCTTCATCTAGATCATTAATGTATAAAGTGAAAAGTTGTGGTCCCAACATTGACCCCTGCAGAACTCCACTAGTCACTGGCCGCCATCCTGACAAATCATGCCTAACAAATTTGATTGAATTTTTTGAGGAGGTGACCAGGTGTGTAGATGAGGGTATAGTGCAGTTGATGTAGTTTATTTGGATTTCAGCAAAGCCTTTGACAAGGTCCCGCATGGGAGACTTATAAAGAAGGTAAATACACTTGGGATACAGGGTAATTTGATAATGTGGATTCAAAATTGGCTTCGTTGTAGGAGACAGGGGGTGATGACAGAAGGATGCTTTAGTGACTGGAAACCAGTATCCAGTTGCGTACCACAGGGATCTGTGCTGGGTCCCCTATTATTTGTCATTTATATAAACGACATAGATGACTATGTGGAGGGTAGGATCAGTAAGTTTGCGGATGACACAAAGATTGGCCGGGTGGTTAACAGTGAGGTTAAGTGTCTTGGGCTACAGGAAAATATAGACGGGATGGTCAAATGGGCAGATAAATGGCAGATGGAATTTAACCCTGAAAAGTGTGAGGTGATACACTTTGGAAGGAATAATTTGACAAGGAAGTATTCAATGAATGGCATCACACTAGGAAGTTCTGAGGAACAAAGGGACCTTGGCGTGTGTGTCCATAGATCTCTGAAGGCAGAGGAGCATGTTAGTGGGGTGGTGAAAAAGGCATATGGGACATTTGCCTTTATCAATCAAGGCATAGATTACAAAAGTAGGCAGATGTCATGTTGGAGTTGTATAGAACCTTGGTGAGGCCACAGCTGGAGTACTGTGTGCAGCCCTGGTCGCCACATTATAGAAAGGATGTGATTGCACTGGAGGGGGTGCAGAGGAGATTCACCAGCAGGTTGCCTGGGATGAAACATTTAAGTTATGAAGAGAGGTTAGATAGACTTGGGTTGTTTTCATTGGAGCAGAGAAGACTGAGGGGTGATCAGATCGAGGTGTACAAGATTATGAGGGGCATGGACAGGGTGGATAGGGAGCAGCTGTTCCCCTTCGTTGAAGGGTCAGTCACGAGGGGACACAAGTTCAAGGTGAGGGGCAGGAGGTTTAGGGGGGGATGTGAGGAAAAACCTTTTTACCCAGAGGGTGGTGACAGTCTGGAATGCGCTGCCTGGGAGGGTGGTGGAGGCGGGTTGCCTCACATCCTTTAAAAAGTACCTGGATGAGCACTTGGCATGTCATAACATTCAAGGCTTCGGGCCAAGTGCTGGTAAATGGGATTTGGTAGGTAGGTCAGGTGTTTCTCATGTGTTGGTGCAGACTCGATGGGCTGAAGGGCCTCTTCTGCGCTGTGTGACTCTGTGGTTCTGTGATTATAGGTTGACACCTTAATTTAATGTCATTAGGTGATGCATTTTGTGGATCAATATTTGATCTGCTGTTATGTCCTTTTCAGATAGAATTACATAAAATTTACTGCACAGAAGCAGACCTTTTGACCCAACTGGTTGTTTAATCACCACATGAGCCTTGTCTCACCCTACTTCATCTAACACTATCAACAATCTTTCCATTCCTTTCTCTGTCATGTACTTACCTATCTCTCCCTAAACTGCATGTATACTATCCACCTCAGCATTCATGATGTTAGTGAGTTCCACATTCTAACCACTTTTATATCACATAGAGCTCTGCTTTCCATTGTGAAGTCTCAGTACTCCAAACTGACATAAGGGTCAATGGACAAAAGAGGAACAAAAACAGAAAATGCTGGAAAAACTCAGCAGGTCTGACAGCATCTGTTTAGAGAGAAGCAGAGTTAACGTTTCGAGTCCATATGACTCTTCTTCGGAGCTCTGTTTTCTGTTTTTGTTTCAGATTTCCAGCATCCGCAGTATTTTGCTTTTATCTTAGGTTGTCCTAACATCATTCAATTGTATTTTTCTATTGTTTGTGGAATGGGGGAACTCGGGCAAAGCAACATTTATTGCCCATCCCTACTCCCCATTTAACTGGACACCAACCGGGGCTGGCAAGTTCACTCTCCTGAATGACATCAGTGAGACAGTTCCATTTTTAAACAACAAGAAAGGGAATCTTTTATGCTTTTTTTCCCCGAGAACCAGCCCACAACTTACCAGGTATAGCAACAAAAAGCCTCACAACTGTCTGGATTGCTCATTTACTACACTAACCAAGATACCACCAGCCCTCATCAATACATAAAGGATGATTACAAATTGAGTGGAACTGAAATTCATTAATCCTTAATCCCATTAGTCTTCTTTGCAAAGGATGGGCTGGATTTTCCTCCAAAATTGGGTGGGATCATGTCTGAGACAGTGTGATGTTGAGACAATAAGACCTACTACCATCTCTCATCTCAAGTTGTATTTCCTCCACCCACTGGGACCAATGTTGTTGTCCCTTGTTTGCCTGGTGGGGAATGATGTTGAAAGAGGTCCAGGGAATCTTAACAGACTCAACACTAAACATGTCCAGGGAAAGCAGAGCAGCAATTTGAATATTGTGGCAGTTCTGGCCACAGAGACACAAGAGAAACGACTGCACTGGCGGTAGTTAGGGTTGCCAATCCCCCAGGATTGGCCTGGAGTCTCCAGGAGCTCTCCAGGAAATTGCTGTATACAGCCCTAGAGAAAAATCATCGGGACATTAAAAATGATTGTTTTTGTTATTTTCTTTGAACATTTCTCTTTACCAGATATAAGCATATTGAAAATGGGAAAAAAATGGCTCTTTGGCCGACAGTCAAGCATCATCCAATTAGATAAGGAGTCTTTTTGCTTTCCAGTTGGCGTATGAAGGCAATGTGTCACAAGGATGGATGTATCGCTGATTAATGGGTGGAGCGTGGGTCAAGTTACGTGATGAAACCTCCAGGAATACATTTAATCACAGTTGGCAACCCTAGGGGTAGCGCAGAACAAAGCCAGGTGGCTGATCACCAGTATTAGGGGTCTTAGGTATGAGGAAAGATGAGAGACACTTTGGCTTTTTAGCTTCAAAAGGATTTGTCTGAAAGGTGATCTTATAGTGGGATCTAAGGTAGTAAACCCTATGGGGAGGATAAAGCTACAATATTGCTTTGGGTTAAGTTGTGAGAATAGGACAAGCGGACACAGGTTCAAGTTTTCAAAAGCAAACTTAGGACACAGATAGTAATCAAGAATCATGGAGCTCTATAGTACAGAAGGAGGCCACTCCACCCATCTTTGAAAGAATCAATCAATTAGTCCCATACCCTTGTCTTTCCCCATAGCCCTTAAAATGTTTCCCCTTAAAGTATTTATCCAATTTCCCTTTACTATTGAAATTATTTCCACCATCCCTTCAGGCGGCCAATTCCAGATCATATCAGCTCAGCATGCAAGAAAAATCCACATGTTGCTTCTGCTCTTGAAGAATTTTGTCATTATTTTTATTGTACACATATAGATTCTAGGAAGGTGGGTTGGGGGAGTGGGCAGAGTTAGGTGGGTGGCTGCTGTGAGGAGTAGTAGAGGTTCGGGGTTCTGAAATGTGAATTTCTTCTCAAAAGCTACATTCTACTTTCTGTCCTTTTGCAGGGCTGAATGATACTTCAGAAATCCCAAAGATAATTACAGCTGTGGGAAGCTCAGCTGCATCAGGGCTGGGGGATGTGGATGTAGATATTACCACTAAATTGTTTGTTTATTATAGTGTCATGGTCTCCAGGATACATAATATTAGAGTGATATTTTATGAAAAATGTAATTTCTTACAACAGTAGTTAGAGACCACAAAGAAGTTCTAAATACTATTGAGAGCTATTCTTTGCAAATTTAATATCTATATCTTATTGCTGTTCCTTAACTGTGGATTTTTTTTAACATTGCTGTATTGTGTTAACCTAACTATTCCTTTAGTGTACAGAATAGTCTGATTACAATAACTTCATAGGTGATTGAAAGCATCACTAGAAGATGATGCAAACATGCACAATTTGTCTAAATTATCATTTCCTTTGTGAGAAAGACTAATTATTTGAAGCAAGTGGTTTTGGGTAATTGGATGCTGACCACTTCGGGATCTTTGTCTGTGAATTACCATTATCTTTTCAGATCATTTCTTTCTCTCCCAGAAAGGCTGATCTGTTTTCCGTGATAAAAATTGATTTCATATCCAATATAATCTGACAACACCACAAACTCCTCCCGTAAGCCCAGTGCTCTTTCTGTTTCACAATGGGTTTAGTACACAGCTTGGGCAGGTCATGGCTGATCTCAGGACCCCCTTACAAGAAGATAGCTCCCTTTGATCTTGTCAGCAAGGTGTCAATAAATCTACGATTACTTGCATTGGAGGCAGTTCAGAGAAGCTCCACTAGGCAATGCAGGATTGATGTGCTTCTGACAATCAGATTTGATCAATAACTACACAAATTTTGTTTATGGGTAACTATATGGTGAAAAGTTAAACAGCAAAGCACGATGGCTAAGACTGTTCACAAACTGCTAAGCTTATAGCTTTACTCATGCTATAGTGCGGTTAATCAGCTCAGCAGTTGTAGAAGGGGAAATGAGATTAGACGGCTGAACTAGAGTCTTCTAACTTGGATTGTAAGTGGTCAAGTGGCATCTTTTTTGATATTTTGATTCTTTTAGATGAATATACTGATGTAACTGCAAGGCAAACTGATGGGGCAGAATTTTGCCCTCGGAAGGCGTGTGGGCCCCACTGGCTCGGTGGTGGGCGGACAGCCGACCCCCGCCACCAAAACGGGGCCCGCCACCATTTCAAGTGAGCGGGCCAATTAAGGCCTGCCCAATGGCCTGCCCGACAGGAAGCACTGTGCACTTCCTGTGTGGGGGTGGTGTGGGGAGGGATTCCCCATCTGTCAAAGTGCGCTCTTTCGCGCATGCGCACTGCTCTCTGAGGCAAAGTCCTGTCTTAGGGAAATTAGTGACAGGTAAGAAAAGTCAAAAAATAGAAAAATTAAAAAAGTATTAACATGTCCCTCTCATGTGACAATGTCACACAAGATGGGACATGTTAATAAAAATGACATAAACTTTATTGGACTTTTTAAAAACGGACATGAAACCTCATCCCACTAGTGGATGAGGTTTTATGTATTATCAGAAGCCCGCTGGGACTCCTGGCCTGCCCTCCAGCCTTAAGCTTGGACGGGCATGTCTTTAATGATCTTAATTAGCCTGTCAATGGCTCCCCCCGACATCATCCCGTGTCATTTTCCCGTTGGCAAGCGGGCCCCGCCCCCAAATCGCCGACGGGAAAATTCAGGCCATGAAGATTAGCTGAGAGTTAGAATATATAAGCTTGACAAGATGTATCTCTACCTGTTAATGTATGGCTCAAGAAGGGACCTTGAGTAAACGTTGGAGAACATGTTTTTTCTTTTCTATGTTTAAACTAGTGATATTAATAGAGATGGCAAAAATGTGAAATTGCGGAAAATGGTTGATGTCAGCAGACATGTGGCTCTTAGATAACTTTACTCATTAGATAGTCTACAAAAGAGGAAAAATGGGAAATATTTGTGGGGGCTTACATGATGGCCCTGGCCATGACTAAAGAGGTAATCTTGGTCCAATCATGTTGACCAGAGATAACAATAGCCTAATATGGCACGAGAGGGGACTTTGGACAGGATAAAAGGGAGAGTCTCTAAGACATCGTTGGCATACCTCAAGAAAAGACGAGACCGCAGTCAACAGAACATAATCCAGAAGACAGGCCCTGGTGACTTTGGAGAGCAAGGGCCATAGTTCACTGTTGCAACAACTGATGCTGTTAAGTATCGATTTGTGTATATTAATTGAGCTTAATAAACTTGTGCTGCTAATCAAACATTCTGTGTCCATATCTGTTGGGTCAAAGAGTGGTTAAGATTCTGATATTTACCTCAAATCTTTACAGCTAATTCGTGGGATGAAGGGGTTGTCTTATAAAGAAAGGTAGGGCAAGTTGGGCATGTACTCATAGGAGTTTAGAAGAATGAGAGATGATCTTATTGAAACTTATGATTCTGAGGGGGCTTGACAGAGTAGATGCTGAGAGGATATTTCCCCTCATGTAGGAATCTAGAACTAGAGGAAACAGTTTAACAATAAGGGGTGCCTCATTTAAGACAGAGTTGAGGAGGAATTTCTTCTTTCAGAGGGTTGTTAATCTTAGCAATCCTTACTCCAGCAAGCATTGGAAGCTGGGTCATTGAACATGTTCAAGGCTGAGTTAAACAGATTTTTGACCTACAAGGGAGTTGAGGGTTATAGCGGGGGTTGGTGGGGCAGGGTGCAGCCAGGAAAGTGGAGTTGAGGCAATGATCAGATCAGACAGGATCTTGTTGAATGGCAGAGCAGGCTTGAGCACCTGACTGGCTTACTGCTGCTCTTATTTCTTATGCTGTTCTGATCTTATGGTCTATTATGCTTATGTTTCTGTGAAATTTGTATACAGATTTGCTTCTTCATCATTTTCTCACTATTTGGGAGCTTAGAGTAACACACAGAAATGTATTGCTCAAAAAAGAGACATGTCTAAGCTTTTCATCTTGCACTCATCAGGACGCTCGTAAGGATTCCAATATAAAGGAGAAAACAACAATTCATACTGTATGTGAAGAGAGTGCTGATTAGTTGGCAAGTGGCGCTGTCAAGGAGAATGCACCACTGGTGGTGCCTGACAGTTAAATATCACGCATTGTTTGAAATTTACCAGACAGCTTGACTCTGATTGGTCAAGACATTACCTTGAGGAATGAGTCAGCAAATGGCTGTCACTTATTTCATTTAGCTGAAACAGGCACAATGTGTGTACAAGTTCTTACTATCTACAAAGAACAGGGCCCTGTGTATTAATATGTGTAGCTTCCAGTACACGCAAATGCTCCACACTGTGAGCCTGACTGACAATCTTAAATTAGTTGTCAGAGTAATTCTTGACTCTGGATTGAGGATTATTTAGCAAATGTTGTCCAATCACGGAATCACATCTAATGTTAGACACTGTGTTTTGAATTTTGCAAGCAAGGGCTGGTTAAGTACGTTCTGAACATTGCTCATTGCGAACAGCAGCTGGGACATGCTGTTTGATACGATCCACTAGTCTTTGGAATGTACGGCCTCATCCCGTCCATGGCACCACTCACCACACACACATGCCAGGCATCCTTATCATCTGTCCTGGCAGGTGTCCTGCTTACACTCTCTCTCTATCCGTATTAATGCAGGACAAGCTGACACACAAAACAGAGATGTCGCAGATTGGTGGAGGAATGGCCGACATCAAGCTTCTAACAGACTTTGCAAATAGAGCCATCCAGCTGACCGGCAATGACCTGGACCAGTCCTGTGCTGATGGTGAGGTGGGCGCTGCTCTACCAAGCGGTGCAACATCCATCAGACAACCATGCTGTGAGTGATGTGTCCTGTTTCACAGGCCACTGCCATGCACTAATTATCTCTCCTTGCTTTCGCAGGCACATGTGGGAATCAGCCGAGGGGGTCCACAAGCCAGGTCCTCGACTCTAGCCCCAAGGACACCATGGAAGAGGAATCTGCAGACACTGACATTGAAGACGTCACAGCACTCACCCATACCTTCCACCAGCACAGAGACACACACCTTGCTGGGACCTAGCTCTAGAGTAGCGCGAGGTCATAATCTGGTGAGCACATCACACTGTCTGATCCATAGCAGGCGGAGGCAGGGACTTCCCAGGGTGCCAGCACTCGGAGGATTACTGGAGGCTAGGAGCCTGCTGAGTTCAAGTCAGTTGAGTAGCTCCTGGACTCGGCCATACCTCAGTCGCTGGAGCTGCAAAGGCAAGCTCAGGAACATTGGCATGGGATGATCGCTTCACTCCTCAGATTGCAAGGCATTGGAGGGGGTGGTGGTGTGTGTCAGCTTCAGCTTTGACTTCTGAGCGGTCCGAATCACTCCCGCTCCCTGGGTTCTAGACCTTGGACTTATTTGGGGGTTGTGACAAAGTGCAGCAGACAACTGGTTTTGGTGCAAGAAAAAAAAAGCTGTGTTTATTGAAGTCACAAATGAACTTATGACATTAGGATTTCATTGAGATTATACATACCTACAAAGTACACTTAGTTAAGATGGGGAACACATGGCATAACAAGGGAAAATCACGCTACTAATCCTCTTACCCTTGTCCCAGCCCCAACCTAACTAAATTGAATTAGGAGAGGTCAGAGATCATGCTCACCAACCAGGATTCCTTGACAGTTCAAAATCCAGCCAGGTAAGCCGGTTGCAATTTTGGGGTACGCTTTTTGTGTCCTCTGGGGCCTGCCGTTCCCACATGGTCCTGGTCTGTGGAATCTGCGAAGGTTCTTCAGTTGGGTGGAGGGCGCGGTTGTGGATGGTCGATCTTCGTGGAGGGCTGCGGTTGCGGCTTTGTTGTCTTCGGTTGAGCCGGCCACCCCGTGCCCCTCACCGTGATGTTGCCTGCGGGCCTGTAAACCTCCAGATCTGCTCCCTCCACTTGGCTCAGCTACCTCTCCCTGCTTAAACTCTGCTTCACCCGCTCCAAAACTGCTCACCCTCCTCCCCTTCGTAACTGGTGGCCCAGTTTTTCGAATTTCGTATCTGAATCCAAATCAAGGTTAGTTCTTTGTCTGATTTTGGTGGGCTTCTTCAGGTGATTGTTGTCTTGTTGTTTTTAATGGGCTTGCATGATGTTTATCATTGTCTTCCTGTCCCCGTAACTAGTCTTGATCTGAAAGCTATTGTATATGTGGAGTATTGATAGGTTCGCATAATTGCATTGATTGCTGCCTTCTTGCCTTAGTAGTTAGTAGTGATTATTTATGCAAGATTTTGATGGGCTTTAGTTTTGTGTAAGATGAAATCTTTCCCTGGGTTGATTGTTTTAAAGGGAAGAATGCGTATTCTGTCTCCTCTCATTGTCTGGTTCCAGGCAACAATCCACACTGCACTCAACAAGCCCGGGCATGTCCAGTCCCAGGCCTTCATGGGCCTAGCCTCCTGTCTGCAGGGTTCTACACTTAACCCAGCAGTTGGGTCCTCTGCGATAAAAGTCCAAAAGTCATATCCTTGTTGATGATATGAAAAATGTGGGAATTTTGAGAACCCTTCAGCATGGTGGAGGTTTCCACCCACTTTCAGACTGAGGTGATAGCGCCAGCATGCCAATGTACCAAGGTCAAAACTAGTAGGGTGGTGGCTGCTATGGAGACCTTGGTCCAGGACATCGCTCCTGCACTGCTGCAGGAGCTGCACTCCATCGCTGAGGCATTTGCTGGCATCCATCAGTGTCAATGTGAGAGGAGGGCGGTCCATCTCTGGCTCACCCCAGCTACCTCTTCCTCTCAAGAAGGCAGCCAAGGGCCCTTGGGCATCCATAGAGAGGAGGATCAGCAGGTGCACACCCCGAGGCCATCCATCCAGGTGACTGCGGGAGTGTCCAGCCCATCTGAATCCCCTCTTCCAGTGACCCCAGCACCTCCAGCTCCACAGGCTGAGGAGGGTGCCACTGCCACACAGCAAGATCCCGAAAGCAGGCCATGGCCTGCCAGGTCTCAGCCCTCTAGAGGACACCTGCCAAGGTCATCGCAGACAGTAAGTGTGGTCAACAGACCGCCTCCACCTCCGCTGTGGATGTCAGGGATGCACCGAGACATAGCAGCAGGGTTAAAAATGTCAAGAGGATGAAATTGCACAACATTGGCATGGGTGTTAATCACTTGTATATAATGTTGACCATTGTAAATAAACTCCCAAGAATGTCTCCTTGTCTATGGCTAATTGCTATGATGAGTAGTGTGCGTGTCAATCGTATGTGAAATCTTGGTTCCTGCACAAAATGAAGGTAAGTATTGCAGTCCAGGCTGTCTCCCCTGTGTGTAGCCTTCTGACTACAGTGATTGTCCTGTTTCAAAGTCACTCTCCAGATCAGTGATGCCTGCACCTTGATGTGGTTTGTTTTTGCTGCAAGAGTCTCGTATCCAAGTGTGGCAGGGCTCCGTGATGTTCTCTGTGTGATCTCAGAACCTAAGAGGCGAGGTTTCCCCCCCATCTTGTCACCATTCCTGACAGGTGAAGGTGTGGTGCTGAAGGGAACAGGTGATGAAGCTTGCCTAAGGATCAAGTGCTATTAAAATCCATGTGTTTGCTGCATCTCAGCAGAGCCTCCATGATATGAGCCTCTTCACAGAGCGTATGTGCACTGCCCTCAGCCAATCAGCTGTCAGATGTTCCCAGATCCAATGTGAAGATCTCAGGAGTGTCCTCACTGAATTTTGTCATCATCCTCCTGGAATCTCGTGGCAATGAGGCCCTCACGAGCACGCCTGCCTCATCTGGCCAGTGCACTGGCCTCATCGCTGGTATCCTTCCCTTCCAGGACCTCATCACCCTCATTCCCTTTGGCTTTCTCCTCATTGGAGGAGACGTGCAGATCTTCCATCTGCTCATCATCCAGGCCCTCCCCTCTTTGCATCGTCAGATTGTTTGGCGCGCAGCAAGCCACGATGATGCGTGATACTCTCTGGGGAGTGTACTGCAGTGCTCCGCCAGATCTGTCGAGGTACAGAAACCTCATTTTCAGGATTCCTATGGTGTGCTCCACCAACCTCTGGGTTGTGGCATGAGCCTCGTTGTACCTTCTCTCAGCAGCAATCTGAGGCTGACACATGGGTGTCGTCAGCCACATCCTTTGCGGGTAGCCCTTCCCCAAAGAGCCAACCCTGCAGCCTGTGTTGTCCCTGGAAGATGTCAGGGATCTGAGGCCTGCTGAGGATATATGAGTCGTGGACCCCTACGGGGTTTCTTGCACAAAAGTGCATGATCTGTTTGTTACGGTCGCAGACCAGCTGAACACTGAGAGAGTGGAGGTCTTTGCTGTTCACATACTGGACTGCTTGTTGCCATGGAGATTTAAGAGTCATGTGAGTGCAGTTGATGGCACCCTGCACCTCAGAAAATCCCAGCACTGTTGCTTCCTGGCTCGCCTGATCTCTGTCAAATTTGACAAAGTTGTGGGCCTTGGCAAAAATGGTGTCCGTGACCTCCTGGATGCATTTGTGGGTGGAGGCTTGTGAGATTCTGCACAGGTCCCCAGTGTAGCCCTGGGAGGAGACACTGCCGTAGAAATTGAGCACGGCGGTTACTTTCACCGCCACTGGCAGGGGATGCCCTCCGAGTCCCCGTGGCGCCAAATCCTACAGAAGGTGGCATATGTGAGTAACCAGTTCCCTTGAGATGCGCAGTAGTTGGCGACACTGATTCTCGCTCACCTGCAGGTAGCTCATGCATCATCTATAGACCCTGTGGCTAGTGAGGCATCTATGAACGATGGTTCTCTGGGGTTCATCCTCTGTGTGTGGAAGAGGCCCTGCTGCCTTTGGTATTGAAGGTTCTGCTCCTCCCTTTGATGAGACATGCCCCTCTGTCACATTCTTCTCTGTCTTGTCTCCTGGCTATAAGCAATGAGACAGACAGTGAGATCACCAGGCTCCATGTTCCTGATGGTCTCCTCACTGCAGTATCAAAGAGAGAGACACGAGGGTCAGCAATTGTCTCCTAAGGACCATTCTTGGTCATGTCATCTCCTGCGGCTGCCTCTCAAGGCCCCTTTACTCATGCCAGGGAGTCCTGGCTACCAAATGGATGCCCAGTGTTTAGTACGCACGATGGTTGACCAAAACCCCACCACCAGCCCACAACACATGATCGAGTGGCGACAGCTTCAGCCACTCAGCTGCATCCTGAACTCTCATCTCAGGCACTGGCATTGTCCTAACCTGCACTCGAAAGCTTTGCGGTTTGTTTGGATCATGAGGGTGAATTTTCATGTCTACTTAAACATAATGCAAGGGATTAGGAGCACACCTCTCCGTCAGTGTTCAATGACCACATTTCCCAAGGGGATCCGCAAGCTTCCCCAGTCATCCAGTGGTTCTGCAGCATCATAGAACTCATTCGATTTTGAAGTCCACGCACGAGGGGTTAAAAGCAGAGGAGCAATCATTGGCACTTTCAGGAATTAGTGCTGCCTGAGTGGGCACAGTTGCTTGAATAGCGTGACCCCAAACATGTCAGTTAAGCTCAAGCTAGACGGTCTTAGCTGTGGTAGAGTGCTCATCTTCGACATGCTTTTCCATTTGCCTGACCATTTTCTTCCCAACTGAGCCCTCCCCCATCCTCCGTCCCCTGGCATGTATTAGTGTGCAACCTTCAGACTGTGCTGCCATGATCCCCCTTGCACTATTGCCCAACCCCGAGGTTCCCTTCTCTCTGGCACTATAGCCCTAGCCCTGAGATTCCCATCTCTCCCTTCCCTGCCGTCTCTCCGACACTGTTGCCCTAGCCCCAAGGTCCCCTTCTCTCTGACAATGTTGCCCTTGCCCCAAGTTTCCTGTCACTCCCTTCTCTCCGGCACTATAGACCTTTCCCTGAGGTTCCTTTCCCCCCGGCACTCTTGCCCCAGCTCTAGCACCACAAGCCAGCCATGAAGAAGCCTCTTTGGAGACATGCCTGTGACCACCCACTGAATCCGTGGAGCTGTTTCCTTGCACTGGGATGCTCGCAAGTGCTGTGCTAAGTTATGTGCACTCACCTCCGAGCTCCCCTCCAAGTTCAGGTCGCCAGGTGCATGCCTTTTAAAGGCAGTTGTAAATCACGCCAACGTGCGATTTAAATTTGACTTGGGGAGTGATTCTGGCATATAACCACAATAATGATATGCACATGTATTCAAATTAAGTTCCCGACATCCGATGGTGGGAAATGCAGCCTGCCATTGATGAGAAGAGGGGACAATTGCTTCCCGGATTTCGTCGCTGGGAAAGGTGCCTAGGGCCTTCTCGCAAGATTTTCTGATCTCACCACTAAACATGCTGCCCCGATCAGCCGTGAAAAATCCTGGCCTAAGTCCCATGGCGGGCAGGAAAGTCAGCGTGATTCCTGTTGGGCAGTGGGACGGCTGAACATACACCATCTTCCACTGTTCAGTTCATTAATTATTCATCCGCGAGGAACTCTGGGGATCTTGTCACAGGACGGGCAGGAACTGACCAGCCTCACCATTACCTCATGGAGTCCAAGGTCCTGGTGTCACCTTTAAGGGCCACCTGGAAGCCATTCACTCACTGCAGGCCAGGAGATCTGCATTACTCCTACAGAGTCCTTGTGGCTGCAGCTCATCCTGGAGTAGCTGGCAAAAGTGAGCAACCACATCTCGGGACATATGAGGGCACCTCCAGCATTGCCTTTTTCTCATTTCTAGATGAGAGCACCCTCCTGCGACACACCCATGGTCAGGCTAATGCTCGCAGTTACAGTGGACCCTGTTTGCCAGCATCTTGACTTTCTAGAGACCCCTTTGCCTCTTCCTGCTCAGACCCTTACTCCTCCTGGCCCAGTGCCAACCTGCAATGGGCCCTCCATCTCCTCATCTGGATGAAGCTTTTGCTACCGGCACTTAGTATGAGTGAGGTTATGCTAGGTCCCCAAGAAGGCGAAAGCAGCATCTAGTGATCTCAAAGCCATGGAAGAAGTGAAGCTCGGCAGGTGCACACCACTTATATCCACTCCTAAAACGGAACACTCTAAACTCTCGCAGTTGGGGAACTTAATTTGGGGGGTGAATTTAATTTCGGCGAGGTGGCCGTTTAATGAGAACGCATGAGATGCTAATGCATGCAAATGAGGTTCCTGATATTGTTCGTCAGGAAGTTAGACCTGCCTTTAACTCGCCTTGAAAGTTAGGGGATCAAATTTCACACTGTCCGTCCCACTGTTGGAAAACAGACTTTTTGCCTCCTGCCAAATTAAGTGCTGCCATGTTTCTGGCTGCTGGTGGGACCAGAAGGTTCCGCCCTTAATATTATTCCTGATCAACACTGCCAATGCCGCCCTCCTGTCATTTTTCCCTTCCTTATTCCTCCTGGGTACATTTTAGTCAGGAATGCTTAGTTCCAATTAATTTGATTTAATTAATTAATTCCAATTGATGGAATTCACTGTCTGAAGGGATGGTGGAAGCAGATTCAATAGCAGCTTTCAAAAGGTGATTGGATATATATGTGAAAAGAAAAATGTTGATGTCTATAATGAAAGAGCAGTGGATATGACTAATTGGTAGCTCTTTCAGAGAATGAATCTTACAGCCTCTTTCTATGCTGTATTATTTTCATGGGGGTGGTCGCGAAGGGGGACTAGTTGTTGTGGTAGTGGGAATGCTAATTTGTGAAGTCTACCCTTCTAACTTGAGCTTCTTGATGTGGAAAAGGAATCAGAATTGTCCTTTGCAATCTCTGGGAGCATGATTGTGCCATTTATTTTTGAAATGTGTTTGGGGTCTCTCTGGCAGGCGCACGATAGAACTATCACCTCGTGAAACAGTGAGGCTCCACCAATCTCTTGTCCATGATACAACAGGAAACCGGGAGAATCTCCATAGAACCTCAGGACTATTTAGACAGGAGTTTAATGACACCTGGGTGCATTTTCAACTTCACACAATCAGGTTGGTAGGAGACACTTAAGACAAATTTGTTTGCAAATGTGTGTGACTGCTGCTGCGATGGCTGGGAAAATCAGTGCATAACCGAGACATGCAGCCAGTAGGGAAGTAAAGATATGTCCATATTTGCTCACCTTTTTATGCCTGTTAACTGATCCCTGCATCTGCATGCATTTGGCCTCATTATCTGCCTCAAGAAATGTTATGCAATTTTCCTGGTTTAAAAGGAGAGCCAAATTAAACCCAGAATTTTAGGTATGAAAGGAAACAAAGTTATTTTTCTGTTTTATTGTGATTCCTCTAAGTGATTGCTTTAAAAAAAAACTTATCCTCACTGAAATCTGTTCTGTATTTTCTGTTACTTTTAACATATCTTTGCGGTATCAGAATGAGTTCTACTAAAAACTGAAAAGTTCGGTGATTGTAGGTTTTAAAAAAAAACTGTACTTGAATAATTAGATAGCTTAAAATTTTAATTTTCATCAACAAAATGTTGCAAATTTGGCATCTTTGTCCAGGTCTTACTGATTTTTAAGTTCCAACACATGGTTGTGAGATTGGCAGGAAATCTGGGTGTAAATGGACATCAGCAAAACAGACACACACATGGGTGGAATCCAAGGTTTAAGAGGAAATTTCACACCCACAAATTTATAGCAAGCTTATTTTGATACAATGTTACACATTTCACCAGCTACAGACCAGAGAGAGGAATAGTTGAAACTTAGGCTGGGATTTTCCGGCCCTGTCGCGGGTGAGGTGGTGCCCCAGCCAGAAGTCCATTGACTTGCGGCGGGACCGGAAGATCCCGGCGGCGGATGGGTGCGGAAAATCCCGCCCATAATACTAAGTGATTGGTTCAGTGACTAACAGTTTGATTGGCGAGATATTCAAAATCTAGGAAGTCCCGCTAACTCTTTTTGTGAGGACATAAAAATAAACAAAGTCCGTTTGAGAAGTCATTTGACGAGAGGTGGGGATCCCCTATGCTGGAATTCCACCTCTGCAACACGGGACCCTGAGAAAGAAAGGAAAGATTATATTTTTGAAGCCCTTGCAATGAAGGGGTTGGTCGTCTCCCACAGCTAGGTGGTATGATATGAGGCAGATGGTAACAAACAGAGCCCCAAGTGATACCAGTAGAACAAATTATCTGATCATTTACCTACAAAATAACAGTGACTATATATTTCATTCACTGTAAAGCATTTTTAAGCATCTGGAAGATGTGTAAGGCTCCAAATAAAGACAAACTCTATTTCTCTGATTACTTTCTGCAAGGACACCTGTAGCCACCCTGCATCAAAAGATCATTGCCATTTATATGTCGAAATTGCTAATGTCCTCAATATTTCTGCTTCCTCCTTCTAAATCAGCTAATGTGTTATCTAAACATGTAATAAACAAGTCTGCAAGGTACAGTCCTTAGGGAAGCTCTGAGACAGAACCTGGACTACCTTTATGTTACGACAGAGGGATTGCAATCCATGCACTAACATGTACTTTCTCCTTCCAGACACTGGTGGCGGAACTCCTGTGTGTATCTAGCATTTTCTGTTTTTAGAAATGGATACATGATACGTGACTTAAATTGAAGTAATGAATCTCAGTTCACAATTGTATGAAAAAAGTATGAAATTGTTATGTGCACAATAACAAATCTTTGCCAAAGATTGTTGTTTAATTTGGCTCCTTGTGATGTTTGTAAACTGCTCCCTTCATTGCTTACAATATCATCCTAGCCCTTGACTGTATTTGAGTCTTAAAAACTCTCTGAAATGTATTCCTATGACTAACCATGCATTTATATATAGAGTATAAAGCCCTTTCTGTGAATTTTCAGTGACTAATGTTTACCAATTAGACCATCTCTGTAATCAGGCTACATTTTTTGGGGAGTAAAGTCAGACCTGCATAATATCATTCTAAATCTGACAAATAAAATGATGCAAACTCAGGCACAAAATGAGAAGCATGTTCAGACATTTTAACGTGTTTGTTGAAACTGTAACGTGACCTTCGCGAGCAGATTGTGGAATGAGTTCGGCTGCATTTGAGTATGTGAGTTCATTGTAAAAGGATAAGACAGAAGTCACTAGTAATTGGTGCTCTTTGAATAATGAAAGATAAAACACTACCCACAAGATATGTGTGGTTGAAAATTGCTGCACTAGCTTTCTGTTGACAAGATCTTGCTATATTGTATAAATGTTATTATAGACACAGGGCTTTGGTATAATCAGATGAGACATTAAATTGAGGTCTTGTTTGTCTTTTCAGTTGTACATAAAACATCCTATGGCTTTATTCAAAGAGGAGCAAGCAGTTCCCTCATATCCTGGCCAAGATTGATGCAGCAATCTAACACAGAATATCAGGTCATTTATTTCATTGCTGTTTCTGTGAGTTTACTGTGTGGCTGCATTTCCTACATTGTAGTCAATTGTACTGGAACATCTTGAGGCAATATATAAATGATAATGTTTCTTTCCTTCTTTCTTTCTTGATATAATTCAGTATCCCTTTTATTAAGGTCATGCATGTTGCAAGTGTGTTTTTTGGACAATCTTTTCCACATCTATTCTGAATACGCTAGCTCATGATTTGGCATGTCATTGAATTGGTAATGCTGTGTGTGTAAGAGCAGATGGATGTTCCTTGTTGTTAGCAATGTAGTTAAATTCCATCCTGTTCTCACCTGACATACACACACTTTTTTTTAAATAGGGGCTGCTGCATAGTGACTGACCTTTAGCTCAACGACATTGGCCTCAAGTTTTACTGGGGGTAGAGAGGATCAGTGCGTGTGAACCTGATAGTGGATCACTGACCAAGACAGTTCAGGTGGTTAGATGCCCTTCCGCTATGAACAGCAGAGCTTCACGTACTGCCTGGCTGAGAGGTGGGGATGGCAATTTTGCAGCAGGAGGCTGTAGCTGGGGGCCTGTGGGAACAGTTCCTGGTCGTCAGCGGTTGCGGGGGGGGCGGGGACAGCTCTGAAAGTGATCAGATATTGAATCTGGTACTGGGCAGGCCCAAAGATACATTGCAGGGTCTGGCAAAGCATACCTGCCCCTCCTGGCACAAAAAAGGTACTAAAAGAAGCAAATTGTTGAACGTACTGTGGCCTCTTCTGGCCAGTTGGTGCCAATTTGGGACGGCAGAATCCGGCCCATTTGTTGTTCGAAAACTCTAGGGGCAGGATTTTTACCTCAGTGGGTGGGTACGATCAGCGGGCCTGGGGAACGGACTGCCGACCACGATTGGCCCCCGACCACAATTTCACGCTGGCTGGACAATTAACGGCCAACCAGTGTGAAGCGTGCTCTGAGAAGCTCAGCACTGCCGGGGTGGGGGTGGGAAGAGGGTGGGCGCTGATGTCAGTGTGGGTGCGGGCCAGCGCTGAGAGAAAGCTCCCTGAAGGCAGAGAGCTCCGTCAGGGAGCTGAAAACCTGAAAAAACAAAAATGAAGGTTTCAGAAGCTGAAAGAAAGTGTCCATGCCTCATAATAAATCACCTGAAAATTTAGCTACTGAAAATCCTGTCCACAGAAATTTATTTATATTTTATTTCATCATGGAAACCTCATCCCGCCTGTGGATGAGGTTTCATGAAAAATGTTAAGGCTGCCTGGCTAATTCGCCTTTCCGCCAACTGTAAGGTTGGACGGACCACAAAAAATTGGAGTCAATTGCTCCATTAAAGGGCTTAATTGCCCTCTTAGTTGTCGGCAGACGAGCTTCCAACTTATGCGCGTGCCTGCCAACTGAAATATCACGTGAACGTGGAATGAAGTCGGGACACTCGCCCGATGTCATCTAACGCGATTTCACATCCAATCGGGTCAGGTGTGCGCCTGCCCGATCAGTGTAAAATTCTGCTCGAAGTGTTGGCAGCGCCCACCGCTCTGGCCGGATTGGCGGAAGCGAGCTCCGGATTGCATGCTTGGAGGATCATTAATAACGCACAGGTAAGTATCGGGCTGATTCACCTGGCAGGTTGGGAGCTGATTTGTCCGCTCACCGACAGCTGGTGGGTTCGAAGGTCCGGGCACCATATTAAAAGGCCAGTCCAACAAATCAACTCACTCTCCAGCCCACCAGAGATGTCTGGCAGCCAGAAGAAGAAAGCCAAGAGCCTCATGAAGAAGGCAGCTCCCTGCTTCACCCTCCAGGCCTTGATCAGAGCGGTGCAGGTGCACAGGCAAGTGCTCTACCCCAAGAATGGCTACAGGAAGTGCAGCAGCCTCACCTTTCCGGCCTGGGAGGCCTTCACGGAGCAGGTCAGTGCGGCTGGCAATCGCACCCGAAGTGCCACCCAGTGTAGGGAGAGGATGAACGATCTCATCGCTCCACTAGGATAAGTCAACCTTCAACTCCCTCCAATACCAAACTCTCATCATGGAACCGTGCACTCAAACTGCGGGGGACACATATCAACACACATTGTCTCACCCAGACTTTCACATTACCACCATCCCATCTATCATGTTGCTCACACTTCATCCTCTGGCCCTTCTGGGGAGGGCTCACCGCTCCCAGGGGACCATACATCTCACCCAACCTCTGTTCCAACCCTTCTCATCACACGCCTTTCTTTCGTCTTCATACAGGCCAAGCTGGCGCACAACAGGCACAAGAGAGCGCAGACTGAGGGAGGGATGGCCGACATCATCGCCCTCACTGAGGTTGAGGAGGCTGCAGCCAAGCTGACTGGGGAGGACAGGGATCCTTCCTGTGGGGAAGGGGAGATCGGCCCCTCCCAGCAACTCAGTACAGATCACAGCGCCATCACTTCATCAAACCGTGATAATCACAGTAAGTTACATGTAGTCTTATCCAGCTCATGCTCATTAACTGAAACACTATTTTCTAAGCACCAGCAGATCAAGGCCCCCAAGCCAGTCAAGCACCAGTGCGAGCCCCCAGACTTCACCCGAGGTGGAAGCTCCGGAAGAACCATCACGGCGCTCACACGCACCCTCCACCAGTTCAGAGACACACACGTCGGTGGGGTACAGATGTAGATTAGGCTCAGGCTCACTTTCTGGGGAACACCTCACTGACATGTCCCTGCAGCAGTCGGAGGCAGGGGCAACCCAAGTCTCCGGCACTCGGAGGGCTGCTGGAGACCTGCCACCCACTCAGTCCGAGTCAGGTGATGAACCTCTGGAAGTGGCTGGCAAATCTATGCTGGAGATACAACAACAGGCGGCGGAACATCAGGCAGAGATTCGACAGTCACTCAGCAGAGCGAATGATGGAGGAGTCCGTCCGCGTTCTATCTGATGTTGTGGCTCTGACATGCGAGCACCTCGAGGTCACCATGGAAAGGCTGGTGACCACCATGAAGACCGAGGTCCAGCAGGTCTTGTTGGATTTGCGCTTGGCCCCGCACTCCATGGCCACACGCCCTGGAGGGCACCATCAGGATGTGGGCAACATGGCGATGAGGCACCTTGACCCCCTTCCAGATGCACCATCGCCTGCAGGAGTCAGGGTGGGGCCCTCGGGCACCCACAGGGGGGATGAGCGCCAGCCGGACACCCCAGGGACCTCTTCTCAGAACACTCTAAGGGTGTGCAGCCGCTCACAGCCCCTCTGCCTGTGACCCCATCCACTCCAGCTTCTCAGGCCGCTGAGGGCACTTCTACCCCTGAGTAGATGTCCCATATCAGGCTGGGGCCCGCCAGGCTCGGGCCACCAGAGGACGCCCACAGTTGAAGTGTTTCTGAAAGTGGAGGCCTGCACGCGTACCACAGCACAGTGGTGAGCTTCAGACAACGTAGGTAAAGAGCAGGAGCAGACCTACCCTACAGTCCCAGCAGTGTGGCGTTCATCACAACAAGACCGACGCGGCGCTATGGCAAGTAGGCTACGTATGTTCCACTCACCTCAAAGTTACCAGTGAACTGAGATCCGACTTGTGCACGCTCCCCCCCCCCCCCCCCACCTTTTCAAACGGGTTTGAGGCTGATGTAATTTCCCACTGGCGTGACGCAAGATTGGAAGGCCTGACAAGAATCCGGTGAGCAGCTGTTTCAGTGAGCATTCATGAGATGTTAATGAATGCAAATGGCGTTCACGCCACTAGTCGGCAGGATAACTGACCCACCATAAACCCACCATCGGGAGAGTTGCAACCTGTTTTTCCGACTTTTTGCCTGCTGCTGGATTCTCCATTCCCGCCCAGCACGGAACCCACCCCGGGCAGGGTGGGAAAATTCCGCCCTTTGAGAATGATGGACGGCGGAAGTAAAAAGTAGAGAATGTATATATAAAGGGTGATCAGAGGATAGGCTTTCTAAAATAGTGAACATAATCCAAAAACAAAGCTAGATTTTGTTCTCTGTGTTGGGATATAAGTTTATAGAACATGGTTACTCGATAACATTTCACTGGAAAGAAATACAGCTTTTAAAATCTAGTCAACTTCATCATAGGAGATCTAGCAAAAAATGAATGTTGTACATTTTAATGCTGCACTTTACAAAATTAACATATATAGAAGTGGATGGTTTGATTATTTGCGGTAAATTGACATTTTTAAAACTCCTGCATTGGACGCAGTTCAGAGAAGGTTCACTGGGTTGATTCCTGGGATGAAGGGTTGTCTTATGAGGAAAGGTTGAGTCTATACTCATCAAAGTTTAGAAGAATGAGGTGATCTTATTGAAACACATAAGATTCTGAGGGGGATAGACAGCTAAATACTGGGAGGATATGTCTTCTCATGGGGTATACAGAACGGGGGGGTGGGGGGGCAGGGGAAGGTTTAAAATAGGGAAATAGGGGGCCTCCCATTTAAGACAAAGTTGAGGTACTTCTTTTCTCTGGGAGCCTTTGCAACTCTCTTTCCCAAAGAGCAGCAGAGGCTGCGTCATTGAATATATTCAAGATTGTGTTAGACAAAATTTTCATCGACAGGAGAGTTAAGGGTTATGGAGGACAGACAGAAGAGTGGGGTTAAGGCCACAATCGTATCAGCCATCATCTTATTGAATGGCGGAGCTGGCTCAATGGGCCTGATCTAAGAGATCTAATGATCTCTTCCTGCCTCCATTACATGGTTCTTGCATCCATGCCGCTGGTCTGATACCAGACAGCTGCTGGACACTGGCTACCTCACTGAAAATTTACCGGGGAAGGGCTCTTAATGAGCCTAAGATGATCTAAATTGCCTCTTTAATAGGAGCAGTGAAATTCTGAGGTCCACTCCCTCCTTTGCCCTCTGGAAAATGGCAGAGGCAGAAACAGAGGCGGAATTTCTGGCCACACAGCTCGGCAGCCATTTTGTTTGCCATCCTGCCTCTGTTCCTGTCCAATCAGGGGCAGGAAAATTTCAGCACAGGATTTGTGAACTAACCTGGACTAACTCTCTCATATTAAGGGAGTTCTGCTTTGTTGGAGGTGCTGCCTGTGGGTGTTTGTACTTCACAAGCCTGCCTTTTCCTACCCTGCCCCTGTTTCCCTCTATTCCTTCTCCCTCTTGTCTACATTAAGCCACCCTTTTATGTGGGGGACATAATTTTAAGATTAGAGGCAGACATTTCAGGAGTGAAATCAGGAAGTGCTTCTTCACACAAAGGATAGCAGAAATCTAGAACTTTCTCCCTCAAAAAAAGGCTGTGGATACTGGGTCAATTGCAACTTTGAAAGCTTAGATTGATAGATTTTTGCTCGGTAAGTTTTTAAAACATTGGGCACAAATAGAGTTTAGGTACAGATCAGTGATGATCTAATTGAATGGAGGAATTCACAGACTCGAGGTGCTGAATGGCCTTGTCTACTCCCATTCTAGGCCACAGCGAGTTCCACATTTTCACCACTCTCTGGGTAAAGAAATTCCTCCTAACTTCTTTATTTGATCTGAGAAACTTTTACCCTGAAAGGTTTTGAAAGTAAGGTGAAAAGAATCGCTGCTTCTTCAAACATTCAAATTGAGGTTGGGTGAACTTACAAAATGTCCAAGAGATCCCAGCAGAGCCGCTGAGCATTTTGTAAACTATGTTTGGATTTACAATCCATACAGAATACTGAAGCTGTGCGAGCCGACCAGCACTAGGGAATCTATCTTGGCTTTGCTCTGCAGGCAGGTTAAGCCCTGACTCAGGATTTGCATGGCCAGTTTAGTATTGGTGTGAAACCTGAAGTTTCCCACTCCAGAGGCAAAGGGCTGGATTTTTGCCACTGAGGAAATTTCCCAACTCGGCAGACCCGCCTCGATATAATGTGCCTCTTTACGCACTATTTTTGCTCTGGGAAGGCAGGGATAGGATAGAGTTGGGCCCGCCATGCCAGAAGAAGGCTGGAGGTGGCCAAAGGGATGGCTGAATGCTGAGTGGGCTGGTAAAAAGGCTCGCCTCAGTTCTCTGGCACTTCATCTCTGTTGTTTGTTTACATTTTAAGCCCTCTAGCCCTCATCCCTTTTACTCCTTCACCCTTTCACCCACTCCCCATGCAGCTCCATGCCCCCAAGCCAATTCACCCCTCTCAGTCACCACAGTGGCCCCTCACACCCTCCATGCCAGATCATGACCCTTTTATGCCCATTTACCCAGTACACATTATGTACGGAAACAATTAACCCTATAGTAACAATGGCATGTGTGAAATGGCTTAAAAACACCCATTCATAATCTTTTGAAAAAATAACTGGTGTTCCTACAATCCTATAAAAGTGTCAACCAAACAGGCCATTAAAGTATCAATAATAGAAGATTTAAGCACTTGACACCTCTTAACCTTGTACAAATAAATATTGAGACATTTACAAAAGAGATCACATAAAAAAATACTTATTATAACCTCACAGAGATTCAAATCAAGCAAAGTCAACACTTCGCTGCACCTGTGTAAACAAACTCACCACATAATCATTTTTCTAAGAGTCTGGGCTCTCAGTCTGTGAAAACCCATCCCAAAATGTCAGCTAACATTCTAATGCAGTACTGGGGGTATGCCGCACTATCAAAAGTGTTGTCTTTCAGATGAGACATTAAACCAAAGCCCCATTAACTCTCTCAGATTGAAATAAAAATCCAATTGCACTGTTTGAAGAAGAGCAGATAGGTTCTCCCTCATGTCCTGGCCAATACTGACCCGTCAACCAAAATCACTGGCTCTGATTGTTATCTCAGCCTCAGGGCATCACTGCAGGAGATCCTCAGGGAGTGTCCTAGGCTCAAAATCCTCAGCTGCTTCATCAATGATCACCTGTCCATCATAAGGTCAGGAGGGGTATTTTGAACGCTAATTGCACGTGTTCAGTTCCATTCATAACTCCTCAGACAATGAAGCAGTCTGTATCCACATACAGCAAGACCTGGACGGCATTCAGACTTGGGCTGATAAGAGGCAAGTAACATTTGTGCCACCCAAGTGCTAGGCAATGACCATCTCCAACAAAAGAATGTCTAACCATCTCCCCTTGGCATTCAATGGCATTACTGTTGTAAGATTTCTTATCATCAACATCCTGGGATCATCACTGAGAAGAAACATAGTAGCTACATAAATACTGCAGATGCAAAAGCAGGCAAGAGGCTGGGAGTTCTGTGGTGAATAACTCTTCTCCTGATTCCCCAAAGCCTGTTCACCACCTACTAGGCACAAGTCAGGAACGTGATGGAATACTATCCACTTGCCTGGATGAGTGCAGCTCCAACAACTCTCAAGGAGCTCAACACCATCCAGGACAAAGCAGCTTATTTGATTGGCACCCCGTCTATCAGCTTAAATGCTCACCCCCTCCACCACCAGGACACCGTGGCTGCAGTGAGTACCATCACAAGATGCATTTCAGAACTCGTAAGTACTTTTTTGACAGCTTCTCCCATGACCTGCACCACGTAGAAGAACAAGGGCAGCAGCCATGTGGGAACACCATCACCTTCAAGTTCCCCATCAAGTTACACACTTTTTCAAATTGGAATTCTATCACTGTTGCTTCATTGTCACTGGATTAAAATCCTGAAAGTTCCTGCTTAATAACACCGTTGATGTGTCTACAGCACATGGAGTGCAGCAGTTCAAGAAGCTGGCTCATCACTATCTTCCCAAGGAAAATGAGGGGTGGACAATAAATGATGACCTTGCCAGAGATGGCCTTATCCCACGAATGAGTAAAGTAAGAGATTATCAAGTCATTGTCACATTACTGTCTTGGAATCTTGTTGTGCATAAATTACCTCCCACATCTTCTAAATCCAAGAACACAAGACTTAAAATCTGTCTATTACAACCAAAGCGAATAACCTCACACTTCCCCACATTGTACTCCATCTTCAAACTTGTTGCCCGCTCACTTAACCTGTCCTTATCTCTTTTCAGCCTCTCTGTGTCCTCCTCATGACTTATATTTCCATCTAGCTTTGTACCATCAGCAAACTTAAACACATTAGTCTCCATTTCTTTGTCTAAACCATTAATATAGATTATAAATAGCCGAGGCCCCAGCACTGAACCTTGCGGTACTCCACTAGTCATAGACTGCCTACTTGAGAATGCCCCCTTTATGCCTACTCTTTGCTTCCT
The DNA here is from genome assembly GCF_964194155.1 of Cetorhinus maximus. Taxonomy (NCBI): domain Eukaryota; kingdom Metazoa; phylum Chordata; class Chondrichthyes; order Lamniformes; family Cetorhinidae; genus Cetorhinus; species Cetorhinus maximus. The sequence continues at coordinate 139,902,156 of NC_135880.1, forward strand.
GTCCATTTACCATCCTCTACCTATGCTAATATATCACCCCCAGCTCCATCTTGCCTAATCACTTTTTGTGTGGCAACTTACCAAATGCCTTTTGGAAATCCAACTATATTACATTCACTGTTTCCCCTTTATCTACCCTACTAGTTACATCCTCAGTAACGCTAATAAACTTGTCAAACATGGTTTCCATTTCATGAAACCATGTTGACTTTGTCTGATCACACTATGATTTTCTAAAGGCATTGTTAAATGTTCCTTAATAGTAGGTCCCAGCACTTTGCTGATGACTGATGTCAGGCTAACTGGCCTATAGTTCCTTGTTTTCTCGTTCCCTCCTTTCTTGAACAGGGGTGTCATATTTGCTAACTTCCAATCTATTGGAATCCTTGCAGAATTGAGGGAATTTTGAAAAAAATATAGCCAGAGCATCCACTGTTGTTGCATCTATCCTTTAGAACCCTAGGAAAGGGGCTGTCAGATTCTAGGGAGTTGTCAGATTTTAGGCCCCTAGGTCTCTCCAGCAATTTTTCTCTGCTGTTATTAATTTCCTTACTCATTTCAGTACTTAGGTTACCCTTTATTTCTGGTATGCAACGTATATCTTCTGTTGTGAAGACAGACACAAAATATTTGCTCAATATCTCTTCGATTTCCTTATTCCCCATGATAATTTCTCCTGTCTCTGCTTCTAATAGACCAATATTTACTTTAGCTTCTCTTTTCCTTTTTATATACTTGTAAAAGCTCTTACATTATGTTTTTATATTCCTGCCTAATTTTATTGCATATTCTATTTCTGCTCTTTTTATCAGTTTTTTGGTGGCCCTTTTCTGGTTTCTAATCCAAATCCTCAGACTTGTTACCATTGTTTGCAACCTTATGAACCTCTTCTTTTAATCTTATTATCCTTAACTTCCGGTGTAAGTCATGGATTCTTCACAGAATCACAGAACTATTACAGCTCCGAAGGAGCCATTCAGCCTATCGTGTCTGTGCCAGCTTTCTGTAGGAGTAATTTACCTAGTGCCATTTTCCTGCCTTTTCCCCATTGCTCTGCACATTCTTCCTTTGCAGATAACAATTCAATTCCCTCTTGAATGTCTCAGTTGAGGCTGCCTCCACCACACTCTAAGGTAGTCCATTTCAGATCCTCATCACTTGCTGTGTGAAAAAAAAAAATTCTCATGTTGCCATTGCTTCTTTTGCGAGTTACTTTAAATCTGTGCTGCCTTGTTCCCAATCCTTCGACCATAGAGAAAATATGTTCCCAATCTACCATGTCCATGATTTTGACTCTGGCATGCTTAACACTCATTCCTTATTGCATTCAGCCATCTTCACATTGCTCTGTGCTTTCACTCTGTGCCTTCACAAAACATATCTGCTTTTATAGAGGGCTGATTACTCACACCCAAGTTGCAACTGCGAAGCCAGCTTTCTGCTAAAGTAATTAACACCTATTCAGGAAACCACTTTCACAGATTCACAAATAACTGTCACTGCCAAGCAATTTCTGTTAGACTAGGTTTCTCAACTAGCTTGCAGTTTCAGTTCTAAATCAGAGGCTGACTGTTAATCTAAATTATTGCTTGACAAAAAAAAACTTACCAGAGATTTCCCATCTGTATCAAAGTACTTATTGGCTGAAAAACACTTTGGAATGTCTTGAAGTTGTGAAAGGTGCCATATCTTTGAAGTCTTCCTTTTCAAGTTCTCCGAGTGATAGAAATAAAGTGAAATGCTACTGTTAGAATAGCCAGGAGAGAGTTGCAGACTTAATTTCTTTCTATTTTGCACCAATTACACCTCATGAACTGCGACTGTTCTGAATCCATTCAGATTCAAAAATAACTCATTAATCAACAATCAATTTTGTTCTTCATCCCAAAACAGGGACACAGTTTATTGGACATTTCACTAAACAAAGGGATTAGCTTTTCTTTGCACGTTGATGTGATTCATTTACAGGCATCAAATTTATTTCATTATCAATAATTCTAGATAATGCTGACACACGCTGCACTGTGAGGCTGGTTTAATTAACAGTAGATATTTCTCTACAGCATCTGAGCGAGTCATTAGAACTAACAATACAGGAGAGAGAAGCTTTCATTGCCATATGAAATGATCCATCAAATTGCTGTCCCTGGATATGTGCTAACTGTCAGCTATTATTAGTATCCACCTCCATTAAACTATACAAGGCACCCATGCAATTCCCATAATTAACAAGAAGAATGCCCCTCACTCCCCTGTTAGTGATACTGTTACATTAATACACTGGTAGTTTTAAAGTCTTCAGTTGCATGTAGCATCATAATTTAGATGCTACATGGCCTACTAAGTTCAGGAAATTGGCAGGAAGCATGTGCACATTTCTGACAGCCATATTGGGTAAGGACAATACAGAGGTGTCCTTTACCCACACCTGAAGGAGTTAAACCTTTTGCATGTGCCAATAAGGGCCTTATGTCGGCTTGAGGTCCCTGCTCCAACATGGGTTTGTCCTGGGGCAACAAGTGCTTTCACACGCCACATTCAGAGAAACTATTCCTCAACAAAGAAGGCTTGCAGTGAATGTGGAAACAAGAGCAGCAGGATTTAGAATCATAGAATGGCTACGGCACAGAATGAAGCCATTCAGCCTGTTGTGTGCTTGCCGGCTCTCTGCAAGAGCAACTCACCTAGTCCCGCTTTGGCACCTTTTTCCTGTAGCCCTGCAAATGATTTCTCCTCAGATAATTATCCAATTACCTTTGAATCTGCCTCCACGACATTCTCTGGAGTGTGCATTCCGGATCCTAATCACTCACTGTGTAAAAGGGTTTTTCCTCATATCACCATTGCTTCTTTTGTCGATCACCTTAAATCAGTGTCCTCTACTTCTGGATCCTTCCACCGATAGGAACCGTTTCTCTATCCACCCTGTCCAGGTCCTTCATGATTTTGAACACCTCTATCAAATCTCCTCTTAATTTTTTCTTCTCCAAAGGCAACAGCCCAAGCTGTTCTAACCTATCCACGTAATAAGTTCCTCATCCCTGGGACAATTCTTGTGAATCTTTTCTGCACCCTCTCCATACCTTCACACCCTTCCTAAAGTGTGATGCCCAGTACTGAATACAATGCTCCAGTTAAGGTTTAATCAATGTTTTATAAAGTTTTATAATAACTTCCTTGTGTTTGCACTATATTTATAAAGCCTAGGATTCTGTATGGGTCATTAATTAATTTTTCAACCTGCCCTGCCACCTTCAATTTGTGCACAAATATCCCAGATCTGTCTTCTCCTGCAACCCCTTTAGAATTGTACCTTGTTACAATCCAGTTCAGGACCAGTAAGATAAAAGCAAAAAACTGTGGATGCTGGAAATCCAAAACAAAAACAAAAATACCTGGAAAAACTCAGCAGGTCTGCCAGCATCTGCGGAGAGGAACACAATTAACATTTTGAGTCCATATGACTCTTCAACAGATCCATACCGACTTAAAACGTTAACTGTATTCCTCTCCGCAGATGCTATCAGACCTGCTGAGTTTTTCCAGGTATTTTTGTTTTTGTTCGGGACCAGTAACTTCTGTTTAAAGGGGGGTGGAGGGGGGTGGTGGTGTTGGGGGGGGGAGGTGGGTAGAGAGGAGGAGGCGGTGGCAGTTGCGATGGCATGGTGCTATTGTCAATGGATTGGTAATCCAGAGACCCAAGGTAATGCTCTGGGAACCCAGGTTCAAATCCCACCATGGTAGATTAAATAGCATGATGATTAAAAATCTGGAATTAAAAGTCTAATGATGACCATGAAACCACTGTTGATTGTTGTAAAAATAACCCCATCTGATCCACAAATGTCCTTTAGGCAAGGAAATCTGCCATCCTTACCTGGTCTGGCCTACATATGACTCTAGATCTGCAGTAATGTGTTTAACTCTTAAATGCCCTCTGAAATGGCCTAGCAAGCTGCTTAGTTGTGCCGCTAAAAAGCCAAAAAAGAAGGAATGAAACCAGATGGACCACCCGGCATTGACTTAGGCACTGAAAACGACAACAGCAAATCGAGCCCTGTCAACCCTGCAGTTAGTAAGTCTTTCTTACTAACATCTGGGGGTTAGTGCCAAAATGGGAAGTGTTGTCTCACAGGCTAGTCAAGCAACAGCCTGACATAGGCATACTCACGGAATCATAACTTACAGACCATGTTCCAGGCACCACCATCACCATCCCCGTGTTTGTCCTGTCCCACTGGCAGGATAGACCTAGCAGAGGTGGCGACACAGTAGTATACAGCTGGGAGGGAGTTGTCCTGAGAATCCTCAACATCAACCTCAACTCCAGACCCCATGATGTGTCATGGCATTAGGTCAAACATGGGCAAGGAAATCGCCTGCTGATTACCATGTACCACCACCCCCCTCAGCAAATGAATCATACTCCTCCATGTTGAAAACCACTTGGAGGAAGTACTGAGGGTGGCAAGGGTGCAGAATGTACTCTGGGTGGGGGACTTCAATGTCCATCGCCAAGTGTGGCTCGGTAGCACCACCACAGACCGAGCTGGGTAAGTCCTAAATGACATAGCTGCTAGACTGAGTCCACACCAGGGAACTAACAAGAGGGAAACACATACTTGACCTCATCCTCACCAACCTGCCAGTGGCAGGTGCAACTATCCATGACAGTATTGGTGGGAGTGATCACCACACAGTACTTGTGGAGATGAAGTCCTGTCTTCACGTTGAGGATACCCTCCATCATGTTGTGTGGCACTACTACCGTGCTAAATGGTAAAGATTTCAAACATATCTATCAACTCAAGACTGGGCAACCATGAGACACTGTAGGCCATCAGCAGCATCAGAATTGTACTGAACCACAATCTGTAACCTCAAGGCCTGGCATATCCCCCACTCTACCATTACCACCAAGCCAGGGGATCAACCCAGGCTCAATGAAGAGTGCAGGAGGGCATGCCAGGAGCAGCACCAGGCATACCTAAAAAGTAGGTGAACCTGGTGAAGCTACAACACAGGACTACGTGTGTGCCAAACAGCATAAACAGCAAGTGATAGACAGAGCTAAGTGATTCCACAACCAACAGATCAGATCTAAGCTCTGCAGTCCTGCCACATCCAGTTGTGATTGGTGGTGGGCACTGAAACAACTCACTGGAGGAGGAAGCTCCACAAATATCCCCATCCTCAATGATACGGGAGCCCTGCACATCAGTGCAGAAGATAAGGCTGAAGCATTTGAAACAATCTTCAGGAAGAAGTGCTGAGTGAATAATCCATCTCGGCCTCCTCCAGAGCGCACCAGCATCGCAGATGCCATCTTTAGCCAATTTGATTCACTTCACGTGATACCAAGAAACGGCTGAAGCCACTGGATACTGAAAAGGTGATGGGCCCTGACAATATTCTGGCAATGGTACTGAAGTTTTGTGCTCCAGAACTTGCTGCATCCCATTACAACTATAACACTGGCATCTACCCGGCTATGTGGAAAATTGCTCAGGTTTGTCCTGTACACAAAAAGCAGGGCAAATCCAACCCGGCCAATAACCACCCTATCATCAGTAAAGTGATGGAAGGGGTCATCAACAGGACTATCAAATGGCACTTGCTTAGCAATAACCTGCTCACTGATGCTCAGTTTGGGTTCCGCCAGTGTCACAGCCTTGGTTTAAACATTGAGAAAAGAGCTGAACTCTCAAGGTGAGGCGAGAATGGCTGCCCTTGCCATCAAGGCAGCATTCAACCGAGTGTGGCATCAAGGAGCCCCAGAAAAACTGGAGTCAGTGGGAATCAGGGGGTAAACGCTCTGCTGGTTGGGGTCATACCTAGCACAAAGGAAAATGGTTGTGGTTGTTGGAGGTCAATCATCTCAGCTCCAGGACATCACTGCAGGAGTTCCTCAGGGTAGCATCCTCGGCCCAACCATCCTCAGCTGCTTCAGCAATGACCTTCCTTCCATCATAAGGTCAAAAGTGGAGATGTTCACTGATGATTGCAGAATGTTCAACACCATTCGCAATTCCTCAGATACTGAATTAGTCCATGTCCAAATGCAGCAAGAGCTGGACAATATCCAGTTTTGTGCTGATAAGTGGCAAGTAACATTCGTGTCACACAAGAGCCAGGCAATGACCATCTCCAACAAGAGAGAATCAAACCATCTCTCCTTGACATTCAATGTCATTACCATTGATGAATCCCCCACTATCAACATCCTGGGGGGTTATCATTGACCAGAAACTGAACTGGACTAGCCATATAAATACTGTGGCTGCAAGAGAAGGTCAGAGACTAGGAAACCTGTGACGAGTAACTCACCATTTAACTCCCCAATGCCTGTCCATCATCTACAAGGCACAAATCAGGAGTATGATAGAATGCTCTCCACTTGCCTGGATGAGTGCAGCTCCAACAACACTCAAGAAGCTTGACACCATCCAGGACAAAACAGCCAGCTTGATGAGCATCCCATCCGCAAACATTCACTCCCTCCACCACTGACGCACAGTGGCAGCAGTGGGTACCATCTACAAGATGCACTGCAGAAACTCACCAAGCCTCCTTAGGCAGCACCTTCCAAGCCCATGACCGCTACCATCTGGAAGGACAAGGGCAGCAGATACATGGGAACACCACCACCTGGAAGTTCTCCTCCAAGTAACTCACCATCCAGCTTGGAAATATATCATCATTCCTTCACTGTCACTGGGTCAAAATCCTGGAACTCCTGCCATAACAGCATTCTGTGTGTAACTACACCACATGGACTGCAGCGGTTCAAGAAGGCAGCTCAGCATCACCATCTCAAGGGAAATTCAGGATGGACAATGGGCAATAAATGCTGGCCTAGCCAATGATGCCCACATCCCGTAAATGAATTAAAAAAATGCAAAATTTGTAATCCCAGTTACCTATTAAGAGAATAAAGCCACAGGATTCCACGCTATTAAACAAAATAAATTTTACTCTGCAAAGTCAGAAAAGTAAACAATCTGCAATATCTATCTTATAATCTAACCTTCAGAATGAACAGGAGATAAATATGAATTAATAGGAAAACTGTGGTCGAACACACCATATTGCACCTTAAATGACAGATGCGGCCAAGATAGGTTCCACAGATTTCTCAGCAACTCACTCAAATGTCAGTGACCACTGTAAGTCACAATATCTCGTTGAAATACTATCTCCCTTCTGAGGGATATCAACTCTTCACTTTCAAAGATTTAGCCCCTGTATTCCCTCAGAGGCCATTCTGACTGCGACTGCCTAAATCTGTGCTCACCTCCTGATAGATCAATCTCTTCTCCTCAGACTGTTCCGTGGGATTCACAAAGTTGCACTGTGCTTCTAATTACTGGCACACTTCCAACTCTTTTGTAGACCACTAGCTTCACTAAGCTGGCACAGCCTTTGGGTTTGTCCGATCTCCAGTCTCCTGGCAGCCCCAAGTTATAAATGGCACCCAGGGCTTTATATGAGCCCTGATTGACACAGAACCAGTGACCTTCCACCACCTTCTCAGCTCCCTAGGACCTCTTTGAGCCCTCACTATCTGGAGCCTGCTAACAGCTCCCGGGGCTTCTCTGTGAGTTGCAAACCACATGAAGTCCAAACTGCAATTAACCCCCTCTCTCAGCAAACACACAGATAAATTGAAAATGGACACCCTTGTTAAGCTCCATCCATTTCCATGATGGTGTGGCCTTTTAGAATTCATTGAATGTTTTTAAACTAATTTAGTTCTAACTCCCAAAACAAAACATCTCTCTGGACTCCGCTTATTTGCAAGCTATGTAGACATCATGTCTCCATTTCTCCAGCTAAGTACCTGCTATTCCATGGCTCCCTCTTCTACTCTGGTCTCTATGAATCAAACATGATTAGCTTCCTGAACTGCCATTTGCTTTTTGGTGTTCTGGCAATCTCTAAAGCCCAGCATTTTACTTACCTTACGACAACAATTTTCCCAAAACTAAACATTACCTCTAAAATATTAACATGAACCATAAACTAGATACTCTGCACACCTCTCCACCCAAAAAAATGAAAATGTATCACCAATGTGACGTGTTTTCATTTAGCATTCAGGATATAACAACTTACAAATATATTATATATCTTAAAACACTCCTAAGCATGCAATACACACAATAGCCATCTCCCCATTGTCCAATGAAATTTGCAAGTCCATCAGCACTGTGCTGAATTCCATGTCCAGTTTAAGGTGAAAACTATTACTTTATAGGACATTTTCTGAAAGTTTTCTTCTTACAAGCATTTTAGTCCAAAGGTCCATCTGCAAAAAAATATTTCTCATTGTTATGCACAGGCTAATTTAAGACAGCCTATGCTGACTTCAGCTTTTGGACCTTATTGTCCTCCATGTTTATAGCTTTCTCATCTTTAAACTCTAGAAAGGATGTCTCACTTAAGTCCATGATTAAATTGTCGCCCTCTTCATTAGCTGTAGTCACATCTTCAATTTAAGCTCATTTTCCAAACTCAAACATTTTAAATTCTCTCTTTGAGATAACAAGTTTAAAATGGCTTCTTTTTGTGCCAACAACTTGTTCCTTCTTTGGTCAAAACCTTCCTTAGACGCTTTAAGGATATCATTCAGATACTTTTTATGTTCAAGCAGAAAGGTTTGATACTCTTGTTTGGTCTGATCTTTAAACAGTTTGAAATCTCACAGTTTCTCCTGATCCCATTCAGATTGACTTTTGTTTAATTCTTCCTGAGCAATGTCATTAGCCTCCTCATTTTGGGTCTTGAATTTTCTATCTAAGGCTTTGTGTCTTCCATGTATTTCACAAATTACTTTATTCCAACCATCTTGAGGTTGTAACTGGTTTTTTAAACTCAGTTCAGTTGCCTGGGTTTTTCCAGTTGTATCCTGTATCTTTGTGACAAATTTGTATTTGGAAATTGTGCAGACACTTTTGCTGTCTCTGTACTGACGAGAATTGACTAGAATTATTCCATTAACGTCATTTCTTAGCGTTTGTTACTTAAAGATCACAGATAAGTCAGGAGATTTACTCACACGAACCATTCCTGAATTGTGGCATACTGTCCCAGGTTGTAGAAAAACAACATTGCCTGCTACATCATTTCCCAATATAAACTCTATATTTTAATAGGTAATTCAGGAACATTTGAACCACACAAGGCTCTTTAATCAGAGTACAATTTAAATTTACATTATGTAATGGGAAAGGCACACACTTTCCATCAAAACCCTGTATTAATAAATTCTGATTCAGCAAGCTTTCTGAAGAAAGGTCTAAATCCTGTGCTAACAATAAGCTCCGAACCAAACCAGTATTCCTCAGGATATCAATCTTTCCAGGCTCTTCCTTGGACAAAAACAGAGTGACTTCCCCTTCAAATATAAACTCCTTATAATCCTTTGCATCCCTACCTATTCCCAAAGTAAAAACATTAGATGCAATGGGTTTCTCACAATTTTTACTTTTTGGTGCAGCTTGCTTTGTGGAAATGAATGTCACCTGTACCAGTGCCACCGATTTAACACCCATTTCCTTTTCTGGTACAACTTTTTCTGAAAAATCCTTAGGCATCCCTACCACTGCTTCTGATTTATCATTCAGCACTTTGTTTTTACATGCCCTGTCTTAAGGCAATGAAAGCTTACTGGTTTCTTTATATCACTTTTTCTCTATGTTATCATTTTCATTGACTGGAATAACTTCTGCCTTCTCCAAAACTAAACTCTTTCCTATTCCTCCAGCTTCATTGTGGATTTACAAATGGATATATACTGCCCCTAGCTGCCTATGAGACATCTCATACCCATCTGCCAGAAGTGCCGTTTCCCTTACTTTAGAACCTTTGTGGGCTTCCAGGTGTGACCTGATAACTACTGGGACGCTATTTCAAAATTCTTCTATTATCATTAGCTCTCTAACATTCTCAAAATTCTGTTCGGTGTCAGTGCCCAAAACCACTGGTCCCACAACATTTCTTCCTCCCTAGCAAATTCTATGAGCATCGTTACGACCAGGATGGGAGGACTGCACAAATTATCTAGCCTCACTACTCCACAGTTCACACCATTAGTTTAAAAGTTTAATTCACTCACCAAAATGGCCAATTATTTACCTTTGCTACTGTTAGATCTAGAATACAAGAGACTTTAACCAGGCTTCTTTCAATAAACTATGAATGATTGATTTATTATAAAGCAAAACTTTATTTTAAAACAAGTTGAAAGAACTGGTTAACACACAATTGTAATCTGGAAGTATAACTATCTATCCCTTTTAAAATTCCCCAGCCAACACACAGATCCACATACACATAAACAAAGGACAAACAGATAGGGTCTCTGCAGAGATGGGCATTATTGAGTAGACTTTATAAGAAAAGGATAAAGTTCGAGGGGTTTTGATGCTGTTGATCTGGAGCACCCTCATGTGAAGACAGGTTGTTAGTCCCAGTAGAGGCCTGAGAGTTCTCACTAATGGAGCTTCAGCATGGGGGAAACTAGAGTCAGATCAATTCGTCTCATCTCAGCGTCTCGGTTTTCCAAGGACAGACACGTTCCACTAGATCAGGATTCTTAGCAGGATACTGATGGTCACACAGTTTCAGACAAGGCAAAGACAGTGCGAGCTGGGCAGCTTTTCCCCTTCTCAGTTCAGCCCCAACTGAATTCAAAACACAAGTTCAAAACTTAAAGCTTATCTCTGCCATGTGAGTTCCTATAAATCACTAGCTTTTACTGTTAAACCAGTTTTTTTCATCGATTAAAATAATTGCAGTGCAAACAAGCAAACTGATCTCCCCCATCAAGTCCCATGCTGGTGAGATGATTTCCTGGGAAAGGCATGCTTGCTCCCTGTCCAAAGGTTAACTTATGACCATTTAAAAAAAAAATTCCAAGTGCTCAAATAATTCAATGTCCTGAATTTTACCCTTGGCGCGAACGGCGGTGGGAGTGGTCGGGAAACAAGCCTTCGACCACGATCGGCCCATGACCATGATTTCACGCCGACTGGCTAATTAAGGCCCGCCCAGTGTGAAATGCATCTTCCCAATGGTCAGGAAGGGCTGGGTGGGGGTGGAGGCCTGTGGGGCACCAGGTCCAATGGCGATCCAGTGAGCAGTTTAAAAACGGCAGAGGCAGCTACCCGAAGGCTGCCGGGGAGAATCATATTCAGCAGTCTGGAGACTGGAGCTATGGCCCCAACAACGGCTGAAGACGTCAGGCATGAGGGCAGGTCGGGTGGGCACTCAGCCCCCCAGTTTTCAGGCGAGTGCCTTGCGGTCCTCCTGGAGGAGGTGGGTGTCAGGTGGGAGGAGGAGTTCATTGCACCAGACAAAAGAAGCTTGGGAGGTGGTGGCAGCTGAGGTCAGCAACCATGAGGCTGTGTGGCGCACCATGGGTCCAATGCCACAAAAGGTTCAACGACCTGCTGCGCTCGGCAAGGATGAATACAATGTTGGCATGGATCAGTGTTCAGAAATGTCAAGGGCTGGCCATCCCCCCATGGAGCTCAGGGGTGTTAGAGTCTGAGTGTCAATTGTCAATGACGCTGAAGCTGGCCAAGGGGGTGAGCCCTGGCTGCTTGGACTGAGTGACTTGCGGCTCGAGGGCCACGACTTGGATGTGCCCTGCGAGGTGTTCCTCAGGTGGGATTGGCCAGGCTGCAGTGGCGCTGCAGATAAAGAGTGGACTAATCAATGCTCCTCTGTCCTTTCAGGAGAAGATGAGCCATAACAACATTGAGAGGTCAAGAACAGGAGGAGGTCCCCCAAACGTCCTAATATTGACAAGATTTGAACTAGATGCCTTGGAGCTGGAGAGCCGCCACCCACCTAGTTTAGCCGGTTGTGGAGATGCAGGGGTCTCTGACGAAGGGACGAGTGCAGTGGACAGAGGTGTGAGTTTCAGATGGTGCAACCATTCTAGTGTAGTCTCTTCACTGATGGGGGCCTCAAAACTGTTGTCCCCATTGACCATTGAAAGATGATGGCACCAAGATGCAGATCTCCATTGTCTCAACAGGGTGCCTGGCATGCACAGTGACAGTGTGATGACTTTAACTAATGACATGTCGTTGTTCTCCCTTAGAGTCACCAGCAGGCACTCGCTTGCAGGACCCTGAAGAGCCACCTCTGACATCAGAGGACTGCTGGGCTTCAAATGCACCTGTGTCACACCCGCTCTCTGAACCAGGCACCAGCGCAGATACCAGCCTCTCAGTGGGCATTACATCAGCAGCTGGAATGTCGGTGCACACTGGTGAGGGCACTTCACAATCACTTGAGGTGCAGGCAGAGGCAGAGAGTGCCCAGGGTGCTGGCAGTCGGAAGACTGCTTGGGACCAGGACGATGATGAGCAGGCAGATGATGAGCCTCTTGAGTAGTCCATTGGGCAGCAGATGCTGGATGTGCGGAAGGATCTGGCGGAGATCCATGAGGGTGTGCATGCTATGGTGTCTGTTGTGGAGGAGTCCTTGCGGAGCATGAGCACTGTGTTTACCCTCATAACCGAGCGCACTGCCTCCTCCATTAAGAATGTGGCGACTCTCATGGAGAGGCAGCTCCAGGGACTGAATCAAGTGTTCCTGGGGTTGCGCTCGGACCTGCAAGCCCTCACTGAGGCAATGACAATGTGGGAGATGGATGAGGCACCCAGTATCCCAGCTAGGTGCCTGCCCATCAATGGCGAGCAGAGAGTGACCTCACGTTGGCGCACAACCTGCTTGTTGTCTCTGCGGGCTTCTCTCAGGGTGCCCCAGATGACTGCAGCAGCTCCTTCGCCCCGCTGCCAGTGATTGTGGCATCTGATGAGGCTGTGATGACTGGGGAGATGCCAGCCATGGCAGTAGCCGCTCCCTACCAGGCGGGGCCAGCACAGGCTCCACTGGCCAGAGGACGACCGCCTAGGTGATCAAGGCCAACAAGACAGCAGAGTCAGCAGGCTGTCTCCAATGCCGCTGCCAGTGAGGTGAGGGGTGCACCAAGATGTAGCGCTCATAAACATAAGTTTAAGGCACCATGAGCGCAAAAGGGACAGTTCCTGGGTGATCATCTGTTCTGTAATGTTTTGTTTATATATTTACTGGTGCGGCCATGAACACCAGAGATGGTAACATTAATTTGTTTTGAATGTGAAAATTATATAAATTTTGCTTTTGTCGTAATGGCCTGAGTATGCTTCACCTTTATTTTTGGTGCAGGGTACACCAGTATGTAATGCTGGACATGAGTGTCTCTAAACTTTATGGCACAGGCACTGAGTGGACTTTGGGTTCAAATGAAAGTGTCATTTCAGACATCGGGGATGGAGGTGGCAGCCATGGCATGAGGTGGAAGCAGATCTATGGCAGCCTCGCTGAAGGCGTGTTGGATCAAGGCATCCCTGGTGTACCTATCTCCCTGAAGGATACAGAGGTCTCCTTCCATGCCCTCAGCATTCTCCTTACCATGACCCTCTCCTGACTCACTACTGGATTCATCCTCTGTGGCCAGTGGAGCTGTGTCAAGATCCCCTTCCTCCAGTGGGTCTCTCCTTGCCAGTGCCAGATTGTGGACAGTATAGCAAGCAACTGCTATCAATGACACCTGCTCTGGGGGGTATTGTAGTACTTCCCCTGAATGGTCCAGGCATCGGAAGCGCATCTTCAGAAGGCCTATAGTCCTCTCTATTACCGCCCTTATGGCCCTATTACTGTCCTATTATAACGCTGCTCTACCTCTGTTCTTGGGTGGCGGAGAGGCGTCATAAGCCACCTTTTCAACAGATAGCCCTTGTTACCCAGCAGCCATCCATTCAGTCGAGCTGAAGCACTGAACAGCACTGGCATAGGAGTGGCGCAGGATGTAACTGTTGTTGGAGCTGCCAGGGTACCGTGCACAGACTTGCAGACTGTGCGTCTTGTGATCACAAAGTATTTGGACATTCATAGAGTGGAATCCCTTCCTGTTGACGAAGGCACCCGGCTGACCTGCTGGCACCTTGTGCGTAGTCGATGGCACCCTGGATGCGGGGGAACCCAGCAATCACTGCAAAGCCTCTGGTTCGCTCAGTCTGGTTGGCCTCATCTGAACAGAGATGAATAAATGTCATTACCCAACTGAACAGAGCTTCTGTCACCAGCTTGACGTAACTGTGGACAGCTGATTGGGAGACTCCACAGAGATCTCCCACTGAGCCCTGGAAAGAGCCGGAGTCATAGAAGTTGAGGGCCACTGTGACCTTCAGAGCCACTGGCATGGGGTGTCCACCCACACAGTTGGAGGTGACCTCAGCACAACTATGTGACAAATGGAGGTCACAGTCCCGCTGGAGACGTGGAGCCTCCTTCGGCATTGCACCTCGGACATATTGAGTTAGCTGCATCGCTGTCTGTAAACCCTGGCAGCAGGATAGTGGCATCTTTTGCAGTCCCTTTTGCCTTGGACTATCTGCTGGCCCTGCGCCCCTTGTGCCTGCGCCTCTCCTCCCACAGGTCGCTCCCCTGGAAGCTGCATTTGGACACCTGGTCTCCTATCCCTTCATCCCCCTCTCTTCCTCCTTAGAGGAGGTGCCTCCAGCGGAGAGCATATCCCCATTACCAGGGTAAAGGAAGGCTGCCTGATACCTGAAAGGGTCAAAAATCTCCGAGGGCCTTGGAGATACCAATGAGTCCTGAAATGAAGCCTAGAAATGCTAAGAATGAAGCGCAGAACAGAGATGATGCTGTCAAGTTCCAATAAGCAACCAGCAGCAAACTATCTCCTAAACTGCTCACTCCTCACACCGGCAATGCTGCTGACCCTTTTTATCCCACCCTTGGATGAGGCTTTGAAAAAAGTGGGCTGCCCGCCTGCCCGTTTTGTCTGTGCGACGAGCACGAAATCGCACGGGCAACGTAAAATCAGGTTCAGTTGGGGTTTTAATGCCCTATTAATTGATGGGGGGGGGGGTCGTGGCTCCGACACCCACACATGCCCGCTGACCTGAAGATTGTGCGAGTGTGGGATGATGTCGGGATGCTTGTTCTACGTCATCTCACGTGATTTTACGCCTGATTGGGTCAGGCGCGTGCCACCCGCAAGGCGTAAAATTCTGCCCCATGTCTTTCCATACTTTAAAAGGAAATATTGTCCTTAAAGATATGATTGTAACATGCCTCTGCCCTTACGAAATGAAATGGCATTTCCAAATGAGTTTCATTACAAAGTGTACAGTAAAGAAACATAGAATACATAACGCAAAATTCAAACAGGCACTCATTCAGTCAGTCATTCATTGCTTATACAGAATTTGTGCAGTTTCTCTGACTTTCTTTCTTCCTTCCCAGATAATTCTACAAAAATTACATTCTCAATAATGCCTCAGCAATCTTTAAGTTATAAAGCTGCATTATCAAGCTCCATCGGAACAGTCTGTCATTCCTAAATTTTTCTACAAAGTCCAAGGGATTGTGGTCAGTATATGCTAACGTTTCTTTACAGCCGTGACAGATATAGACGGCAAAATGCTTAAGAGCCAATAACAATCCCAGGGTTTCCTTTTCTACCGTAGAGTATCTCTTTTGATGCTGACTTAATTTTTTTAGAAAAGTACGCCACTGGTTTCTCTATGCCTGATTCATCTTCTTGCAATATGACTGCACCCACCCCCAAGTCACTAGCATCGGTTACCAGCTTGAAGGGTTTGGCCAAATTAGGAGCGGCTAATACTGGTTCATTAGTTAGAATTGCCTTCATCTTCTCAAAAGCTGTCTGGCACTCTCTTGACCATACCACCTTTGCTTTCTTTTGCAACAAATCCATTAGTGGAGCTGCTATTGTGTTGAGGTTTGGCATAAATTTATGATAGAAGTTGCACACCCCTAAAAATCTCATGATTTCCCTTTTAGTTTTAGGGACAGGGAATTCCATCAAAGCCTGGACCTCCACTGTTCTTGGCAGCACCTGACCTTGCCCTACGATATGCCCTAGATAGGTTACTTGCATTTTTGTGAACTCACTCTTGGCAAGGTTTATTACTCAATCTGCCGACTGTAATTGTTTAAATAGGACTTACAGTTGTTTTAAATGGTCTTTCCACGTGTTACTGAAATCAACACATCATCTAAGTAAACTACACAGTTAAGAACACTAGTTACAACTTGGTTCATTAGTCTTTGGAAAGTGGCTGGAATAGATTTCTAGTCTGAATAGCATCACTGGGCATTGGTATAGTCCATTTGGCATGACAAAAGTCGATATCCCCTTAGCTTGCAACGTTATAAGTTCTTGCCAGTATCCTTTCAACAAATCTATTTTAGGAACATGGCCCTGCCAACCCTGTCAATACAATCTTCTAGATGGAGGATTGGGTTGGTAGGAATCCATTTTTGTCACTGCATTAACCTTTCTATAATCTATGCAAAATCTGGTTGACCCATCAGGTTTAGTCACTAACACTATTGGAGAGCTCCAAATGCTTTAACTAGGCTCAATGCGGTGATTTTCTAACATATATTGAATTTCTGCTGTCACTTGAGCTTGTCTCTCTGGACTTACAGATAAGGATGTTGTTTTACCAGGAGAAAATTCCCCTACATCCATATCATGCATGGCTAAAGTTGTAGGCCCTGGTTTAACCCTACAGATTCCGTTAAATTCTGTAAGTAACCTCACTTGATTTTCTTGTTGTCCTGCCTCTAAGTATGAAAATATGGGGCAGAATTTTGCCCTCGTCGGGCGGGAAGCCGACCGCTGACTGCGATGGGAGCTGGACCGCGATTTCATGTTGGCGGGCCGATTAAGCCCTGCCCGGCGTGAATCGCATGCTGTAGCGCTCAGCGCTGCCTGTGGGGGTGGGGTGGGGTGGTGGGGAGAGTAGCGTGGAGGGGGGGGAGGTAGGTGAGTGTGAATTTCGCGCATGTACCTGAATGCGCACTGGAGAAGCTCCCTGAAGCTCTGATCTGCCTCAGGGAGATGAACAGTTTTCAAAATTAAAAAAATAAAGAATTTTAAGGTGAAATAAAACATGTCCCCAGATGAACAGGGACGTGTTAGAAATCAGGATTGAAATTTTTTAATGGCGGATTGAAACCTCATCCCACCCGCGGATGAGGTTTCGCAAAAATGCAAAGCCTTTTCACCTGCCCATCAACCATAAGGTTGGACAGGCTGCGAAAAATTTTAATCAATTGGATTGCTAATGGCCTTAACAGGCCTCTTAATTGTCGGCGGTGGCGCTGCCAACTCATGCACGTGCCCGCCAACCGAAATATCGTGCGAGTGTGTGATGACGTCGGGATGCTTGCCTGACGTCATCATGTGTCATTTTACGCTTGAGAGAGTCAGGTGTGCACCCGCCCGCTCAGTGAAAAATCCTGGCCATGGTGTCTAACTGTCCTAATATTTCAGTGTTAGCTAATCGGATAGTAGGAGGTTCAATTCGTGAACTGTTTAAGTCCCCTGCCTCACTCTCACTGTCTCTTCTGTCCTCCACCGTGCTTACAACCTGACATACCTGCTCCTTCTTATCCTCCTCTCTACAAAGGTATTGTTTTCATATAATGATATGACACGGCCAATTCTTTTTCCTATGATCTGGGGTGTTTATCAAATCATTTACTTTACCAACCCTGTATGGACCACTCAATTGTGCTTTCAGAGGCTCCCCCTGTAAAAACAATAACACTAACACTTCATCCCCTGGTTGAATTATTCAGATCACAACTTTGCTTATCTGCCCATTCCTTCATCTTTGTTTGAGATACCTTAAGATGCTTTTGAGCCATTTTGGAGGCTTCTGTGAACCATTCCTGGAACTTGGACATATAATCTAAGAGGATTCGTCCCTCTGTCCTAAAAACTTTTCTTTGATTAATTTCAGAGGAACTCTTATCTCATGTCCATAAATTAATTCAAATAGACTAAAAGTGGTTGATTCATTTGGTGAATCTTGGGTAACAAATAGAAGTCCAGTCCTTCATCCCAATCATGGGGATATTCATGACAATATGCTTTAATCATTGTTTGACAGTTTGATGGCACCTCTCTAAAGCTCCCTGTGTTTGTGGATGACATGCTGTGTATTTTAACTGTTTAATACCCAAACAACTCACAGGGCAGAAATTTGAGCTGAGCGGGCGAGTACGCGCTCGACCCGCTCGAGCATAAAATGAAGACATTGGGCGAGCATCCCGACATCATTGCACACTCTCGCGATTTTTAGGTCGGCGGGCACACGCGAGAGGTGGCAGCGCGCCCGCCGAAAATTAAGAGGCCTATTAAGGCCCTTAAGTAATTAAGTAGCATTTTTCGCTGCCTACTCAACCATTCAGTTGGTAGGCAGGCGAATAGGCCAGGCGGCCTTTACATTTTTAAGAAAACCTCATCCACGGGCAATGGTTACTAAAAAGTCAATAAAAATTTTTTAACATCCTTTTTTACATGCCCCTCTTCATGTGACTGAGTCACATGTGGGGACATGTTTATGTAATATGTGGAAAGTTTATTTTTCATTTTAAAATCCTACAACTCTCTGAGGCAGCTCTGTGCCTTCAGGGAGCTGTCAGTGCGCGCTCCACCGCGCATGCGCACACTTCAGCGCTCACACTCCTCCCACCCCCACCCCAGCAGCGTTGAGGCTCTTAGCGCCCCTGTTATGCTGCCTGGCCATTAATTGGGCAGCCAGAATGAAATCGCGGGCAGGGCCCGATCGCGGGCAGCTTTCAGTCTTGCGGCCATTCATGGGCCCATCTGCTGTGCCTGCCCAACGAGGGGAAAATTTTTCCCATTATGTTTTGAAAAATTGTTTGACATAAAATTGGAACCTTGATCTGACTGGATCTCCACCAGTAATCCATATTGAATAAAAAATTGGGTTAACTTCTCTACCACTTCCTTAGGGGTAATTGTTCTTGAAGGGATGGCCTCTGGAAATCGAGTTGTCATATTCATAACAGTAAGGATATACTGGTGTCCTGCTTTCGTTTTTGGTAATGGTCCCACACAGCCCACTTACACCACTTACTAAATGGCTCCTCAAAATCTGGCATGGGAATTAAAGGTGCTGGTTTGATTGTAGATTGTGCTTTATCACCATCTAGCATGTATGGCACATTTTACAAAACTGCACCACATCCTTATGAAAACCCGGCCAGTAACACTG
Organism: Cetorhinus maximus; assembly: GCF_964194155.1. Lineage (NCBI taxonomy): Eukaryota > Metazoa > Chordata > Chondrichthyes > Lamniformes > Cetorhinidae > Cetorhinus > Cetorhinus maximus. The sequence goes on from NC_135880.1 coordinate 139,921,301, forward strand.
TCAGTTTATCCGGTCTTGAATCTTCCATATCCCTACATGTCCTGCCATAGGAATTTCATGTGCTATCTGTAATACCTCTTTATGATATTTAGGCAGTACTATTACCTGTTGTACAACCATCCACTCTCATCTGCAGGTCTGTGAGGAGGTCTCCACTTCCTCATTAGTATTCCATTTTTAATATAATAACATTCTGGAACTTCCTCAGCTTCAGCTTTAGTCTGGGCTGATTGTACTGTCTTACTTAACTCTGGATCAGCTTATTGAGTCTCAACAAGAGAAGATTTACTAAACATCTCTTTTGGATTGTCTAAGTCTTTAAAGAAAGTTTCAGCTAACCAAATATAAGTCTGAGGTATCACTTTGACCTCGATGATGGACCTTGCCTAGTCATTGCTCGGGACATCACGCACAACAGAAAGATTCCTGGAACCTTTTCCTGTAACTGCTCCATCTCTTTAACCTCATTTGGGCTTTCTGTAATTATGGGAGAAGCTAGTACCTTTGCTCTAGCTAAATCATTTCTCAGGAGTAAATCAACTCCATCTACAGGTAACTTCTGCACAAACCCTACCATCACTGCCCCAGACATTAGGTCACATTCCAAGTGCACCCGATACAAAGGTACAGATATATACTCCCCACCGATACCATTTATTAAAACTTTGGCTTTTATTGCGCTTTCTGGGGGAAAAGTTATGCCTTTCCTCAGCAAAAGTGTTTGGGTGGCTCCTGTCTCTTTTAATATAATTATAGGTTTAGCTGTCTGATTTGAGGGATAAGGGTTACTTTTCCTCTTGACAAAAATTCCTTATAACTCTCATGTAACTTATTCACCTCTTCTGAACACACAGCAGTTTTCACACTTGGTTTCACAGCTGTAGTTAAAGCTACAACTTGATTTATTGTATTTTCAGTCAGGGCTCCTTTTGCTGAATCGCTCTTATGTACCCCAGTAAATTCCATGGATTTCTAGCACAGCTTCCGGCAATCTGCACAAACGTGTCCCACCTTGTTACAATGGAAACACTTAGGCCTTTGAATATCACTTCCACTCTCAGCACCTTCCTTTCTGGTCTGAGGAGGAATTTCTGGGGCATTCCCAGCTGTCCATTCTCTTCCATGGCTACTTGCTTTCCTTTCACCTTCCCATCTTCTATCCTTCTCGTGTTTGTGCGGGTGACAGAATGGGATTTGGATTTATGAACCAGCTCATAATCGTCAGCCATCTCCGCTGCCTGTCTTGCTGTTTAGCCCTCTGGTCTTCAACATGGGTTCTAACTTCTGGAGGAAGTGAATTTTTAAATTCTTCCAAGAGAATTATTTCCCTAAGGGCTTCGTATTTTGTATCTGCCTTTAATGCCCGTATCCAACGGTCAAAATTATTTTGCTTTACCCTCTTAAATTCAACATAGGTCTGCCCAGGCTGTTTTCTTATGTTTTGAAATTTCTGCTTGTGTGCCTCAGGGACCAACTCATATGTGCTAATAATAGCCTTTTTTTACTGCACCATAATCTACAGAAACCTCTTCTGAAAGTGATGCATAAACCTCATGACCTGTATCCATCAACCCACATTGCAGGAGCAATGTCCAGTTTTCTTTTGACCACTTCAGTTGCTTAGCTGCCTTCTCAAATGAAGTAAAGAATGCCTCTACAGTCTTCAAACTTTGGGAGGGCTGGTACAAATTTAAACATCTCCACACTGAGCTTTGGGTTGGGGTGGTCTTTCATCAACAGAACTTTCCCCAACATCTAAGGTCCCTTTTTTAATGCCAGCCATTTAAGCTGGGGTTCCCTTTCTCATTCCTTCTCTCTTTGACTCTCTTTCTTTATCCTTCTTCTTTGCCTGAGATCCCAGTTCCAGCTTCTTAAACGCTCTTTATTTTAATGTTTTCTCTTCCTTTGTCTTTTTCCTCTCTCTCAAGCCTTTCCAATTCCAATTCTCTTTCCTGTTCAAGCTGCTTCGTTTGCAGCCAACTCAGTTGACTCACCCCCTGAAGAACATGGTCCCTCTTGTATCACTTCCAATTTCAAATGCTACACGATTACCTCAACTATGTCCGTTTTCCTCGCCCCTCCCCATGGTTAATTCTAACTGCAACTTATCACCAATTCTGTTAGCTAGGCCTTGGTTACTCTTTGTAAACCAGTCAGGGTTAAATCTTCCATCTCTAGAGAAGTCTTAGCAACTTCCAAAGCCATTTTGGTTTATTAATGTATAAGAAACCTGGAGCAGAATTTTCAGGTCAGCGTGCGGGCGCGATCGGTGGGCCCGGGAGCAGCCAGGGAATGGTCCACTGCCTGTGGTCGGCTCCCGACCGTGATTTCATGCTGGCTGGCCAATTGATGGCCAGTCAGTGTGAAGCGCGTGCTGAAATGCTCAGCGCTGCCGGGGTGGGGGATGGAGGAGGGTGGGCGCTGAGGTAAGTGTAGGTGCAGGGGAGCCCGGAAGAAAGCTTCCTGAAGGCAGAGAGCTGCCTCAGGGACCTGAAGGACTTAAAAGCAATAAAGGAAGATTTTAAAATCCAGAAAAAAATGTCTGCACATCAGAATCATTTATCTGAACATGATGAAAATTCTGTCCAGACACTTTAAAAAAAATTTTAATATCAGAAACTTCATCCCGCCCTTGGATGAGGTTTCATAAAAAATGCAAATCTGCCTGGCAGATTCGCCCAGATCACGAAAAATCGGGGACAATTGGAATTTTAATGGGCTTAATCACCCCTTTAATTGTCGGCGGGCATGCTTCTGACTTCTGTGCACACCCGTCGACCGAAATATCGTGTGAGTGGGATTGACGTCGGGACACTCGGTTGACGTCATCATGCGCTATTTACACTCGAGTAGGTCGGGCGCTTGCCCATACGCTGAGCTAAAAATTCAGCACGTGGTATCTGTCACTTTATCTTTTACCAACTTTTGTTATTCTGCGTTCAATCACCCATTGTCCGCATTTCAAGATCCCGCAAGAGCCACCAATCTATGTTATGACCAGGCTGGGAGGACTGCGCAGATTATCTAGCCTCACTACACCAAAGTCCACACCATTAGTTTAAAAGTTTAATTCACTCATCGAAATGGCCAATTATTTACCTTTGCTACTGTTAGACCCAGAACAAAAGAGACTTTAACCAGGCCTCTTTCAATAAGCTCAGAATGATTGATTTATTATAAAGCAAAACATTTTTTAAAACAAGTTGAAAGGACTGGTTAACACACAGTTGTAATCTGGAAGTATAACTATCTATCCCTTTTAAAATTCCCCAGCCAACAGACAGACCCACACACAAATGAACAAAGGATAAACAGATAGGGTCTCTGCAAATGAAAGCAAAATACTGTGGATGCTGGACATCTGAAATAAAAGCAGAAAATTGTGGAAAAACCCAGCAGGTCTGACAGCATCTGTGGAGAGAGAAACAGAGTTAACGTTTCAAGTCTGAAGGAGTACAGCTCTAACAACACTTAAGAAGCTTGACACCATCCAGGACAAAGCAGCCACGTGATTGTCATCCCAATGCAATAAATCTAACCGTGGTTAATTGTTGCAAATCACTCATGGATAAATCTTCCCTCTCCAAAAAATTCAAGGCAACTGACAAAGCCATTCTGCTTTTCAATAAGTATTGTAAAATTCACTGTGAAAATCTTATCAGCCTTAACCTCTGCAAGTCCCAGCACACGTATTTGTCTGTGGAGTCAAAACCCCAGACGAGCCCCCAATTTATGTTACGTCCATTTAGGGCCCAGTAACTTATTATTTAGGCAGACAAATTTGAAATCCCAGTTTCCCACTAAGAGAATAAAGCCACAAGGTTACACAATTTTAAAAAAACAAAATAATCTTTACTATACAAAGTCAGAAAAGTAAAACAATCTACGATATCTATCTTATACTCTAACATTCAGAATTAACATGAAGTAAATATGAATTAAGAGGCAAACTGGTTGAACACACCATACTGCATATTAAATGGCAGGTGTGACCAAGATAGATCCAATGGATTTCTCAGTGACCCACCCATTTGCCAGTGACCACTGTGAGTCACTATATCTCGTTAAAATTTTGTCTCCCTCATGAGGGATTTTAATTCTTCACTTTCAAAGATTAAGCCTCTGAATTCTCTCAAAAGCTGCACCAATTTAGACAGCCTCAACAACCACTTGGTTCATTCTCTTCTCCTGAGACTGTTCCACAGGATTCACAAAGCTGCACCCTTGCCTCTAATTAACATCGCACTTGCAAATCTTTTGCAAGCCGCTAGCTTTACTAAGCTGGCACTGTCCCTGGGTTTCTCCGAACTCCAGTCTCCTGGCAGACCTGTACTATAAATGATGCCAGGGCATCTCCTGAGCCTTAACTGTCTGACATAGAACCAGTGTCCTTCCACCACCTTCTCAGCTCTCTAGGATTTCTCTGAGCCCTCACTGCCTTGAACCTTTTAACAGCTCCCTGGGCTTCTCTGTGAGCTGCAAACCACATGAGGTCCAAACTGCAACTAATCCACTCTCCCAGTAAACATACAGATAAAATGAAACCAGAGAACCTTCTTCAGCTCCACCCATCTCCATGACATACCCTGCTCTAGTTTATCCTCAAACTGACCACCAAGCCAATTATCTCTCCTTTCCAATTTCTTCAACTAAGTAAGCCTACCTGCTGTTTTTCACTCTGTCTCTATTAGACAAATATGGGTAGCCTTCTGAATTGCCATTTTCCTTTAGGTGTTCTGGCAACCTCTAAAGCCCTGGACTTTACAAACCTTACCTTCACAACAATAGCCTTCCCAGAACTAAACATTTCCTCTAAAATATTAACATGAACCATGAACTAGATATTTGTCACAGTAGCAAATAATTACGAGGTTCGTAACAGACTTTAGGAGGACATAGGCAGACTGGTAGGCAGGCACATGGCAGATGAAATTTCATGCAGAGAAATATGAAATGATACATTTTGGTAGGAAGAATGAGGATAGTTTATATAAATTACAAGTTTTAAAGGGGATGCAGGGATCTATGTACAGAAAACTTTGGACATGACAGGACAAGTTCAGAAGGCTGTTTAAAAAACACATCTGTGGTCCTTGGTTTTAATAATAGAGGAATACATTACAAAAGCAAAGGAAGTATGCTAACCCTTTATAAAACATTCGCCTCAGCGGAAGCATTTTATTCAATTCTGGGCACCACCCTTTAGGAAGGATGTCAAGGCCTCAGAGAAGATGCAGTAGAAATTTGTTAGTATGGTGCTGAGGATGAAGGATTTCAGTTATATGGAGAGATTGGAGAAGCCTGGGTTGTTCTTAGAACAAAGAAGATTAAGAGGAGATTTGATAGAGGTGCCCAAAATCATAAAGGGTGTTGACAGAGTAAATAAGTAACTGTTTCAGTAGCAGAAGGGTCAGTAACCAACTGATACAGTTTCAAGGTGATTGGCAAATGATTCAGAGGTGACACAAGGGCATTTTTTTTAATGCAGTGAGTTATTGTGATCTGGAATGTACTGTCAGAAAGCGAGTTGGAAGCAGATTCAGTAGTAACTGTCAAAAGCAAATGGATATATACTTCAAGGGAAAACATTTACAGGGCTATGAAGCAATATCAAGGGAGTGGGATTAAATGGATAGCTCTATTAAAGAGGCACAATGATCCAAATTGCCTCCTTCTGTGCTGTATTATTTTATGATTCTAGATGTGTATAAGAGATTGAGAGCAGTGGCAGGTGCAGGGTATGGAGATGGCAGCAGTAGGAGGGTTTTGGTATGATTTATAGAGGGTTGTGTGAAGCAGAGGAGGAACTACTTTTCACTGTTGCTGTTACAGTAAAGTGATTCAGAGCTGTGTTGCTGATGATAAAGAAAACTGAATTGGAGTCTTAACTTAACAGCCAGGGTCAAGTCATTACATTTCTTACTGTTTCCAGGAGTGGGGTGCAATGCTTCCAGTGTTCAGATTGAGAGCCATTTCTGAACTATGTGTTATATTGATGCAAGTTGTTGTTATTGCTGTGTACATTACTCATGCTGTTTGACCTGAATCCTGAAGGAATTCTTTCTAACAAAATGGAGTTAATTTATTATATCTGCATATGATTGATGTTGAGATCGCTGTAGGAATGCAGAGTGGAAAACTAATATTCATCCCACGCACCTCTGATTCTGTGTGAATCAAGGATACCAATTCGCTCGATGAGATGTCACCTTCCTGTGCAATTGATAAATCACAAAAACATACAGTGCAATGTACTGTCATCCCAAGGCCGTGTCCTCACAATGTAAAACATTACTTTCTATGTCTCAGTTCCCTTTTGTTCGATTGTACATTTGTGAAGTGCATTGGATTGCTACTCGTCAATGATGCCAAATATAAGATTTTGCTGAGTCAGGAGCCTCACATGATAAGAATATGGATCAGGCCAGTGAGTGTGAAAGTTTTGATCAGTCTGATTTATTTTAGTTGTTAAATACACTAAGCAGAGCATTAGGTAGGCTGTTCAATCAGGTGCACTGACCTCCATGTATAATTCTCTGATGTTGTCCCACCACCATGTTCTACCCTGGCTGCCGTGCCATGTTTCTAGGAACATTAAGAACAGAAGCAGGCTATTCAGCCCCTTGAACTAGGTCCACATTCAATTAAATCATGGCTGACCTCTACCTCAATCCAATTGCTCCATGTTATCAACTGTGGCTCAGTTAGCAGCATTCTCCCCTTCAAGGCGGAAAACTGTCCATTCAAGTCCCACTCCAATGTCTTGAGTACCCAGTGCAGTACTGAAGGGTTGCTGCGCGGTTGGGGGTGTTGTCTTTTGGATGTGACTTTAAACCAACACCCCAGTTACTCTTAGGTGGATGTAAAAGATCCCATGGCGTTATTTTGAAGACAAGCAGGAGTTATCCCTAGTGCCCTGGCAAATATTTATCCCTCAATCAATATTCATAAAACTGATTATCTGGTCATTATCACCATGCTGTTTGTGGCAGTTAGCTGTGCACAAAATGACCACTGCATTACCTAAATTACAACTTCAGAAGTATTTCGATGTCTGCAAAGCACTTTGGGATGTACTGAAGTCATGAAAGGCACTTTATTAATGGAAATCTTTCAAGTTTTTCTTTATATTCCTTTATACCCTTACACAAGTAAACCATATTGACCACAGTACTGAGAATTTCCGTTTTCCCAGCATTTGCAGCCTTTTGCGGGGAAAAGTTATAGGTTTCTCACTTACATGCAATGATTCAGGAATATCTGTGCCCATGCATGAATAATTTTCACCATTTTTAGTTTGCATAACTTTTGTTTGCAGTTGTTCAGAGGCAGAGCCATTGGATGCACCCACCTTTGCAAACATTGAATGTGACAATCAGGAGTGTAACTTATATTTTGTTACTTCTGATGCAAATCTCCTTTTTGAATGGCCTTTCTAGCTTTAATGGAGCAATAACAGCTTTAAAATGGGGTCAGCAGCTTTACTGTATTCACGCCATTTTAAAAGACGCCAGTTTAACAGGGGCCTACCCTCGGCTGACAAAGTGCCTGCTTGATTCAGGCAGTAGACCACTTTCAACATGAATGTCAGGGCTCTATATCATTTGCCATTTTAGTTCGGAGCTGATCGGAGTTTGCACCCTGCACACTTCAACCAGCTCTATGGACAATGGAAGAAAAGAGACTCAGCAAAACATAGGTGTTGAATTATTTTTAAGAGGTTCAGATGGGCACTGCTGGGGTCCACAAAAATAATCTGGGCCACTGCTGCCCACCCACCATGAGTACCTTCCTGCCCAGAAGGAAAAAAAAGGTTCGGACCAGTACTTTTACTTCCCAGTTTTACTGGTGTTCCATTTTAAGGTATACAGGACCAGTTCAGAGCAGTATTCTTATTTTCCAGTTTTTACTGATTTTTTCCCTTCTGGGTGGTGGGAGCTCCTGCCAGTTTTCCTATGCCAAACCTGATGAACTGCATTCTTTAGCACACTGCTGTTTGCCTGTAGAATGTAAATAAGCCCGGAGCCTTAAAATCACAGGTGTGGGAGACCACTTTGTCACAAGAATGGGCAACTGGTCACTGGACTGCACATCAGCTGCCCAAAAGTTAAAACTATCCCAAAGAAGCAGTAACAATGCATGAGCCAAACAATGACTAGAGAACAGCTTCTTTTTTGGGAAGATGGTGGTACAGTGATAATGTCACTGGACTAGTCATCCAGAGGCCCAGGCTAATGCTCTGGGGGCACGGGTTCAAATCCCACCATGGCAACTGGTGGAATTTAAATTCAATTAATAAATTTGGAATATAAAGCTAGTCTCAATAATACTGACCATGACAACTATCATTAATTTTTGCAGAAACCCATCAGGTTCACTAATGCCCGTTAGGGAAGAAAATTTGCCATCCTTACCCAGTCTGGCCTACAAGTGACTCCATCCCCAAAGCAATGTGGCTGATCTTAACTGCTCACTGAAATGGCCTAGCAAGCCATTCAGTTCAAGGGCAATTAGGGCTTGGCAACAAATGCTGGTCTTGTTAGTGCTGTCCATGTCCCATGAAAGGATAAAGAAAAAATATCTGGGGCACAGTAGATTAAGCAGGTTGAAGGCAGAAAACAGAACCTGTTAGAGATCAAAGATGAACATCTCCATTTCAGCAGTTGGAGAATTGATGAGAGATTTCCCACTGTGCAAAATGCCTCTGTCAATGTGGTCTCTGCTGCAGATACTCCTGGAAATAGCCCATGTGGAGAACCTTTGTATAGTGGATAGATTTCCTCACATTGCTTCCTGGGATGGATGTCGTACTACTGGTACATAAGACAGGTGCAGTGAGTGCTGGAGGGGGCTATGCTGTGCTGGCTTCATCCACATGAAATAGTGCTTTAGCAGCAAGGTATTTTGTACTGTACTGTAGTGTGGTGAATGAGTATGTGCCAATGTTGTCAGTAAGTGAGTATGAAGCAATTAGAGGAAAAGGGATAATTCTTGCTCTCAACTTGGGAAGGCCCCTGGTTTCACATTCCTCTATGCTGCCCATCCCATGATTTTGAGTGTGACATTCTCAAAGTGCACTAGGGCCAAAAGTTGTGCATCACCCCTATGTAAATTTGCTCCCTCCTGCCACTGTGACCTGCCAGCTGAGAAGTAATGTTGAGAAGCTGGAAGTTTGAGGAGCACATACAAGATGAACACATGGATGTCACTGTATTACAAAAAAATGTGTATGCAAATATGTGAAGCTGGGAAGGACCTGTGCATTGTCATAGTCAAGGTGTAAAACAGTGAGATGAAAAGCTTTGAGACATGCATACTTAAAATATGAATGGGTGATCTTTCTCCTCATTTGGTCCAGTTTTACTGAATGCATGAGAAAGTATTTACCTTGTCTGTCACCTCCTCCAATACAGTCTGCACCTCTCTCCAATATAGAGACTGCCCTGGAAAAAGACACTTCCTAGCACCACCTTATCTGCTCCTGTTGCATTCTTTCACAATGTTCCTTGTCTCTATAGAACTTTTGGATGTCCAAAAGAAACTTCCCTTTAAAATGGCAACTGCAGCCTTTTTAAGAATGGTAGTGAGGTTGAAATTCTTTCTTCTCTCGCCTTCTCCACAGCTGAACAAGCACCTAGAAGGAGACACGTCTCGACTCTAAACACCACATGGATAATAAACACCCCTAGACCTGTGCGTTCAAAACATTACAAAAGGTGAACCACCCACTGCAAAAGTCTGTCACAGAGGGCGGAATTTTCCATGCCTGTTGGAGTCGGGCGTCAGGGCGGCGTGAGAGGACAATATGGTGAGAAGGCCAAAAATTGTTTTCACGCCCTTGTGAGACCAGTTTGCAATCATCTGCTCTGTCTGTCAATGGCGGGCCACGACTCCTGCCATTACACATCGGGAAATTCATTGTACCACATCTGCATATCATTATAAGCTCAGCTCAATGGAATCACCCCTCCCCCCGCAAAGTCAAATTTACTGCACACATCGGTGGGAAAGCACGCCGGTGCAGAATACGTCTTGTCAAGTACAACATGCAGAAATCGGGACTTACCGGCAGGGCCTTGCTCACATCACGGACATCCAAGGAGCAAAGGATGCTGGAGCCTGACAGCAACAGGACCCTGAAGGAACATGCATCGCGTGCTGGGTGGATTCTCATGGACATGCTCCACCACGAAACAGCTCATGGAAGGTTGAGGGCTTGCTTCGGGCCATCAGTGCCTTGGCCATAGTCTGCAATGGGCGATCATCGTGGGAGTGGAGAGGAAGGTCCAGCTGTGAGTGGGAGAGGAAGGTGTATCAGGAAAGGGAGGGGAGAGGGGGAGCAGGTGCATGAGAAGAAGGTCTAAGTTTGACTGGGAGAGGAAGGTATGTCGGGGAGGGTTGAGGGTAGAATTGGGGGAACGATGGTGTCGGGGTGGGGGGAAAGAATGGTGTTGGGGACTGCTTGTGTAGTGGGTGGAGCCATGGACAGGATGAGGACCTGAGCTGAAGAGGATATGCGCCTAAGGAAGATGTGGGGGTATATGTGAGAGTGGTGTTGTCCCTTGAGGTGTGAAATCCCTGTGGATGTGTGATGGGTTTGTGAGTGTGAGAGTTGAGAGTGATGAGAAGAGCGACTTGCCCTGGAGGAACTGATGAGACCATTCACCCTCTGTCGGCACTGGGTGGCTGTCATTTTTTGTAGGCGTTGGCGCTGATCACTGCTGCCACCACATCCCATGCTAGATTGGTGACTTTGCTTGCTGGCCTTCTCCCAGAGCAGGGGTAGAGGTGTGAAGCAGCATTTCACTTGCACTTCCCTCAACTTAGTCTACTGCATTCGTTACTCCCAATGCGGTTTCCTCTACATTGGAGAGACCAAACGCAGACTGGGTGACCGCTTTGCAGAACACCTTCGGTCTATCCGCAAGCATTACCCAGACCTCTCTGTCACTTGCCATTTCAACACTCCACCCTGTTCTCATGCCCACATGTCTGTCCTTGGCCTGCTGCATTGCTCCAGTGAAGCTCAACGCAAACTGGAGGAACAGCACCTCATCTTCCGACTAGGCATTTTACAGCCTTCCGGACTGAATATTGAGTTCAACAATTTTAGATCATGAACTCTCTCCTCCATCCCACCCCCTTTCCGATCCCCCTTTTTTTTTCCAATAATTTATATAGATTTTTCTTTTCCCACCTATTTCCATTATTTTTAAATGTATTTCCATCCATTGTTTTATCTCTAGTTTTTAGCCTATTTCGATTCCTACACCCCACCCCCACTAGGGCTATCTGTACCTTGCTTGTCCTGCTTTCTACCCTTAATTAGCACATTCCTTAGATAATATCACCACCTTCAACACCTCTTTGTCCTTTTGTCTATGATATCTTTTGGCTATCGCCACCCATCACTGGCCCTCTATCCAGCTCTACTTGTCCCACTCCCCCTTAAACCAGCTTATATTTCACCTCTCTTCTATTTTTACTTAGTTCTGTTGAAGAGTCATACGGGCTCAAAACATTAACTGTGTTCCTCTCCGCAGATGCTGACAGACCTGATGAGTTTTTCCAGGTATTTTTATTTTTATTTTTGTTTTGTAGAGGACATCATGGTGGGCCTGAACTGTGTCCAAAAGGTTCGAGAGACCTGTCACTGAATTGGGGGACTGCAGTCTTCTTGCCTTTCGGGGCCATGTCTTCTGTGTAGCAGTCCTGGGCTGGAAGCACTGAGGCGTGTGTGCGGCTGCAATTTACATATGATGCCCAACGTGAGGAGGTGGCGAGGTGATGATGTGACGTGTGAATCGGAGTCCGCCCGCCAGCGAAATGGCATGTTTCCTGGGAATGCATGACTAATGAGGTGAGTTTGGGAAGATACGGCATGAAAAGCCACCATTGCGGCAAGTGGGTAAATTGTTCTTTTTCCCGCCCGCTACGGCATCTAGTACAAACTGGGACAATTCCGCACAGAACCTTTTGGGCTTTGTAAACTGGATTTAGACAGTCAACCCTTCTGAGAGAAGGAACTGACTTAATGGGCCGAATAGTCTTTTCTTATACCAAATGTATGCTCTTGCTAAGATCTACAGACTCCTGTCCAGGGTTATTATGGTCTGTGATTGCCTGGTTTTCTGTATTATGATTGATACTCTTCTACGTTTGGCAAGAAATGAAAACTAAAAGCTGTCAGAAACCATTTCCATGCTCCGTTGCTCTGATTTATAGAGACTCTTTAAACACCATCTGTCAGCCTGGCCTCTGCAGAATATTTTACAAGATTCTAACAGCAGGTGCAGCTCCTAAAACTCACTGACCCCCACCTCTGTCCCCTTTCTTACTCTTTGCTCCAAATTAAATGGGTAGGGACACAATGTCACCAAAAATTCACTACATAACAAATTATAGAGAGCAACAGCATTTTTGCTGCCGCACAACTTCAACTTTAGACAGACGTTGAGCTAACAATAACAACTTGCATCTATAAAGGACGACCTTCAGTGATCCCCCAAATGCATCACTGGTGAGGCACTTATTGTGGGACATACATTGTTCCTTCTGAGGTATACACCACCCGGAATAACTCAGGCCAGGATCGATCAAGGCAAGGTCTGACCTGTGAATTCATTCCACCTGATTTGAGCTGGATGAAGGTTCCATAGCAAATAGAATTCCCATCCTTCCAGAAACAGAAAACAAAGACACATCCTTGCTTTAGTCCCAGGTCTTCTCCTGCACTCCTGGCAGAGTTCTGCTGGAAGACACGAGGACATTTAGGGTTGTAATGTGGCACTCTTGATGTACAGTAATAAATTCTTCTCCCTGGGTTGATGGATTACTCAACCTTTCTACAAGATGTTTACAATTTGTCTCTTGCTACACATATCTGCACCTAAAGAACCCAGTACTGTGCCAAATGGTTTCAATAAACATGCATAACACTTTAACAATCCTTTAATATTGCTGAAAAAAGAGACGTCTAAGCTTTTCGTCTTGCAGTCACAGGACATTCTCAAGAATACCAATATAAGGAGGAAAACAACAATTTATACTGTATGTGAAGAGATTGCTGATCGGTTGGCAAGTGACATTGCCATGGAGAATGCACCGCTTATGGTGACTGACAGCTAACTGCCAAGCATTGTTTGAAATTTAAACCAGGCAGCTTGACCCTGATAGGTCAAGGCATTGCCCTGAGGAATGAGTCAACGAATGGTTGCCACTTATTTTGTTTAGCTGAAACAGGTGCAATGTGTATACATGTTCTTTCTGTCTGCAAAGAACAGGGCTCTTTGTGTTAATATGTGTAGCTTCCAGTACATGCAAATGTGCCACACTGCGAGCCCAACTGACAATCTTAAATTGGTTGCCAGTGTAATTCTTAGCACATTGAGGATTATTTAGCAAATTATTTAGCAGATTATTTGGCAGAAACAAAGGAAACAATCCTTTGTTCTGTCATCTCATCACAAAGGGGCACTGGATGTGGGTTAAACGCTGGTCGCTTGTACTGTGGTGACAGATTTTCAAAAATAACTTGTATAATGAAGAACACTGTCTTGAGACATCGAGGATGAAATTGATAAAAGCAAAATACTGTGGATGTTGGAAATCTGAAACAAAAACAGGAAATGCTGGAAAAAGTCAGCAGGTCTGACAGCATCTGTGGCGAGAAAGACAAGTTAACGTTTCGAGTCCGTATGACTCTTCTTCAGAGCATATTATTACATTCTGCTTTCTTATCTTAATCCCACCACCATCACCTCCTTTAGCCCTTACCACTACCATTAACACCCCTTTGTCAATTTCTCCTTTGCCTCCACTGGCCTTCTATCCAGCTTCACCTGCTCCGCCTCCCTTAAACAGTATAGATTCCATCACATTTTTACTTCTCTTTAGCTCTGAAGAAGAGTCATACAGACTTGAAATGTTAACACCATGTTTCTCTCCACAGATGCTTTTAGACCTGCTGACTTTTTCCAGCATTTTCTGAGGATGAAATCGACCTTTGGCAGTAGTGAATCGGTCACCTATTTTTCAGCATGCCCCATTTTCATCCTCATTGAAGTAATCGCCATTAATCTCACTTCTTAACTCTTTACCATGGAGTCATATCAACAGGAGGCCATTCATCCCCATAATCCTGGTTGATCTGTGTCTCAACTCCATTTATCATTATGTGCCTTTGATCCATTAACCTTTGATACCTTTACCCAATATAAATCCATCAACCTGAGTGTTGAAAGCTTCAGTTATCCCAGAATCCACAGCCTTTTGGGGAATAGGGCTACAGAATATTCAGGTGAAAAAGAGCTTTCTAATTTCACTGCTGAATGGCTATCAAAATACACTGTTAACATACAGAAGAGATGATTTTAACCCTGCTTGTAGAAGTGGGTAGGCAGACAGCTAAAATCGCAGCTCCCCACCATGTGCATGAACCCTTGTTCCAGGTTTATCGACAGTGCATGATGGTCGGGATCTGGGAGCTTGGCAGCTGGGTTCCTGGCATTGATCTGAAGCTAGCTATGGAGTGGGGTGGTGGTGCTACTGGTGGTGGTGGTGGGGGGGGGGGGGGGGGCGGTGGGGGGTGGTGGGGTGCGTGTGGAAGAGGGTGGTGGTAGGAAGTAGGTGAACTGAAAAACCTGGAAACTGCACCCTACAGGGGATTAGCTCTTGATGGCATTACGAGAGGATTAAGCTCAGCAGCTAGGTAACTGCAAAGTTTGCGCACCTAGCACTAAAGCCTGGGGTTGGAAGAAAGTAGTCCTGGCACCTGCTGCTTTCCTTCATATCTAATGCATTATTTATTTCACTGTTGGTATAGACAAACACACAATCATCCCCCAAAAAGAAAGTGATCAATTAACTATTCTTAACTGCATTTCCATGTCTTTAACTAGATTGTACATTGATCCAAGATTGAATATCTTTTGATGAGTCATGCCCAGATGACTTGGGTTTCTCATGGACCGTCATGAAGCTATTAATGTTATAATATTTTGGAAAATATTTTTATTTTAAAATAGAGGTTTAGTCTGCAGGTTTGTCTTAATTCGATTAAAACCAACTAGTCTGGGTGCTTTGATGTGTACTAGTTTGATATGCAAGAGAGATAACGTGTATTTGCATTTTTTGAATAGAGCATTCAAGAAGTGGGGTGAAAACTTGATGCCTTTTTAGCAGCTACCAAGCAATATGTTTATATTACTAATAAAATTAGGTATAACGAATGGGGTTTCATTGTTAAAAGGTAAAGTTCAAAGGGACTGGTGAGACAATGAGAATTTGAATTCAATCAGTGGTAGTAGGTATAACTTCAGTAGTTTTCGGGTGTGCAGAGCAGAGGCAATGTAAGATCAAAAGGCAGCTGCAAGCCTCCAACTGTCTCCATAGTGAAAAGAACCTCATTTTGAATTCGTAAGGTGATAATGCTTTGCCTGGTGTTTGGTTAAGCCTATGAGTTGCTATTGCCTCAATGGAGAATAGTTTGGGAATTTGTTAAAAGTTATGATAGTAGTCATTTGTATTCATGTGTATATATATATATTTTTAACCTGTGTAAATTAATAAAATGTTTCAATTAATTTAACATAAAACCTCAAGAACTGATGGCCTGATTCCTGAATTTAGAGTCGCATCTCAAACATAACACTTAAAATTATAGGTTATGACAGTTGTTTAAAGTTTCCTTCTGGGAATTTTAAATAACTCAGTTTTACCAACTGCATTGGTCATAACATGGACACATTCACATATGCTTCCCCTAACCCCTTTTGTTTGATTCCTGGAATTCACCTATAATCACCTCTGACAATGATCTTGGATCAAATTTTATGATGCAATCTTCCGGTTACTATCTCACACTAGTAATCATTTTCTATCATTCAATTTGTATTACCATCTTATCTTATTTATGATCCCGCGAGGAAATTTTCTGTTCAATATCTTAAAATCACCTCTCCTTAAACTATGGGTCCAAGGTATTAGTACACATTTGTTTAATTTGTTTGAACTTTTCATGGACCTCTTCTGCCCCCTGATGCCCTTCCTCCAAAAGCTCCTCCTCCCCCATAAAATTCTGCCATATTGTGCCTGAGTCCATTTTATGTTTTCAAAATTATCCGAAGGCACAGTACAGTCTGCAAGATGAAGGGATGTTAATTACCTTGAACACAACAGTTTTCCCCTTTGACATCAGGAATATATTCAAACTGGGATGATATTGTTGGGCTGACAGGACTTATCAATGTTAGTTTTAGTTGTTTTAAAAATTCTTTCATGGGATGTGGGCATCGGTTGCCAATCCCTAATTACCCTTTAACTGAGTGTCTTGCTAGGCCATTTCAGAGGGTAGTTAAGAGTCAACCACAATCCTATGGGTCTGCAGTCACATGTAGGCCAGACCAGGAAAGGATGGCAGATTTCCCTCCCTAAAGGAGGCATTAGTGAACCAGATGGGTTTTTATGAAAAGCAATGACAGTTTCATGGTCACCATTACTTCCAGATTTTATTAATTGAATTTAAATTCCACCAGCTGCCATTTGAACCCATTTTCCCCAGATCATTAGCCTGGGCTTCTGGATTATGAGTCCAGTGAAATTACCACTACCCCACTGTCTTAACACTACTGAATACAGCCTTGCACCAACACCTTTCCGGGAAAGGTTGCTCCATATCTCCGTGGAGTTATTTTCATGTCAAAGAACTATTCTTGGTAATCCTGTGCCACCATCAAACTTGAAACTCCGAAAACCATGGCCATCTACATTTAAAAAAAAAACCCAGGGAATGTGTTGTGGCTCTTCACAGAAGCCCAATGGGTTAACTGCATAACACTCATTTGTTAATTCCTGATTCCCTTCTGTCGCCATGGAGAAATATCCATTCAAATTAAGAAATCTAAAATTGTATTATGCCTGACATATGTTTGTATTATGCAATGCAAAAGTTGTTGCTTTGTGAATATTTAAGCAGAGTTAATCTGATACTAAACAAATTAAAATCAGATTTTGGTGGAAGCAATTAACTTTTCCGCTCTGAAAAGAATGTCAGAGCCAGGTTCAACTCCAGACTTGCACAATGTCCAAGTAAACTTAAAGAAACTTTGCTGATTTGAAAAAAAAATCGAACTCCTTTCTGCTTTTCTTTCAAAGTATTTGTAGATTTTAACTGTGACCCTGTGGATATATAACATTTTCTGCCAATAATTTTATTTCAAATATAACATGCAGAAAGATCCTGGTACAATAACGTTCTGACAAATAAATATCAGCTCCTCCAATTTTCTGAACATGAGCTACGAAAGCACAAAAATTGTATCAGTTTTTAATCAATATTACCTTAAGTGAGAGAACATGCATCCTTTGGAAATGCAGATCTGGTAAAACAAACAGAAACTATTACTAACCATCACCATTAATTTGAAGCATCACCCAGAATTGTAGCTTGCTCACCTTATTTTAAAAAGGAGTTAGTTTCGCTTAGCCTTGTGCTGACAATCCAAATTCAAACACTATGGCCCAGATTTTCAGCATGATCGAGAGCCTCTCTGTCGTGGCGAAAATAATGGAACTGCCCAGAAATTGGAAGCCCCACCTCCAAACACGCCACTTCCCATTTTCATGGGGGCAGGAAGGGGAGGCAGGGCAACTAAAAAAGAAAAAGGAGGTAGAAGATTAAATATGAGGGTAAACTAGACGGTAATATAAAAGAAGATTGCAAGAGTTTTTTTTAGATATATAAAGGGTAAGAGAGAGGCAAAAGTGGACATAGGGCCGCTGGAAAATGACGCTGGAGAAGTAGTAGTGGGGAACAAAGAAATGGCGGAGGAACTGAATAGGTACTTTGCGTCAGTCTTCACGGTGGAAGACCCGAGTAACATCCCCAAAGTTCAAGAGAGTCGGGGGGCAGAGGTGAGTATTGTGGCCATTACCAAGGAGAAGGTGCTAGGAAAACTGAAAGGTCTGAAGGTGGATAAATCACCTGGGCCAGATGGAGTACACCCCAGAGTTCTGAAGGAGATAGCTGAAGAGATAGTGGAGGCATTAGTGGTGATCTTTCAGGAATCACTGGAGTCAGGGAGAGTCCTAGAGGACTGGAAAATCGCTAATGTAACCTTCCTGTTTAAGAAGGGAGTGAGGCAAAAGACAGGAGATTACAGGCCGATTAGCCTGACCTCGGTCGTTGGTAAGATTTTAGAGTCCATTATTAAGGATGAGATTTCAGAATACTTGGAAGTGCATGATAAAATCGGGCAAAGTCAGCATGGTTTCATCAAGGGGAGGTCATGCCTGACAAATCTGTTAGAATTCTTTGAGGAGGTAACAAGTAGGTTAGACAAAGGAGAGCCAATGGATGTTATCTACTTGGGCTTCCAGAAGGCCTTTGACAAGGTGCCACACAGGAGGCTGCTCAGTAAGATAAGAGCCCATGGTGTTAGAGGCAAGGTACTAGCATGGATAGAAGATGGGCTGTCTGGCAAGAGGCAGAGAGTGGGGATAAGGGGGTCCTTCTCAGGATGGCGGCTGGTGACTAGTGGAGTTCCGCAGGGGTCAGTGTTGGGACCACAACTTTTCACTTTATACAAGGAACTGAGGGCATCCTGGCTAAGTTTGCAGATGATACAAAGATAGGTGGAGGGACAGGTAGTATTGAGGAGGCAGGGAGGCTGCAGAAGGATTTGGACAGGTTAGGAGAATGGGCAAAGATGGAATACAATGTGGGGAAGTGTGAGGTCATGCAATTTGGTAGGAAGAATAGAGGCATAGACTATTTTCTAAATGGGGAGAGAATTCAGAAATCTGGAGTGCAAAGGGGCTTGGGAGTCCTAGTCCAGGATTCTCTTAAGGTTGACTTGCAGGTTGAGTCGGTAGTTAGGAAGGCAAATGCAATGTTGGCATTTATTTTGAAAGGACTAGAATATAAAAGCAGGGATGTGCTGCTGAGGCTTTATAAGGCTCTGGTCAGACCACATTTAGAATATTGTGAGCAATTTTGGGCCCCGTATCTCAGGAAGGATGTGCTGGCCCTGGAGAGGGTCCAGAGGAGGCTCACGAGAACGATCCCAGCAATGAAACGCTTAACATATGAGGAACGTTTGAGGACTCTGGGTCTATACTCGATGGAGTTTAGAAGGATGAGGGGGGATCTGATTGAAACTTACAGAATACTGAAAGGCCTGGATAGAGTGGACGTGAGGAAGATGTTTCCATTAGTAGGAGAGACTAGGACCCCAGGGCACAGCCTCAGAGTAAAGGGAAGACCTTTTAGAACAGAGATGAGGAGAAACTTCTTTAGCCAGAGAGTGGTGAATCAATGGAATTCATTGCCACAGTAGGCTGTGGAGGCCAGGTCATTGCGTGTATTTAAGACCGAGATAGATAGGTTCTTGATTGGTAAGGGGATCAAAGGTTATGGGGAGAAGGCGGGAGAATGGGGTTGAAAAACTTATCAGCCATGATTGAATGGCGGAGCAGACTCGATGGGCCGAATGGCCTAATTTCTGCTCCTATGTCTTATGGTCTTATGGTCTTATGGCATGTTTCGTGCATCCGCGTTTTATGGAAGTGGGTGGCTATTTAAATCATCAGCAGCCTCCACTCTAGTTTGAATTTGCTAACCTATGAGTGTGAATCCCAAAATGTGCAAAGTAAACCTGCTGAGAGCAGGTCTGAACTTGGCGTATTTCTTTCAATAGCCAGGGGACCTCTTTGGACAGCTGGATACCCCTGTGGAATTTGCCTTAAAATTTTATTCACAGCCCCAGAAACGGCTTCTTGGAACCCAAGGGAATAGGAGGGTGGGGCTCTTGATCTCACATGGCAATTATTATTGCTCCTACTAACTTGTGCACCCAGGTGCCAGGAAGAACTTTGTGCCGGAGAAGCCACGTAGCGCTTCGTGTGAGGGAACATAGAAGATGGACATGGCACCCTCACACGTAGAGGACATAGAAGCCAGTCACCATGAGCAGCTGGAGGCCAAATGGAGGGCAGAAGGTCAGGAGGAAGAAGCTGCTGCCTGCCCCCCAGGATGGAGGATGAGGAGAGGCAGGACAACAAGGTACTATCCTGTGGGAAGGGTGTACAGACCTAGGGCATCATATCTCAATATGACAGAGAACCAGTGTCAAAGGCGACTGAGGCTAAGCCATGAGATGGTGTCAGACTCATGTCGCGTGGTTCATCAGCAACTCAAGCCACAATCCATTGACCCCCCATGCCCTGCCAGTGGCTGCTAAGGTAATTGTCACTCTCAACTTCTATGCTTCGGATCTTTCCAGGGATCATCAGGGGATCTTCTGGTATATCCCAGTCAGTAACACACAGCTGCATTGAGGCTATAACTAATGCCCTGTTAGCTTGTGTGGAGGATCACATCAATTTCTTGAAAGATTTGACATCTCAGTCACAGGAAGCCACAGCCTTTGCCCATTAGCAGGCTTCCCTCAGCTGCAGGATGTTATTGATTGCGCCCATGTTGTCATAAAGGCCTCAACTCAACATGCAGCCATCTTTGTCAACCAGAAGTCCTTCACAAACCATCACAATATCTTCCTTCATGTATGTGTAAGGTTCCCTGGCAGCTGCCATGACTCCCTCATATTAAGGAGTTACTGCACCCTCAGCTGTTTCAGCCACCAACGCAGATCCATGGTTGGCTTCTAGGGGACAAGAGCTACCCCTTAAGAACTTGGCTAATGATCCACTTTCAGAGCCCACAAATGGAGGCAGAGTGCAACTACAACAGCCATGTCGTCACCAGGAGTATCATCGAACAGGCAATCGGCATTTTAAATTTGCGCTTCAGATGCCTCGATCGCTCAGATGGACCCCTGCAATATGCCTCAGCAAGAATAATAGTGGTGTGCTGCATGCTGCACAACATTGTGTAGCAGAGGGGCGTACAAATTGATGATGGCGATGCCATGGGCAGAGCTCCAATCTCTGAGGAGGAGGAACATGAGAAGGAAGAGGAAGCCCCAGCCTATTCCGAAGATTTCGAAACAGATGAGGATGAGGAGGCTGCTAATGGCAGTGCAGCTGGGAGGCTTGGCCATATTTCCAGGGCTGACTCTGTGCAGGAGAGGATCATCACCAAGTGGGTCCTTGTGCAAAATAGATTCTCGTAAGGTTCTCCAACATCACAATTGCCATCTGCCATGCCCCCCACAAGGAAGACAATAAGCATCAATGAGTTGCACTCAGTTACATTCATATGGTGGAAACCCTCAACATTCTAACCATAACCCTCATCATATTGCAAACAAACATGGTACTAAATCATTCACAACCTGGCCCCTTCACATGGACACCAATTAATGTAAACAATGGGCCCATGCCACCAAATTGTCCTTAATCAAACCATGCTCACAATGCTGAGTGACAAGATGTTAGAATTCAAACCTTATATATGCTGATAGGGTTGTAATTTGCAGCATACAAGATAAGGCATCTCGTGCACAAGGAGCCCATAACTGTGCAACAACAGCTCTTTGAAAGAACCTGCACACCATCCCTTCGGCCAACAGTCCAGATTCTGACATGGACGCCGCATGCTACAACGCGGCTTCCATATACCTCTGCTTCCCGCACAAAGCACATCCTGTGGCATCTGGAATGCAAATGCAGCCAAAGTCGTGGGCACAGCAGACGACCAACATTACCTGCATGATACGAGCTGCGATGTCTATATCTTGACCAATGTGTAACACTGCAGTGTGGATAAATGCCTTGCACCCAGCACTCATGCTTGAGGTACACCTGCTGCCCAGCACCTGTTCGTAGCGTCTAATCACTGAGTCTCTTAAAGTCAAGCTTGGCTGGACAATGAAAGATACATGCCTCTCTGTGAGATGGGCCAATTTCTCATGGTTCGAGCTCATGCGGTTGAGCCCCCAGGGCAGTGTGGAGCTCATGACGGTGATGGACTCCTCGATTCACAGTCCTAGAGCTCCCATGGCCTTAGGGAGCTCTGCCAGATGTCCACAAATCTGCTGCTGATTGGACAAATACTGTGCTCCACAAGATGATTCCCGAGGCTCCACATTCTGGCCCCATGGAGCATCCTCGTGACTTTCGTCCCTCCTCCGAAGGGGACTGTGGACAGACGTCTCTGACTTTGACATACCCTCCTGCACCCTGATGTAGTGACTTTCACCCTGTGCCATTAACTCCACAGATGCGTTACATCCCTCCGATGTGCTTGTATTTGAGTTGGCGGAGTGTGGGTTAGTCAGATGTGATGCTGCCTCCTTGGACATCTCTTCCTCCTCTTGATGCCCGAGGGATGATCTAGCCTAGGATCGGATGAGGGAGTAGAGCTGGGGCCAGTGTGTGACACTAAAGGAGTTATTTAGGTACAGCCGTTCTCATTGTGAAAGCACGCTCTGTTGTACACCATTGGCTTAACTGTGCTCACGTTGCCCTTATGACGCACCCGATCTTGCACTTGCTCTCATGTCAACCTCCCATTGTGCTCAGTGAAATGATAGCATGACCTCCACCATTACCACCATGTGATACACCGCCTTTATCACCTGCTAACAACGATTCACCAGCACCAACAAATAGCTGTTCTGGCACCGTGGTGATCTCCATGGCCATCGATCTGTTCCACAAGACAGATGTGTCTCAGCCAGCCTGACCCACTCCCCCAGTCCAAGCCATCTCTATGGCATTCTTCACCCTTTTCGACTGCAAAGATGACATGAATTTATGTTAGCCTGATATATAGTGCACGGAGGGATATTGCTCTTCATTGCGTTTGTGCATCACAGTGCTCATTCGTGTGTTCTGTGAGTACCCACATGAGCTGTGTACACAAGCCTGAATGCTGAAGCAGGGGTATGTGCCATGTCTCGCACCTTAGCTGCAGTATATAGATATGGCTCATCCCTTGGAGCTGTGTGTGGATGAGCCAAGCTGCCAGAATGCAACAGGTCATTGAACCTTTTCCCGCGCTGAATATCTCCTGCTGTGCTCACCACAGCTGCAATTTGAATCCAGGCTGCCTTGGTTTCTACAGGGACATTACGGCAGCCAGCAGGGTAGAGAACTGGCCTCCTCTTCTGGACTTCTTCCACCAAAACTGGAGGGTCCTGGTCAAAAACGCATGGGGCAGCTTGACCCATTCTTCCCTTCCACCCAGTCTCCTCTGTGACATTCTATGAATAAAAATGTACGGTGAAAAGGGTTATGAGCCATTCAGATTACAATTCTTTCATTCACTTGTGTGTGCCTATATGCACTAATCATTTTCACCATATCAATGATTACTGATAAGGTATAATAACTTGATGGAGCAGGTTTGGTGAAGAAAAGGCTAAACTTTATTTATTTAGGAGACATGTAGAGGTACTTGCCCACTGGACATCGCTCCATCGGAAGCCCCGCCCACAGGATTACCCATGCAATAAGCTTATTGGTCAAAGCCCCTGTAATTTCATCACATGATGAGTGATTGACAGGAGGGAGGGACAATACATCTTGTTACCACATAAATTTTGGTGGAGAAAATGGCTCTGTGCAAATGCTTGTCATCATGTATTTTGTTGCTGTGACTCCAAGGTATCATGCTGTGCTCCACAACCACTGACAGCCCCACTGGTTTCCTCCCTCTTTGTCACACTGTTATGCCATGGCAGTGTGGGGCACCTGGTTAAGGATCACCGGGTCCGCCTCTGACCACTCACTGCTTCCAAAGTCACCTACACTCACTCCTATTCTAGATGCCATTCCCCCCGCCCAAACACCACGGATCAAAAATCTGAAGTGCGGGCAGACATTTTTAGAGGTCGGATTCGTGGAGCTGGGTTTCTCCCATCTCTGCACCTGGGAGCAAAAATCTGGGCCTGTGGGGGATATTTTGTGGAGCATTGAGGGTCTTTCCTGCTGGCTGGAGAGCCAGCGAGAGCCCACGTTGCTTCCTCTGGAAAGGTCCATCAGTATTAAGTGCTTCTCAGGCAATTAAGTTGCCAGCAGCAGGCCTTCCCTGCAATCAAGGACCCTGGGAGTGGAAGTCCTGCCTGCCGAGAACTGACGGCCAGAGGCTGGCAGCTCTTTTGCTCAGCTGCGTCACTGGGGAGGTGTTGGCTACTACTGGAACGATAACCGCCAGAGACCCAGGATCGAGGAGTAACTCAAACCACAAGTAAGTAATGGCAGGAGGGCTTCCATGGGATGGGCATTGTGGGAGATGCAAAGTAGGGGGTGTAGGGGTGTCGGCAGCAAGGGCAGGGAGTGCCTTTCAGCAGGGCCTCCTTCCTCCAATGTCAGTCCCTTGCTCAGGCACTGAGTGCCTTTGAATGAGGGACCCTCCACCCCCACCAAAAACCCCCAGGAGATCTCAAGCAGCCTACACATGTTTGTTTGGCCGTGTTCCCTGCCTGCCACTGGGTTAATACTTGTGGGGTTGGGATGAGGTCCTTAAGTGGTCATTAATTGCACATTTCAGGGCCTCAATTGGCAGCAGGGTGGGAAGACCATGGGCCTCCCCGCCCCAGACTTAATTTTAGTGAAGGCGGGAAAGTGGCGGGCTGCTTGCACACCACCCTTTCGCTTGATTAAATGCCCTCCCCACCTCGAAACACACCGCGAGAGAGGGCATAAAATCCTGCCATCTGTTTTGTTAAATTATTTTCATTTATTTAAGAGGCGTCCGAAATCCCTTACGTTATTAACTCTTTGGTAGTTAGTACAATCTAAAGAAGTCTCCAGATTTTTGACCTAGAGGTGGCAGAGATCCTCAATCTCTTCTTTTTTGGACTTTGGTCACTATTTTTCCTTCTGAACATAATTACTCACAGTTAAGCTCTCAGCTTCCTCTGCATTCCTCTACAACCAGGAAGGTAAAACCTCAAATCTATTCAAAATTTTGGAGGCACTAAATTAAGTCAAAATTAATGTTTTGAACTAAATTAGTTTTGTTAGATTACAGTAGTATTTCTGTTCCCTGAAATTTGGTACAGCTTCCATTACATGAATGACACCCAATGTTCATGGTGCTGTTCTTTGTTTCAATGTGAGGAGCAAATGAGGTTAATGAGCTACTGGTGCAAGTTGCCTCATGGGTTATAATATAATGGCTGTAATGGGAACAAAGAATCCCTGGCTACAACGCATTCAGGAGTAAGGGAAGAAGAAAGGAGGTGGTGTCGGTAACAGTGTTGATTGGAGATAATATTGCAGTTCTAGAGGGACAATGGGGTTCAAAGGTTGAATCATTTGGTTTCAGTCATCCAACAGAAAAGGAGCTGTTACAATGCTGGGTGTTTATTTTTGACACCCAAATAGTGAGAAGGAGATAGAGGAGGTAGTCAATAAGCAACTTTCAGAGAAACTTAAATATAATACAACAATAATAGTGGACTTCAATTACCCTAATATGGAGTGGTAGAAAAACAGAGGAAAAAGCAAGGGGGTGGTGAAACATTTCAATCACAAAAGACTCATTCACACCGCCATCTTCAAGTTCCTCTCAAAATCACCCACCATCCCGACATGGAACTATATCGCCATTCCTTCACTGTTACTGGGTCAAAATGCTGGAACGCCTTACCTAACAGCACTGTGGGTGTACCTGCACCACATGGACTGCAGTGGTCCAGGAAGGCGGCTCACCACCACCTTCTCAAGGGCAATTAGGGATGGCCAATAAATGCTGGCCTAGTTAGCGACGTCCACATACAATGAATGAATAAATAAGAAGAAACTATCAATAGGCTTCTAGCCTAATGAGGAATGAAGCACTGTTGGACTTAATTTTGGGGAATGAACTAGGGCAAGTGGAGTACGTCTCAGTGGGAGAACATGCAGGTTACGGTGATCATAATATTATTAGCTTTAAAGTAGTTATGGAAAAAGGCAAAGAAAGGTCAAAACTGAAAATACCCGACTGGAAGAGACCCAATTTCAATAATGTGTGAAAACGTCCTGCAATCAGTGAATCCTCCTGGGTGTCACAGGTGTTCTACATTGTGGAACTATCGCGCACTCTCTAAGTGCTATTTTCAGTTTATTTGGTATGCCTAGGGAGATAATTACAGATAAAGGTCCACAATTTAATGGTAAGCCATTTCAGCTTATGTGTGAGAAGTGGAATATCGATCACACTACTTCTTCACCTTATTACCCTAGACTTAATGGCCTAGCTGAATGAATGATTTGCACGATGAAATCCCTAAATCTCAATTGCAGACAGACCAAGTAAAAATTTTAATAAAAATTTTAATAAAGACAAAAAAAATTTTAAGACATGTCCCCTCATGTGACAGTATCACGTGAGCTGGGACATGTCAATGAATTTTATTAAAAAATTTGATTAAACTTTAAAAACCTTCATGAAACCTCATCCCGCCCATGGATGAGGTTTCATGATAAATGCGAAGGCCGCCTGGTCTCTTCACCTGCCCACCAACCTTAAGGTTGGACAGGCAACTCAGTTAAGTATTTTAATTGATATTTAAAATCGTCTTAATAGGCCTTTGACAGCTCAGCAGGCTCTGGTGCATGCCCGCCAAACTGAATATCTTAATGACGCGCGGTGACGTCAGGATGCACGCCCGACGTCACCGCACATCATTTTACGTGTCGCGTCTGAAGATTCTGCCCATAGTAACCACATAACAAGTCTGGAAGGAGCCAGCATGGAGACAGCAACCATGCATGGCAGTACCTTGGATATGTAAGGATTACCAATAAACAGTTTACGTTTAACCATACAAGCCTTCAGACCTCTGTGAAACACCAAACAGCCTTTACAACATGGTAGCAGTGAAGGATGGACCCCGAAATCCCAAAAGATGCTGGAAAAGGAACCTAGAATCTCAAAGCATGATGAAGTCAAGAAACTGAAGCCTGACCTGAGAGAAGTGCGCACGAATTGAAGACACAGTAGGAATTCACCTAAAAAGAAATTGAGTACAGAGTTGGAAAGTGCCTGGATAAAAACTCCAATGCAGACCTGGAAGCTTTTTTATTGTATTTTTGCTCGCCTTACTGCATTTTTTTTTCTTACCCTCCTTAAGATTTGTTTAGGTCTGCTGACTCAGGTTTAGCTTTTAATCTGCACAATGGATTTTTTTTTCAGTCTTTTTTCCTTTTTAAATTTTTGCTCAGCCTTCTTGTGACTTGGCCAGGTCTTTTGACTCTGCCTCTACCTCTGATCAGGTCTGGCTTTTCATCTAAATAGTAGATTCCTCCTGTTTTGTCTTTTTTCCTTTTTAAAAAAAAATTGCCCTTTTTCACAATCAGGCCAGGTTCACTGAATCTGCTTTTTTTGATCAGGTCTGGCAATGGACCTGCACGTGCAGTAAGGCGAACAAAAATACAATAAAAAAGCTGAACTCACCTTTTAAGATAGGCAGCCATCAGGATCTAGATTGCAGCTGAAAGAGAGCTGTAGCGAAGGGTCCCAGCTGGCACTATAACACAAGGTGGCCGAGCTGAATGGAAAAAATAGTTTAAAAAAAAAGCTGCAGGCAGAGTTCACAAAGGGTGACTGGAGACAATACTCAAGCAAATCACAAGATGGTGACAGACCGTTTCAGCGCAATGAAATGCATGAGCTGAAGAGTTTAGTGCAGAAGAAAGAAAATGTTGAGAAGTAGCTCAAAGGCTTAAAAATGGAGCTTTTCAAAAATTCTGACAAATTACCCAAACTGCAACAGCAGGTGGCAGTACAGGGCGAGTAGCTGGTTGTGAATGAAGAAAAGCTATCTGAAATAACCTAAAAGAATCAACCATGCAAAAAGAAAATGAAGCTATTCCACAGTAAAATGTATCAAAGCTGAGTTGAAGGATCTCAACCAGAAGTACAGCCAAACACAACAGCAGACAGAGCAGGTTCTGAAACGCCTTTCAAAGTATCAATATGTAGCCCTGGAAAAGCATGAAAGCTCAAAAAGATATTGAATACTACTTCAGCAAAAGAAGCGTTAGAGCTATCAGTAGTGACAAAGCAATGCACTGAAGTGCAGCATGAGTTGGCAAGAGGTCAACAAGAAAATAAACAGCTGAAAGAACAGCTGATTATTCTTCAAAATCAAATGCAAAAGGAGTACGTAATTCTTCAGCAGCATGAAGAAATGAAGACTGTCGTGAACGGCAGAATGGAAGAACAGCAGAAGAAACTTGAGGAGACTCTGTTGAATTAGGAGAAAATTCAAGACAAAGCAATTGAGCTTTGCGAACAAAAGAAAAACCTGATGAAGGACCTTTATATGTTATAAGGATCCCTCAGGTCAAAATTTGTTCCTCTGTAAAATTACAAAGAAACAAAATTAATTTATTATCATTGTGAACAAACTGAAAGACCAGTTAGCAGAGAAGACTCAGCAATGCTCTATATTCCAGGAGGAAACCAAGAGATACAAGAAAGAAATTGAAGAGCTGAAGAACCAGCTGAATGGAAAAGAGGAGGCATTGAAAGGAAAAGCTGCAGAACTTTCTCAGCTGCAAGCTGATAATGAAGCCGTGAGTAGCGACAATCACAGAACTGAAACAAGTTAAGACTTCGCTGGAGACAGACATGGGCAACAGTGAAACTAAAATGAAGGACAAAGCTGTGCTGCAGGCAGAGAAAGAAAAAACAGAAATAAGATTGGAAAATGTAATCCGATGCTGCAGCTCACGGAACCAGAAGAAAAAGCACCTGATGCCTCGAACCTACTGAGAACCACAGAATTGTTGAAAAATGACATTGCTGAAATTGTGAAACAAGTGGAAATGAAGGTTCCATTTCTGAAACTTCACCTTTCAGGAAGAACATGGCGGGCCCTACGGAAAAAGCAAATCCAAGTCCCACTCTAGGAATGAATGGAGTGCACGTTCCCTTCAGAAGGAATGGGACAAACCCATGGTGTCTGAATGCAGCAGACAGGTTGCTGATAAAGAGAAACGCAATTTGAAAGAACGCAAAAAGCAAATCAAATGGAGACAACCAAGTACAGGAAACACAGTACTATCATTTCAACGCCAAACTGATAAAGTCAACCCAAAATAACTGAGACACCATTCCTTGAAACGTGACAGAACGAGATCTGGAAGAATCATCAAGCCTCCAGACAATCTGCATTTATGAAGTCCGAGACTTGAGTGGGGAAGAAGGGGTAGCAATTAAAGTAGGGATTGTATTGTAAATGTATTTGGGTAAGGACGTGGGGGGGAGGTGTAGGATAAGGGTGTTCAGCCACCCACATAATGATGTAGAGAGTCACATGGTAGTAGATTGTCTGTGAGTAGGGTCTGGAAGGGCAGTACCTTGGATATGTACATAGTTAAGGATTACCAATAAACGGCTATGTGTAACCATACAAGCCTCCAGGCTTCTCCGTGAAACGCCAAACAATCTTCACAACAGGAACTGGAAAGGAAATGAGGAAAAATCTGTTCACACAGAGGGTTGCTAAAATCTAGAACTACCTGAAAGGATGGTAGAATCGGATTCCATAGGAAAATTTAAAAGGCAATTGGACATGTACTTGAAGAGGACTAATTTGGGGTGTTATGGGGAAAAATATGAGGGTTGAGGCTAAATGGATCTGTGGCCTAATGTTTTCTTGGTTGGGATTTCTGGCCTGGGTTTGGGAAGGGTGTGGCTAGGAGTTATGGTTGGGAAAGTTGGAAGTCTGCATTTCCTTGGACGCTATGAAGTTTTAACTCCGTGGAGCGTGTGTTTTTTTAAAACAGGTTCCCTTGTCTGGAAGCATGCCTAATTGGCAGGGCTGTCTCTCTGTCAGTCATGTGATGCTTCAGGCTGCTGCTCAGGGTCAGGTGGGTTTATTGCTGTTGGAGGTGGAAGTCATGAGGGGCTGGGCGGTGAGTGAGTACAGCATGAGTTGGAGGGTCCAGGGTGATCAAAGCATGTCAGGGAAGATTGGGTCAGTGAGAGATCGGAGCTAGCGAAGACGGGAAGTAGAGGAGAGATCGGAAACAGCATTGGAAATCAGAGCTGGGGGTGTTAAGAGATCATATAGGTGGGATGTTTGCTTGTTGGGTTGGAAAAAACACTCTTGCTCTTCCTGGCCTACAAGCAGTGGAGAAAGGTTGAAGAGCTCTTCCTCTCTGTCTCTCTCTCTCTCAGAACAAGGGAATTAGCCAGTTCAAGAAGTTAACATGTTAACATGCCAGCAATCTACTAATAAGTCGAGGCCTCATAAGAATTGCAGCATCTTCTACATCTGACCACATCCAAGAAACCAGCTAACCTAAATTGGCTGCAACGTTTAACAATCTACGCCTCAAGGACAATCAAAGGACACTTAACCATATATTGCTTTACTGTTTTTCTTATTGGACTTTAACTTCCCTTATTCTGATGCCTGTACTTCTGTGATGTCGCATTTTTATTATTTTTTTCCCTTGGGTTTAGTAATTAACAAATTTGCTCTTTCCTTAACTCAAGAAAATCTTGTTTGACTGGTTCCCTATTGCTCACTGCACAAATAGTTAAATATGTTTTGATTTGGGGAAAAGAAATTTAAACTGTTTATGAAGGGATGGGAATTTGATTGAGGATGGAACTTTCACCAAGCTCAAATCAGACTGAGCATACTGAGGAAGTAAATTCCCAAGACAGGAATTTCTTTGCTCCTGGCATGGTTCTGCTGGGTGATGTGTACCTCAGGAGGAACAATGAATAGAACCATAGAACCATAGAAAAGTTACAGCACAGAAAGAGGCCATTCGGCCCATCTTGTCCATGCTAGCCCGAGGACACCCAGGTGCCCTTTCTAATCCCACCTTCCTGCACCCGGCCCATAGCCCTGCAGCATACAGCACTTAAGGTGCAGATCCAGGTACTTTTTAAAAAAGTTTAGAGTTTCTGCCTCTACCACCAACTTGGGCAGCGAATTCCAGACACCCACTACCCTCTGCGTAAAAAAGTTCTTCCTCATGTTCCCCTTACACCTCCTGCCACTTATCTTGAATCTATGTCCCCTGGTTCTAGAATTCTCCACCAATTTTATCCTGTCCACTCTATCTATTTCCCTCATAATTTTGTACATAATTTTGAATAGCGACCTCACTAGTGATATGTTTGGGTGATAACTGAAGATCCAGATCTGCCCCTGAGCCTGGGTTTGTGGCTGGGATTGGGACAGTAACTAAGACCCGGTCAGGGCCCTGGTTCTGTGGATTTTGGCACAAGCAACTTGCTCCCCAGTGCTACATTACCCATCTATCTTGCACTGAAGGATTACCATGTTCGTGTTGCATCTTCTATGAACAGTTCCATTATGGGTCTTACTCTGCTCTCCAATACGCTATTGGGGCCACTGACAAATTCAAAATTAATACATCCTGGAACTTACACTGGGAGAAAAGACCTGAGGAGTTTAGGGTCCTAGGTGTCTAATGATGGGCTTGTGATATCTGCTGAATCCATCATTTTGGAAGATTCCCGATTTAGCTGCTGATTATACACTACACTTCCTACTTACTCAATGTGGACTGCATACTTGACTTAAAATTGGATTATGCCTGCACACTGCCCACATCCAGTGAGGTCAGCAACAAGGAGTTTACCTAGCCAACAACATAGAGGTAATAATCCATGGTATTAACAAGGGGTTTACCTGCTACCCACAACTATTTAGTTGCTTCAGACACTTCCCCAGAGCGATCGGAAGGATCCATACAGAGAAAAATGTCAAAGGAACTTCCAGCAGGTTTCTTCTCTCATAACTGACTGTGTCTGAAGATTACTGCTCGTAAGACTTGTTATTTGGGTTTCTGGGAGAAATAACTTCCCCGTCTCCTATTTGTCTGCCCACTGATCAACACCCTGCCCTCAACTTGCTGGCAGAGTAATATTAGTAACAAATATTAACCATCAATGGTTATTAGTAATACGAGGAACTATTTCTTGCAATACTGGTGCAGCACTCTAATTCTGAGCCTCCTCATTTATAGCTTCTTGAAAAAGCCCAGGATATGTGACCAAGCGATGGTGCACTCTGTAGCTGTGGTAGGGATATGTACCTCTGTGTGCCCTCCCCCAAAGATTGCTGCAGTTCTGAAATGTCACCTCCACTTTCTCCTCCGCCACAGTAATGAGGTTCACAACAATCAAAGATTAGTTAAGATAAAATTAACTGAAACCTTTATTAAAGCATCTGACTGAGCCTTGAATGGCTCCAGAGGTTTTTTTTTAGCCCACGCTTCCCTACCTGGAGCTAAGTCAGTCCAGGTATGAACCAAATCTGCTTGCAGAAGTGCTTCCTAACATCAGTCCTGAATGTGCCTTCTCATCAGATCATCCTGCAGCCATAAGTAACAATAACACTGATGCTTAACCTAAGTAGGGCACAGTTGCATCACAGACAGCAGCTGCGAGAGAGGGAGAGAGCCACGAGACAAACTAATCAGGGAGACTTTCAGTTATGTCTAATCTTATTATCGCCACACAACATCTACAGTGGCCAGGCTGTTCCACATAATTTAAACCTACAACCCTTCAGCCCATTAATTCATCAAAGGCAGAAATTGTGTGACGGTCAAAAGTCCTTTCCTAAAGTTTCCAACCGAACGATCATGAACACCATTAATATGATACACTCAAAGAGCATTTAAGATTCTGGAACTTGAATACTCAGCTGGCAGCTTTGAGATGGGTTTGACTTTGGGGCAACAAGGAAAATCAGAGGAAAATACATTGTGCTAGTTTCCCGCTTGATCCCCCCTCCTCCAAATATTCTTGGATGGGGTTTGTGTGGCCCGGCAATGGCGGAAAGCCAATTAAACCCCGTTTAATGGGCAATTAACAGCAAATTTCCAAGGGCTGTGCAATTTTGATAAAGCTGCACCAAGCCCGGTGTCAAAACCTCGGCTACTCAGAGGAGGAGGTGGCTGTACAGCGGGAGCAGAGTGGACAGAAGGTGAGTAATCTGACCATTCTGCAGTTATTCTCTCTCAGGCGATGTTTGACACACAGAGATGGCTCCCAAATTCCCTCAGCCTTTTCCTGCAGCTGTTCCGATCTGGCATCCTGTGAAACTTTCACCTCAGCAGCATCACTGCACGCCATCATGATATTTCGCTGGGTGGGTGCGCGATGAAGTTCGATGCGCGCCCGCCATTAATTAATGGGCTAGTTAAGGCCCTTAAATTAGCAATCGATGCCAATTTTCAGGTGCCCATGCGATCTTCAGGTTGGCGCATGGGTGTAACGGGCAGGCAGCTAAGAGACTTTTTAATAAAACTCATCCATGGGCGGGATAAGAGGGCTCAGTGGGGTTGTCAATCTGATCTGTGAGTATGTATTGCAGAAAGTTTTTTAAACTTGCCTGTGTGATCTGTAGCAGTTCAGAACGAATTCCACCAGCTTTCTGTGTACTTTGAACCTTCAGGTCAGCACTCTGTAGTCAGTAATCTTTATCGGGCCTGCAGCTTTCCGGAGGCCTCCCTTTAGCCTGGGTATGGGTTCTGCCATGTCCACTGGAGGCAGCTCCTCTGAGGAGGAAGGGAGGGATAGAATAAGGAGGAGGCCAGGGGTGGACAATCAGCCTCCAGGGGAGCCACCTTTGGGAGGCCAGGCGCAGGCACAAGGGGCACAGGGCCAAGGGGTTGTCCAAGGTGGAAGGGGCTGCAGAAGACGCCACTATCCTGCTGCCAGGGTATACAGGCGGTGAAGCAGCTACTTCAATATGAATGAGGTGCAGTGCCGAAGGAGGCTCCGACTGTCAAGGGAGACAGTCAACTATATCTGTCAGATGATTGGCCCTGAGATCTCTTCTAACTGTGTGGGTGGACACCCCATGCCAGCGGCTCTGAAGCTCACAGTTGCCCTCGACTTCTATGCCTCTGGCTCCTTCCAGGGCTCGATGGGTGATCTTTGCGGTGTCTCCCAATCAGCTGTCCACACTTGTGTCAAGCAGGTTACAGACGCTCTGTTCAGATGGGCATTAACTTTCATCCGCTTCTGCTGTGACCAGGCAAGCCAGACACAGCGAGCCAGAGGCTTCGCGGCCATTGCTGGCTTCCCCCGCATCCAGGGTGCAATAGACTGTACACATGTGGCCATCAAGGCAGCAGTGGGTCAGCCAGGTGCCTTCGTCAACACGAAGGGCTTCCACTCCATGAATGTGCAGATAGTGTGTGATACAGGATGCAGATTCTACAAGTTTGTGCAAGGTACCCAGGCAGCTCCCACGACGCTTATATCCTCAGACACTCCCAGGTGCCGGGGCTCTCAGTGCTCCGGCCCGGCTGGATGTGTGGCTGCTGGGTGACAAGGGCTATCCCCTCAGAAGGTGGCTCATGATACCTCTCCACCATCCAAGAACAGAAGCTGAGCAGCGGTACAATAGGAGCCACGGCTCCACAAGGGCTGTGGTGGAGAGAGCCATCGGTCTTCTCAAGATGTGCTTCCGATGCCTGGACCGCTCAGGGGGCGCACTCCAGTACCCCCCAGATCGTGTCTCTGTGATAGTGGTTGTATGCTGCGCTCTCCACAATCTTGCGCTGGAAAGGGGGGACGCAGTGGACGATGAAGAAGTTGACGCAGTGGATGCGGCTGCACACGATGAGTCCAGCACTGATCCTGAGGATGAGGAAGCACAGGGGAATGATGAGGGGCTAAATGCTGACCCGGGACTACACCAAGGAGGCAGGGACACCCGGGAGACTTTAATCCAATGAACCTTCAGCCAGCTCCACACGAATGGATTAGGAGGACCAGCCTTGCCTGACGTTTCCATACTCAGCACTTAAGTGCTAAATCTGCCAGGTCATCAGCTGCAACTGAGGGCTTTGGACATAAACCTCAATGTCCACTCAAACACTCATGACAATGTATGTAAAACATACAAATGCAGAACAAAGGAGCCACCCTCAGCCATGGTAACACATCTGGTTTTAATTTTCACCATCATAAGGTTGCACAAAATCAAACAAAAACGTTTTTCCAGCAGAAACCAATAATAATTCCCTAATCTAGGGCCAACACAAAAGCACTAGTGAGAAACCCGTGGTGTGCCTAAGGTGCCTAATGCTTACATTTTACGGGTGCTACGTCTTGGTGCTGCCCCATTCGCTCGGAGTGGCATCTGAGACAGCCTGCTGACTCTGCTGTCCTGTTGGCCTCGATGACCTTGGCGGCCGTTCTCTGGCCTGTGGAGCCTGTGCTGGCCCCACCTGTGAGGAATCTGCCAGGTCCACAGCTAGCATTTCCCCAGTCGTCGCAACCTCACCGGATGAGGCGGTCACTGGGAGAGGGGCGGAGCAGCTGGTTCCCTCATCCGGAGCGCCCTGAGAGGAGCCCGCAGAAACGACAGGCAGCTGCTCCGTCAACGTGAGGTCACCCTGGACCTCCCTGCTCACCGTCGATGGATGGGCAATGAGCTGGGAAGCTTGAAGCCCACATTAGCAATGACCAGCTGTGGCCACTGGTGCTGTGAGGACTTTGCAGGTCTGAGCGTAACCCCATGAGAAGCTGCTTGCTCTCCTGGAGGCCCCTCTCCACGAGAGTCGCCAGTCTCTCCATGGATGAAGCATGACGCTCTGCCACGAGGCTCAGTGCATCACTGATGCTCTGCGTGGACTCCTCCACCATGGACACCAAGCAAAGTACAGCCTCATGTAACACTCCCAGATGCTCCCGCACACCCGGCCGCATTTCCTGCAGCTGCTGTGTCGCGGAAGACTCCAGAGGCACAACATCACGTCCTGACTCAGCATGTGCCTGGTCCCCTGCAGTCCTCCGACTGCTGGCGCCATGGGCACTCTCTGTCTCTGCCAGCTCCTCCAGCGATTGCGAAGTGCCCTCTCCACTGTGCCCCGGGACACTAGCCGATGTTGCAATGCCCACCAAGGTGCTGGTATCTGCGC
Source organism: Cetorhinus maximus (assembly GCF_964194155.1). Lineage (NCBI taxonomy): Eukaryota > Metazoa > Chordata > Chondrichthyes > Lamniformes > Cetorhinidae > Cetorhinus > Cetorhinus maximus. Next base: position 139,957,130 of record NC_135880.1, read on the forward strand.
TGGTGCCTGCCTGGCAGAGATGGTGTGACGCAACTGACAGTTGAGGGCCCTCAGGTGTGAGAGGGGGCATCTGGAATTGCTCCTGGTGGACAGGCTCTGCAGATGCTGAAATGAACAACAAGGACAGTGGATCAGTTAGTGTCCACACAGTGACACACTTCATCCCTTTCCCCCTGGCTCATTATATGCTCAACCTTCCAGAACCTATGAAGGCGAATATTGGTGGGGTGGCAAATAGTCAGGAGGAGACCCTAACATTACAGGCGGATACAGACTGGCTGGTCAGATGGCCTAAGGAATGCCAAATGGAATATTATGTGGATAAGTGTGAGGTGACGCACCTGGGCAGGAGAAACAAGGTACAGGAATACACAAGGAATGGTAGGACCGTGGAAAGTAAGGAGGATCAGAGGGACCTTGCTGTGCATGTTGACAGGCCCGTTAAGGTAGCGGGGCAGGTACATAAGGCGTTTAAGAAGGTAAATACCATACTTGCCTTTATTAGCCGAGGAATAGAATATAGGAACAAGGAGGTCATGTTGCAAGTGCAGAGAATGCTGCCTAGGCCACAGCTATAGTTCTGCGTGCAGTTGTGAAATGCGCTTCACAGGAGGGATGTGATTGGAGTAGAGAGAGCGCAGAGGTCGCTGACCAGGATGCTGGCTGGGCTGGAGAGTTTGACTTATGAGTAGACATAGCATAAACTGGGGATATTTCCCCTGGAGCAGAGGAGATTGAGGGGTGACATTAATGAGGTTTATAACATTGAAGGGTATAGATAGGGTCAACAGAAAGGAACTTTTCCCCTTGGCGGAGGGATCAGTAAACAGGTGGCATTGATTTAAGGTAAGGGGCATGAGGTTGTCAGGGGTTGTGATGAGCAACTTTTGCACACAGTAATGTGGGATGCACTGCCTGAAAGGGTGGTGGATGCAGAAACCCTCCTAACATGTAATAAGTATTTGGATGCGCAGTTGCAATGCCATGGCATACAAGGCCATGGGGATAGTGGTCGGAAATGGGATAAGGCGACCTTGGAAGGTGCTTGACACGCGCATCTTCGAAGGGCTGAGGTACCTTTGTCTATGACCCACACGTCTGACTCTATCAGTCTGTGACCGAGCAATGTTGCAACAATAACAAATCAAACAATCATCAGTGCTATTGATGGTGGGAAGACAGAGCGGATGTCTCTGTTGTCCTCAAATTCCTGGCTGTTCCGCCCTAGCCTCACCGACACTAGTGGACCTGGGCGCATGGCGCCTCTCAAGCTCCAGGGCCTCCTGCTCAAAGTGGCTTAAAATCATCAGCTGGACCTGGCCACCTCCAGTCTGCGAATGCTCACAGGTATTGAGAGCACTTTTCTCCTGAAAAACAGAGAAGACCATTCATTGCGGCTAATCGCACATGGACTCTGCATGCGCACGACGCACCCCAACCACAGTGACCCATATCAGGCCTCCAGTGCTTCCTCTCCCCACTACTGCTGATCAGTCACACAAACATAGTACGCCTGCTCCCAACTCCCCTCCCAATGGCCACCTTGGACACATTCTGCGTCCATCACTTTAGGAAACACACATAGTCTTAGCTCCCTCAAAGGCTAAGGCTACCTGCTGGGTTAAAAGCCCACTGCCAACATGGTACTCACCCTTCCAGAGCGCAAACAATCGTTGAAGCGCTTACTGCACTGGATCCAGGTGCACCGCACCACGTCGCGGGAACTCACCACCTCCTCCCAGGCACGTTTCATCATTTTGGGGGGGGGCCTCCTCCTCCCACCCTGGGGGACCAACACCTCCTGCCATGCTGCCACCTCCTCGAGGAGGGCAGCAAGGTAATCATCAGAAAAGCGAGGGGCACATTGGCTCCCCCAGCTGGCCTACCCTGCAGCCTGCCCTACTCCTCTGCCCTTCCCTCCAGAGTGCCCTGCTCAGCAGACTCCCTGTGGTTTGATCTTGACGTGGCCATTGTGAGCAGCCTACAGGAGGCTGCCAGGCCTTCTTTTAAACAGACTGCCGGGTCGCCATTGAACCCGGTAGTCTGTTCATGCCTGTTGCAGCACGCACACTCTCGCTATCCATGGGAGGCATGCGTGTGTGTCTGAGAGATTGCGTGTACATGTGTGCGAGAGAGAGGGTAATTGTTAGAGTTTGTGTGTCTGTGAGAGAGAGTGTTAGTATATGTGTGTGGGCCAGATTGTACAGTTTTTGGTCGGGTGAGGGAGGCAGAAGGGAAAGTGAGTGGTCTCCTCATAAATGGCCCTGCCATCTTGGGCCAAATAGTGGCTGCCAAGCAGTGAGGTGGCCAATTAAAGATACAAGGGGGCTTTGTGTTCAATTTGGAGTCCAGGCTGGGATGTCATGCAGGAGAGGAGTTATGCCATGAACAGGAAGCTGGTCATGGCTACAAATTTAAGGGCCCCCTGCCCTCTCAACCTTATACTACTTATGTCAGGCTCAAAAGTGACTAAATTAATTCAAAAAAACACACAAGCGTTGCCACCATCACCAGCAGACTCTGTTGCTCCATGCAGCCATGGTCCCGTAGGAAGGCCTTTTCTTCTGTCCTTGTGCTGCCTCCTCGTACCTGGCGTAAAGCATTCCAAAACCTTTTCAGGTCCACCTGTAAAATGGAGTGGTCAATGAAAAATTACATACAATTGGATATTTAACAAGCTCAGTAGTTTGTTAATTGGTTATGTAAAAATGATGGGCGGGCTTCTGATTTCTGTGCCGGCTGGCTTCCATAATATCAGAGACTAGCGTGATGACATCGTATTACCCACCCTACATCATCACACCGTATTTTACATTGATGCGTAAGGGCATCTGCAGCTGCAACATCCTCTGAGAGTCTTTGGGCTGGATTTTTGCCTTTTGAGTCAGGAATCCCAAGTTGAGCGATTTCCCAACATCGTGCCCCAGCCTCCTCTATAGACCCACATGCACATTATTACCCACATGGGTAGTTCGTCTCAGGCTGGAGTCATGGGCCATTGCCCCTTGAAGGAGGCCCAAGGTGGGTACAGATGCAGGTGGATGCTGAGGCTGGCAGATTAGAAGGATCACCCCCATTCACTAGGACATTGGCCTGTCACGAAACTAACATTTTTTCATAATATTTTTCTGGTTTATTATGAAGTAATTTTATGGGGGTAAGTATAGTTGGGTCTGTCTGTGATTTAATTACATTTTGTAGTCAAGTAGACTGCAAGTTTAAATTATCAAAATAAGCCAGGTGCTTGACATGCTAATGAGTTAACATGGATGCTGGCTTAGCATGTAAGGTGTGAAGAGAATTTGCAATTTTAGATAAATGAAAGAATATTTGGATTTCAAAGAGATCTTAGTCTGTTTACAACGAGCCAGATAAGAAGGCTAAGGAATGTTTATTTTTCCCAAAGGTTACTAACAATATATAGTAGCAATATGAAAGTTTTTTTTATATTATGAGGAAGGTACAGTTTCAAAGACATATGGAACAATAGAATTTACATGTTAAAAAGAGAAACATATATAAAGGAGAATGAAAGGTTATGTGTCAGAAGGCCATGTAAGATCTAACAGGAGTGTGTGAAATCACCTTAATGAAGCTTATGCATTTGTGTATAAGTCTGCCAACTAACGAAACTGAAACTGAAGCTGGAGAAAAGCCATTTGGAATTCCGCTGTCCAGGGTATTGTGTTAACTTGCTGAGTTTGTTTTAAGTCTAAAATCGACTGTGGACTGTTGCCTTAAAGGGAGTGTAACTGGGAATAAAGTTAATTGGGAATTTTAGGAGTTATTATTGTAGTCTTATGTATGTGCTTGGCATCTTTTGTTTTGTTAATAAATATTTTATTTTAATTTTTAAAAATCTCTAAAGGTCCTGGTGGTCTTATTATTTCTGAATTTGGTACACACATCTCATAATAAATACAAATTACAAAACTGCTGTGATAGTGCGAGCAAGTTTCCCTTGTGGATTTGGTACATCTGGCACATATCATCTACCACGTCATAACAGGCCCAGTTCTATTCTATTCTTGGCTGTTGGGCCACACCCCTTACCCCTCCCCACCCAGTTCTATGCTCCCTCCATGGCTCCCCATAGCTCCCATCCCCTCTCCATAACCCTGCATAATCCTTTGCATCCTCGTTGCCCCTGTGCACCCTCCATACCCTCATGCTCCCTCCATCTGGTCAGTTTTTTTTAAAGACTCAACAGATGTCTGTGTTTTAAATCAATGTAAACATCAAAGTACAAGATCCAGATGACACATTAATATTTATTCTCAATGCCGTTGAATGTCATGAGCCTTTATCCAGTGGAGAAAATATTCTAATGCATCTGAATATTTATACAATGCTGATCAATTTAATGATTATTTGCCTTTTAAGGGCAGAGCCTGATGATCAATCACTTAAAAACATGCTTAACTTATTATGCAGCATCTAATTATGACAATTGAAGTTGGCAAACCTTTTAAATTTACCTATCAAAAGATTCCCATCTTCACAACAGGCTTCACCCAAGGTTCACAAACTGACTTGAGAGTGTGTGACATTTTTCATGTGACATCGTTTGTGTGTGTAAACGTGTGTGAGAAACTGTGCATAAATGTTTTTTTTATTCGCTCATGGGATGCACGCATCGCTGGCTAGGTACGTGTGTGTGAGAGAGATGTGGACTTCGCTGCCTGGGCCAGTGTTTATTGCCCATCCCTAGTTGCCCTTAACAAGGTGGTGAGCTGCCTTCTTGAACCGCTGGAGTTCATATGGTGTAGGTACACCCACAGTACTTTTAGGAAGGGACTTCCAGGATATTGACCCAGCAACAGTGAAGGAACGGCGATATATTGCCAAGTCAGGATGGTGAGTGCCTTGGAGGGGAACTTCCAGGTGATGGTGTTCCCATAAATCTGCTGCCCTTGTCCTTCTAGATGGTAGTGGTTGTGGGTTTGGAAGGTGCTGTCTAAGAAGCCTTGGTGAATTCCTGCAGTGCATCTTGTAGATTGTGCACACTGCTGCTACTGTGCGTTGGTGGTGGAGGGAGTGAATGTTTGTGGATGCAGTGCCAATCAAACAGGCTGTTTTGTCCTGGATGGTGTCAATTTTCTTGAGTGTTGTGGGAGCTGCACTCATCCAAGCAAGTGGGGAGTATTCCACCACACTCCTGATGTATGCCTTGTAGATAGTGAACAGGCTTTGGGGAGTAAGGAGGTGAGCTACTTGTCGCAGGGTTTCTAGCCTTTGACCTGCTCTTGTAGCCACAACATTTATATGGCTAGTCCAGTTCAGTTTCCGGTCAATGGTAACCCCCAGGATTCAGTGACGGATTCAGTGATGGTAATGCCATTGAATGTCAAGGGACAATGGTTGGATTCTCTCTTGTTGGCAATGGTCATTGCCTGGCACTTGTGTCGCCTGAATGTTACTTGCCACTTGTCAGCCAATCCTGGATATTGTCCACGTCTTGCCGCATTTGGACATGGACTGTTTCAATATCTGAGGAGTCGCAAATGGCGTTGAACATTGCACAATTATCAGCAAACATCCACACTTCTGATGGAAGGAAGGTCATTGGTGAAGTAGCTGAAGATAGTTGGGCCGAGGACATTACCTTGAGAAACACCTACAGTGATGTTCTGGAGCTGAGATGACTGACCTCCAACAACCACAACCGTCTTCCTTTGTGTTAGTTATGACCCTAACCAGTGGAGAGTTTTCCCCCTAATTCCCATTGACTCCAGTTTTGCTAGAGCTCCTTGATGCCACACTCTGTCAAATGCTGCCTTGATGTCAAGGGTAGTTACTCTCACCTCACCTCACCTCACCTCTCGAGTTCAGCAATTTTGTCTGTTTGAACCAAGGTTGTAATGAGGTCAGGAGCTGAGTGGCCCTGGCGGAACCCAAACTGGGCATCAGTGAGCAGTTTATTGCTAAGCAAGTGCCGCTTGATAGCACTGTTGATGACCCCTTCCGTTACTTTGCTGATAATCGAGAGTAGACTGATAGAGCAGTAATTGGCCGGGTTGGATTTGTCCTGCTTTTTGTGTACAGGACATATTTGGGCAATTTTCCACATAGCCAGGTAGATGCCAGTGTTGTCCCTGTACTGGAACAACTTGGATAAGGGCGCAGCAAGTTCTGGAGCACAAGTCTTTAGTACTATTGTCGGCATACTGTCAGGGCCCATAACGTTTGCACTATCCATTGCCTTCAGCCGTTTCTTGATATCACATGGAGTGGATCGAATTGGCTGAAGGCTGGCATCTGTGTTCCTGGGGAAAAGATGGATCATCCACTCGGCACTTCTGGCTGAAGATTGTAGCAAATGCTTCAGCCTTTTCTTTTGCACTGCTGTGCTGGGCTCCCCCATCATTGATGATGGGGATATTTGTGGAGCCTCTTCCTCCAGTGAGTTGTTTAATTGTCCACCACCATTCACGACTGGATGTGGCAGGACTGCAGAGCTTAGATCTGATCCGTTGGTTGTGGCATCGCTTAGCTCTGTCTGTCACTTGCTGCTTATGCTGTTTGGCACGCAAGTAGTCCTATGTTATAGCTTCACCAGGTTGACACCTCATTTTTAGATATGCGTGGTGCTGCTCCTGGCATGCCCTCCTGCACTCTTCTTTGAACCAGGACTGATCCCCTGGCTTGATGGTAATGGTAGAGTGGGGGATATGCTGGGTCATGAGGTTACAGATTGTGTTCAAGTACAATTCTGCTGCTGTTGATGGCCCACAGCACCTAACGGATGCCCAGTCTTGAGTTGCTAGGTCTGTTTGAAATCTATCCCAATTAGCATGGTGGTAGTGCCACACAACACGATGGAGGGTATCCTCAGTATGAAGGTGGGACTTCGTCTCCACAAGGACTGTGCAGTGGTCACTCCCACTGATAGTGTGTGTGATAGTGGTAGTGATAGTATATTTCCAAGTCAGGCTGGTGAGTGGCTTGGAGGGGAACGTCCAGGTGGTGAGTGTTCCCATTTATCTGCTGCCCTTATCCTTCTAGATGGTAGCGGTGAAGGGTTTGGGAGGTGCTACCTAAGGAAACTTGATGAATTTCTGCAGTGCATCTTGTAGATGATACACACCGCTGTCATTGTTTATCGGTGGTGGAGGGGGTGGATGTTTGTGGATGTGGTGCCAATTGATCAGGCTGCTTTGCCCTGGATGGTGTCAGGCTTCTTAACTGCTGTTTGTGTGTGAGTGAGTTTGGCCCAGACTTTTGTCTCAGGTTTGGGAAGCGTAAGTTGGTCCTGTTTCTTCCAAAACCCAAGGCTTCCTCTAAACTTCATTCCCACCATATTTTTGTCTCTGAGAGACATGGGCAGGGAGGGATGAGGTTTTGTGAGCCATGATGCAGTGGTGGAGGAGTGTGGTTGTCGAAGTGAGCTGGTTAGAAAGCTTGCCCTAGTTATTGGGGACAGCAGCCCAGCTCCCAATGTTGTTCTTATGCCTACTAAACCTCAATCCTCATTCCTCATCCTCCATCCGCCCCCCATGCCTCCTCATACCCCCCATAGATCCTTGTACTGCCATGCCGCCTCATACTCCCCATGCCCCCTCTATGTCCTCGTGTATCCTCCATAGCCACTTACCCAGTATCCACTATGGGAAGATCTCAATGTCTTTGAAATGGATATTTTAAAAAAACTTCTAACAATCTAATAGAGCTGTCAGTCAAACATTCTTCATAATGAAAAAACTCTCATTCATAAATGTTGTTCAAAAAATTCCCTTGAGTGGTCAATCTGTTGTAAAAACAGACTTATTCACTTACCAGATTAAAGTCAGATAATTCTTTAATAACCTCTTGAATCTGACAATCAAATTGAACACAGCCATCTGCTGAGATAAGTGGTGTGGGAATTTGTGGATTGCCGTGGTCTTAGAATGGTACCCATAGGTTAATATAACATGATCTGTCTAAGGCTTGCAAACACCAGATGGCCATGACTAACTCGGGAAAGAATGTAGCAAACAAGATAAGTTCTTTTGTTTGTACCATACTATAAAGACGGGGACCTTCCAGTTGAATTCGGACTTCACCTATGGGCTGGGTTCGCGACCGGTGCCAAGGAACTTGAGGATATCTCTCGACCAGCCGTCGCTGCGGGGTCCCCGACGGGCAGAAGGACGTGAGATTATTGCTTGTAGTTGTGTAAATACAATAAAGTAACATTTAGCAGTCAGTTGTCTCCTTTTGATTACACTAACATCAGTCAGATCGGAACAAAGCGTTACCCTATAACGTAACAAGTGGTTCTGTAGCTTTTAAAACTCAGCCAAGCATTCATGATGGACTCGGCTGTCAAAAACAAACCCTGGGAAATGTAAACAATGGAGTCTATTGAAACTGAAAAAAGGAGATGGCCTTGTTTTCAAAGCTATACCTGTCAATCAAAGCAGCCCAGGAGCAAGTGACTGCTTTTTATTTTATCTAAGTGAAAGCAGCTGAAGGTTTTCTTTCAATTTAAAAGTATTCTGATGTATCTCAACAGTTAAACAAAGCTTGTCAATGTAATGATCAACTTACCTTTTCAGGATAGAGCCCTATGATGAGTCACTGCAGTCAAAATACATCTACAATGCAGTATCTAATGGTGAAATTTGAAGTTGTCAAAACATTTAACACTTACCTGTCAGAATGATTCTGACTCCTCAGCAGGCTTCCCCTGGTGGTCATGAATTCTTCAATGAGGCAGGATTTTTTGAGGGATTTCAAAACTCACATCAGCGCACGAAAATAGCTGGGGGAGGAAATTCAAAATTCCTTTCGGGTTCACAATGGCGACCCCGACCATTGTCGTGTGCAGAGTTGTGACCAAAAGCCTTCCTGCCTCATGAAAAGGCCACATGAAAATAGCACAGGGTCTGGAAGGCACTGCAAATTTGAGATTAGTGCAAAACATTCTAAGCTTTTGTCATTCCTTCGTTCCCAATCGCTCAAGATGGGCAGGATGGCACAGTCATTGGGTGCAGATGATGGAGAGATGGGGTTTCCCTCAGACCTGGTGACAGAGCTAAATATGATGTTGCCACATCATAGCACTCGCTCGTTTTGAATCGCTGTTGCCATTAACTGAAATGTCAAGTGTTACAGAATGCAGACTTTGAACCTTTTCCACTTGTCAGTTCTAATCAACGTCTTGAATCTCCCACAGGTCTTTCAGTGGTGATGGTGGAGCAGGAGCAGAAGCAGGAGCAGGCCGAGTTGCCATCAGAGGAAGGCGAGTATTCTGAAGTCGCACTGACACATGATTCCTGTACAACCTCCACCAGTGGAGATACAGACACCTCATTGGGTATTGCATCAGAGATAGATAGGTTATCTCGTGATGAGGTGCATATCATGTGAGCAGGAGCATGTGCTGAAGATAGACAGCAGTGGAGACTCTCTCTTGGAGGACACAGAGCACTCCAAGCTCTGCTCAGCTGCATGTAGATGCTGTGCCTTAGAGGCCATCTATGTGATGGGAACTTGTTGAGCAGCCATAGGAAAGGTGCATGCTTCTGTCAGATTTCCAGATGCACTCTTGGAGAGAGATTACCATGTCAATCATGGTTCAGTTGTCGCACAATTACTTCTGACTTAGAAGGTTGTGAGTTCAAGTCCCACTCCAGGACTTGAGCACAAAAATCAAGGCTGACTCTTCAGTGCAGTACTGATGGAGTGCTTCACTGTCAGAGGTGATATCTTTCAGATGATATGTTAAACCCAGGCCTTGTCGGCCCCTTAGGTGGATGTAAAAGAAACCCATATTTTGAAGAGAAGGGGGCTTAACTAACATCACAAAAACAGGTTATCTGGTCATCATTACAATGCTGTTTTATGGGAGTTTGCTATACGCAAATTGACTGCTGTGTTTCCTACATTACAACACTTCAAAAAGTACTTTATTTGACTGGAAAATGCTTTTGGATGCCCTGTTGTGAAAGGCACTATGTAAATGCAAGTCTTTCTTCCTACCAGACAAGTCCATCTTAAACATGAATGCCTTGATGGCTCAGGGATTTGGCCTGATGTCCACCTCCATAGAAAGAGTGGTCCCCTGCATGGAAATTCACACAGAGCAGGCCACCAAGTTTGTACTGGCTCAGACTAATGGCCTGAACACTCAATCTGCCACTTCACACAGGAAGGAGGAAAGCCTCACCATGATAGGTCAATGCCTCACTGACATTCAGCAAAGTTCTCTCCAGCTCTTGGTTAGCACGGACATGCAGATGGACCACGAGAGGAAGTATGTTGAAAAGGCTCATGGCAGTGAGGAATTTCCTTAAGATGCACCCAATTCTCACCCCTTGGCACCCCCACCTCAGACAGAGCCTCACACGCTGCCTTCTGCCCCGATGACTGAGCAATACCCTGCACAGCTGCAGGTGGTGAAGACCTCAAAGGCTGCAAAGCCCAGAGGACATCTGCCACCGACATCTCATCTGTCAGAGCAGGAGTACGAGCAGCCTGTTTCTAGTTCAGCTGAAGCCATAGAGGTAGCACTGTGTAGTAGTAATAGAGAGAAGGACTCATTAGTTGCACAAGGGGATTCACTTGGGTATTTATAACAATGTTCACAGTGTTAAGTGTATAGTTATTTAAATAAATCAAGTATTTCATTTGAACTCTTCATTCTCCTGCCACCTACTTTGTTAGATCCTCAATTCCAAATGGACAGTAGCCTTCATGTGAATGGTAGGTTGTAAAAGGAAGAAAGAGTGTGGATTTTTAACTTGGGAATAATTTGTGTCATAGGGTGGGGTGGGGGCAGGTTTACCATTGTACTGCTATGTGGCCTCACGCACCAGATGAGCTGAAGCATACCTGTATGAGGCCTTCACAGCTTCTCCTGCACTCAGGTAGGATGCAGGCACCATGGTGACCTGGATTCTCCTCTTCCTCCTCAGATTCTGATCATTCTGTAACTTCCTCCATCTACAGCTCCACTCCTTTCTGCAGCATGATGTTGTGAAAGCCACAGTAGACCATAACCATTCTGTAGATCCTTGCTGGTACATACTGAAGGTTGCCCCCAGAATACTCCAGGTCATCTTCAGCAACCCAGTACCTTGTTCTATGACCTCCCTTGTGGTCATGTGGCTTCTGTTTTATTGCTCCTCTGTGTAAGTGGTAAGATTCCTCACAGGATTCATCATCCAGGCCCTCAGAGGGTTGCCCTTGCCTCCAAGGAGCCACCCACTGATGCTATGTGGAAGTGTGAAAGCCTATAAGGGTGTGACCACCACAGAATGAAGGAATAATGCTGGTTCCCAGGATGTCTTTTACAGACATGAGTGAACAGAATCAGAATTATTGAACAGAAAGGCAGAGTATTATTTAAATGGTGATATATTGGGAAATATGGATGTACAAAGGGATCTGGGTGCCCTTGTACACCAGTCAATGAAAGTAAACAGGCAGGTGCAGCAAGCAATTAGGAAGGCAAATGGTATGTTGGCCTTCATTGCAAGAGAATTCAAGTTCAGAAGTAGGGATGCCTTACTGCAGTTATACAGAGCCTTGGTGAGACTACACCTGGAGTATTGTGTGCAGTTTTGGCCTCCCTACCTAAGAAAGGATATACTTGCCATAGAGGAAGTGCAGTGAAGGTTCACTAGGCTGATATTGGGAATGGCAGGACTGTCGCACGAGGAGAGATTGGTTTGACTGAGCCTGTATTCACTAGAGTTTAGAAGAATGAGGGGAGATCTGATTGAAACGTATGAAATTCTAACAGGGCTAGACAGACTAGATGCAAGGAGAATGTTTCCCCTGGCTGGGGAGTATAGAACCAGGGGCCACAATCTCAGGATATGGGGCAGGCTATATAGAACTGAGATGAGGAAAAATTTCTTCACTCAGAGGGTGGTCAACCTGTGGAATTCCCTACCACAGAAGGCTGTGGAGGCTGGGTCACTGAGTATATTCAAGAAAGAAATTGATAATTTTTTGGATATTAGGGGCATCAAGGGGTATGGAGAGAAAATGGGAATATGGCGCTGAGATAGAGGATCAGCCATGATCATAGTGAATGGTGGAGCAGGCTCGAAGGGCCGAATGGCCTACTCTTGCCCCTAGTTTCTATGTTTCTTGAGGACACATACCAGTGGAACATTGAGGGAGTGGAATCCCTTCTGATTGCTAAACACTCCAGGATGATCTGAGGCAACTTGATTGCCACATGTGTGCATTGAGTGACTCCCTGTAGCTGTGCGAATCCAGTCACTGCAGCAAATACACAAGTACTCTATGCCTGACTGCCCTCATCAGTGTGAAAGTGGACATAAGTTGTGGCCTTAGCAAACAAGGCATTGTTCCCCTGAGAATTACACTTATGTGCAGCAAGTTGTGATGTTGTAAAATTCTGCCAATGTCACCAGCAGAACCTTGGAAGGAGTGGGAGGTGAAGAAATTCAGGGCTGTGTGTCACCATGACAGCCACTGTCAATATGTGCTCAACTGACCCCTTGAAAGGAAGTCTTGTTTCATACAGGAAGCTGCAGATATCAGCAACTACCTGCTTCAAGAGCCTGAGCCCCCGGGCCACTGTTGCTGCATTATGTCAAGGAAGCTGATCTTCTGCTTGTATACCAAGTACTGGGGTATCAGCTCCTTTGAGCTGGAGGCCTGTGTCCATCTCCTCTGTCCTGTGGAGCAATATGTGGCCACAGAGAAGGCAGTTGGTGTTGATATGCCTCCTGCTGCTGCTCTCGATGTGACTCCTCCTGCTGCTGCTGCTGTTGGTGGTGTGACTCCTCCTGCTGCTGCTGCTGCTGTTGGTGGTGTGACTCCTCCTGCTGCTGCTGCTGCTGTTGATGTGCCTCCTGCTGCTGCTGCTGCTGCTGTTGATGTGACTCCTCCTCCTGCTGCTGCTGTTGGTGTGACTCCTCCTCCTGCTGCTGCTGTTGGTGTGACTCCTCCTGCTGCTGCTGCTGCTGCTGTTGGTGTGACTCCTCCTGCTGCTGCTGCTGCTGTTGTTGGTGTGACTCCTCCTGCTGCTGCTGCTGCTGTTGGTGTGACTCCTCCTGCTGCTGCTGCTGCTGCTGTTGGTGTGACTCCTGCTGCTGCTGCTGCTGCTGTTGATGTGACTCCTCCTCCTGCTGCTGCTGTTGGTGTGACTCCTCCTGCTGCTGCTGCTGCTGCTGCTGTTGGTGTGACTCCTCCTGCTGCTGCTGCTGCTGCTGCTGTTGGTGTGACTCCTGCTGCTGCTGCTGCTGTTGGTGTGACTCCTGCTGCTGCTGCTGCTGCTGCTGTTGGTGTGACTCCTCCTGCTGCTGCTGCTGCTGCTGTTGGTGTGACTCCTGCTGCTGCTGCTGCTGCTGTTGGTGTGACTCCTGCTGCTGCTGCTGCTGCTGTTGGTGTGACTCCTGCTGCTGCTGCTGCTGCTGTTGATGTGACTCCTCCTCCTGCTGCTGCTGTTGGTGTGACTCCTCCTCCTGCTGCTGCTGTTGGTGTGACTCCTCCTGCTGCTGCTGCTGCTGTTGGTGTGACTCCTCCTCCTGCTGCTGCTGTTGGTGTGACTCCTCCTGCTGCTGCTGCTGTTGTTGGTGTGACTCCTCCTGCTGCTGCTGCTGTTGTTGGTGGTGTGACTCCTCCTGCTGCTGCTGCTGTTGTTGGTGGTGTGACTCCTCCTGCTGCTGCTGCTGCTGCTGTTGGTGTGACTCCTCCTGCTGCTGCTGCTGCTGCTGTTGGTGTGACTCCTCCTGCTGCTGCTGCTGCTGTTGGTGTGACTCCTCCTGCTGCTGCTGCTGCTGTTGGTGTGACTCCTCCTGCTGCTGCTGCTGCTGTTGGTGTGGCTCCTCCTGCTGCTGCTGCTGCTGTTGATGTGACTCCTCCTGCTGCTGCTGCTGCTGCTGTTGGTGTGGCTCCTACTGCTGCTGCTGCTGCTGTTGGTGGTGTGACTCCTCCTGCTGCTGCTGCTGCTGTTGGTGGTGTGACTCCTCCTGCTGCTGCTGCTGCTGCTGCTGTTGGTGTGACTCCTCCTCCTGCTGCTGCTGCTGCTGCTGTTGGTGGTGTGACTCCTCCTCCTGCTGCTGCTGCTGCTGCTGTTGGTGGTGTGACTCCTCCTCCTGCTGCTGCTGCTGCTGCTGTTGGTGGTGTGACTCCTCCTGCTGCTGCTGCTGCTGTTGGTGGTGTGACTCCTCCTGCTGCTGCTGCTGCTGTTGGTGGTGTGACTCCTCCTGCTGCTGCTGCTGCTGCTGCTGTTGGTGTGACTCCTCCTGCTGCTGCTGCTGCTGTTGGTGTGACTCCTCCTGCTGCTGCTGCTGCTGTTGTTGATGTGACTCCTCCTCCTGCTGCTGCTGCTGCTGTTGGTGTGGCTCCTCCTGCTGCTGCTGCTGCTGCTGTTGGTGTGACTCCTCCTGCTGCTGTTGTTGGTGTGACTCCTCCTGCTGCTGCTGCTGCTGTTGTTGTTGATGTGACTCCTCCTCCTGCTGCTGCTGCTGCTGTTGGTGTGACTCCTCCTGCTGCTGTTGTTGGTGTGACTCCTCCTGCTGCTGCTGCTGTTGGTGTTGGTGTGACTCCTCCTGCTGCTGCTGCTGCTGTTGGTGTGACTCCTCCTGCTGCTGCTGCTGTTGCTGATGTGACTCCTCCTGCTGCTGCTGCTGCTGCTGTTGGTGTGACTCCTCCTGCTGCTGCTGCTGCTGGTGTTGGTGTGACTCCTCCTGCTGCTGCTGCTGCTGTTGGTGTGACTCCTCCTGCTGCTGCTGCTGTTGGTGTGACTCCTCCTGCTGCTGCTGCTGCTGTTGGTGTGACTCCTCCTGCTGCTGCTGCTGCTGTTGTTGGTGTGACTCCTCCTGCTGCTGCTGCTGCTGTTGGTGTGACTCCTCCTCCTGCTGCTGCTGCTGTTGGTGTGACTCCTCCTGCTGCTGCTGCTGTTGCTGATGTGACTCCTCCTGCTGCTGCTGCTGTTGGTGTGACTCCTCCTGCTGCTGCTGCTGCTGCTGTTGGTGTGACTCCTCCTGCTGCTGCTGCTGCTGTTGGTGTGACTCCTCCTGCTGCTGCTGCTGGTGTTGTTGGTGTGACTCCTCCTGCTGCTGCTGCTGCTGTTGGTGTGACTCCTCCTCCTGCTGCTGCTGCTGCTGTTGGTGTGACTCCTCCTCCTGCTGCTGCTGTTGGTGTGACTCCTCCTCCTCCTGCTGCTGCTGCTGTTGGTGTGACTCCTGCTGCTGCTGCTGTTGGTGTGACTCCTCCTCCTCCTGCTGCTGCTGCTGTTGGTGTGACTCCTCCTCCTGCTGCTGCTGCTGTTGGTGTGACTCCTCCTGCTGCTGCTGCTGGTGTTGTTGGTGTGACTCCTCCTGCTGCTGCTGGTGTTGATGTGGTTCCTCCTGTTGCTGCTGCTGTTGTTTGTGGCTTCTGCTGGTGCTGGTGTTGATGCACCTCCTGTTGCTGTTGGTGTGGCTGCTCCTGCATTTCCTCACCAGAGGGCCATGATAGCTGCAAAGATTTCTCCCAGGCTGCAGTGGAGGCTGACAGCAGGGAAGATCAGATCAAAGTGAATAAAATCCAAAGCAAACGAAATAACTTCCAGGAAGCTGAAAATCACTTTTGAAGCAGTGAAATCAGGTTGTTAAAACAAATGCTGTGAAAACTATCTTTTTACATAGGCAACCCGGCAGCTAGGGAAGCAACTAGGGAATTTCACTGTTTAAAGGCTTTCCAACCATGGATTGATCTGACTCCCTGTTTTACTCTTGCCTTGTTGACTCTGATGAACTCCACACATCTTAGGAAACCTGTATATTGGGTGTTAAAGCCAAAATTTAGAGTTAAAGACTCAGTTAATTGATTATTTAAATATTTAAATGACTGATCCAACAGCTCAATGGGGCAATCCCACATGCGTCCAACTGCACTTTTGTGAAACCCCCAGGTGGGTGGGATCATGTCAGGTCTACTATTCGCAGGATTTTAACACCCCACCCCTCTTGTCAATTAAAGACTCTGCTCTGTGAGCCTGTGTCTGTGTGTGTGTCTGTGTGCACGTGTGTGACAAAAAGAAAGAGAAAAACACAAAGAGGTAAGAGAACAACTACAAACCTGCGACAACATTGATTTCACATGTGCAGCAGTTTTTTCTCTTCTCTTACTCCTACTTGGAATGAAGGCCTCACTGACCAGGCTGTTATTTATTTCCCATCGCTAAATGCCATTGAGATGATGGCAGTGAGTTGGCTTCTTCAACTGCAGCAGTGGATGTGGTGAAGGTACAGCCACAGTACCTGTTAGCTAGGCAGTTCCAGGATTCTGACCCAGTACCAATGAAGGAATGGTGATATATGCCCAAGTCAGGATAGTGGGTGACTTAGAGAGGAACTTGGAGCCGGCTGCCCTCGTTCTTCTAAGGCGGTAGAGTTTGCAGGCTTGGGTGGCTGCCAAAGAGGCTTTTGTTTTACGCATAACTCCAAGTAGTCTCTTATTTATTTTCTTAGTGAGAAAGAGAACCTGTGGTCAGGACTTTCCTCAGCAGCTGCAGTTTTGCTGGTTGAAATTCAAAATAAATTTATATTTAAGCAGTTGTGTGTTCATTTACTGTTCCAGTGAGGTGGAGACAGAGATTTTAACCTTTACCACTAACTGAAGCCTCCATGGGGCTTCAGTCTCAGCAGGTATAAGGAAGGGGTAAGCAAGTGGGAGTTGAGTTTTGGCTCCAAACAGCAGCCATTGTGAGCACTGGCGAGCCTTGGCAGGGAGGGCGGAACACCGCGGGCAATGGCATTTACAGTGGGGAGAAGGAGAAAAAGTGCCAGAGGTACGGGCCAACAGACCACCAGAGTGGCATTTTGATGCTAGAACTTGTGTGGGTGGCAGAAGGGGTGGAAGGCAGTACTGTTATGATGTGGCAGGTGATGGGTGCCATGTGGACCAAATCCACAAGGGAAACTTGGCTACGCTTTCACAACGGTTTTGCAATTTGTATTTATGATGAGAAGATTTGTGCACTGAACTCAGAAGTAATGAGTCCATTAACACCTTTAGAGATTTTAAAAACTAAATTCAAACATTTATTAACAAAAGAAAAGATTTCAAGCACGTATATAAGATTACAGTTACTTAATACTATCACAAATCCCCAAATTCCTAATTAACCTGACTCCAAACTATACAACACCATTAAAGCAACTGTCCATAATAGCTTTTAAATTTAAATAGCAAGCCATCAAGTTTATCACAGCACCTACTCAGTAGTGGAACTCCAAAGGCTTTCCTCCACCTCTGGTTACTGGACACAGCAGACTTCTGCTAAAGCGGCTGGAGGCTTCCCCAAAGGCTCTTTTATACAGTCCCCTTAGATCTTACATGACACCACGCCCCCACCCCCCCAGCATAGCCTTCCATTCTCTTTATATATGTTTCTCTCTCCTTAATCTGTAAATTCCATTGTTCTGTATGTCTTTGGAAATTTACTTTTCCTATAATGTAAAAATCTTTCATAAGACCATAAGATATAGGAGCAGAAATTAGGCCATTCAGCCCATCGAGTCTGCTCCGCCATTCAATCATGGCTGATAAGTTTTTCAACCCCATTCTGCTGCCTTCTCCCCGTAACCTTTGATCCCCTTACCAATCAAGAACCTATCTATCTCGGTCTTAAATACACTCAATGAACTGGCCTCCACAGCCTTCTGTGGCAATGAATTCCATAGATTCACCACTCTCTGGCTAAAGAGGTTTCTCCTCATCTCTGTTCTAAAAGGTCTTCCCTTTACTCTGAGGCTGTGCCCTGGGGTCCTAGTCTCTCCTACTAATGGAAACATCTTCCCCACGTCCACTCTATCCAGGCCTTTCAGTATTCTGTAAGTTTTAATCAGATCCCCCCTCATCCTTCTAAACTCCATCCATCAAGTATAGACCCAGAGTCCTCAAATGTTCCTTATATGTTAAGCCTTTCATTCCTGGGATCGTTCTCGTGAACCTCCTCTGGACCCTCTCCAGGGCCAGCACATCCTTCCTGAGATACGGGGCCCAAAATTGCTCACAATATTCTAAATGTGGTCTGACCAGAGCCTTATAAAGCCTCAGCAGCACATCCCTGCTTTTATATTCTAGTCCTCTCGAAATAAATGCCAATATTGCATTTGCCTTCCTAACTACCGACTCAACCTGCAAGTTAACATTAAGAGAATCCTGGACTAGGGCTCCCAAGTCCCTTTGCACTCCAGACTTCTGAATTCTCTCCCCATTTAGAAAATAGTCTATGCTTCTATTCTTCCTACCAAAGTGCATGACCTCACACTTCCCCACGTTGTATTCCATCTGCCACTTCTTTGCCCATTCTCCTAACCTGTCTAAATCCTTCTGCAGCCTCCCTGCCTCCTCAATACTACCTGTCCCTCCACCTATCTTTGTATCATCTGCAAACTTAGCCAGGATGCCCTCGGTTCCTTCATCTAGATCATTAATGTATAAAGTGAAAAGTTGTGGTCCCAACACTGACCCCTGCAGAACTCCACTAGTCACCGGCCGCCATCCTGAGAAGGACCCCCTTATCCCCACTCTCTGCCTCCTGCCAGACAGCCCATCTTCTATCCATGCTAGTACCTTTCCTCTAACACCATGGGCTCTTATCTTACTGAGCAGCCTCCTGTGCGGCACCTTGTCAAAGGCCTTCTGGAAGTCCAAGTAGATGACATCCATTGGCTCTCCTTTGTCTAACCTACTCATTACCTCCTAAAAGAATTCTCACAGATTTGTCAGGCATGACTTCCCCTTGATGAAACCATGCTGATTTTGCCCGATTTTACCGTGAACTTCCAAATATTCTGAAATCTCATCCTTAATAATGGACTCTTAAATCTTACCAACGACCGAGGTCAGGCTAATCGGCCTGTAATTTCCTGTCTTTTGCCTCACTCCCTTCTCAAACAGGGGGGTTACACTAGCGATTTTCCAGTCCTCTGGGACTCTCCCTGACTCCAGTGATTCCTGAAAGATCGCTAACGCCTCCACTATCTCTTCAGCTATCTCCTTCAGAACTCTGGGGTGTAATCCATCTGGTCCAGGTGATTTATCCATCTTCAGACCTTTCAGTTTTCCTAGCACCTTCTCCTTGGTAATGGCCACCATACTCACCTCTGCCCCCCCGACTCTCTTGAACTTTGGGGATGTTACTCGTGTCTTCCACTGTGAAGACTGACGCAAAGTACCTATTCAGTTCCTCCGCCATTTCTTTGTTCCCCACTACTACTTCTCCAGCGTCATTTTCCCAAGGCCCAATGTCCACTTTTGCCTCTCTCTTACCCTTTATATATCTAAAAAAACTCTTGCAATCTTCTTTTATATTACTGGCTAGTTTACCCTCATATTTAATCTTCTCCCTCCTTATTTCTTTTTTAATTGTCCTCTGTTGGTCTTTGTAGGCTTCCCAATCCCCTGGTTTCCCACTGCTCTTTGCCGCATTGTATGCTTTCTCTTTAGCTTTTATGCTGTCCCTGTCTTCCCTTGTCAGCCATGGTTGCCTCGTCCTCCCTTTAGTATGCTTCTTCTTCCTAGGGATGAATTTTTGCTGTGTCTCTCAAATTACTCCCAGAAACTCCTGCCATTGCTGTTCCACTGTCACGCTGCCAATATGGTCAGCACTATTGGGACAAATAAACACATTGCTTGGCCTTGCTTATCTTGCTAGTTGTAAACATCCTATCATCCCTTTGAAACCCAAACAACCCCTTCACATATCTAAAAATGCAAATTTCCTTCACACCTTATATGCTAAGTCCCCATCCATGTTTACTCATTGGCATTTCAAATGCCTTTTACCCCTAACTTCTTTTGATAATTTCAAACTTGCAGTCTATCTGACTCTAATTCAATTAAATTACACAGACAGAATCATCTACACTCACGACCATAAACCTTCTTTACAATAAACCACAATAACATAATAAAAAATGTTAGTTTCATGACAGCATACCAACACCGAGTGAATCTAAAGAACATGCGCCTCATTCAGCCAAGTTTTGGCATCTCCAATTAGGAGGAGAATCTGACAGGGAGAAAGCTGCAGTAACAGGGCAGCAGCACCCAAAGGGGCAGCAGGAGTTCAAGCCTCAGTTCAAGCCCAGGAGGAGCACGGAGGAGAAGAGCACAGAGGTGGATGCAACCTTGCTTGATCTCGTGGCCTGGTCTCCTCCCGTTCCGTCCTGGGGGAAGACGACCTCCTGCCTGGACCGAACAGCCTGGAGGGGAACCTGCAGGGAAGCATCGCTAAACAGTGGGGCCACCTCTCTGCCGATGTCCCTCTCAGACTTCACTGTTGCTGTGACAGTTCAGAAGAGGCAGCCCTTTAAAGATGGCACCAGCACACCCAGATCTCACACTGCCACCAACACCTACTGGGTTCCTCCTTCACCTGCTGGCAGTTAATTGGTTGGCCGCTGCATAATTCCAGTTCACCGCCCATCTCCCACTCCCAAATGGCAGCACCTCCCTCTTCTGGTCCCAACAACAGGGCCATGGGCTTTGCCAAAAAAATCAGCCCAGAGTTAACTTTTCAGGCCAATGACCTTTCATGCACGTATATATGGAACTCCATATTGTATAGAGGCTGGATCCAAGTTCTTAGCTGATGATTCAAAAATCCGTTTTGTGAGAACTCAGTGTAACATTTTTACACATGTTTAAAAATAGAGAAGCTATCTTTCAGAAGATTATAGCTCTGCATTATTCCAAGTATCTGTGATTATTCTGAGTACCTTTAAGCACTTTAAGCACTTATTGTCTTGTTGACTACTAATGCACAAAAGTGCTGAGACCTTTTAGCAGAGATTTCTGAGTGAGTGATGTTGATGTTCTATAAAGGGAAAACACTGTCTTGTTTTAAAAGTCTCTCATCCTCTTTGCAGTTATGGTAAAAAGGAGGCTGTTCCTCTGTGAAGGGCTTAAACGTGAAAGGTGACTTGATTAAGGCGGCTGAAAGAAATCAGTACTCCATTATTTAGGAAGAGAGGAAGAAACCAGAAGACTACAGACCTGTCAGTTTAACATCAGTTGTGGAGAAGTTACTGGAATTTATCAGCAGGGCCAGGGTGGCTGAGCAGATATACAAGTATGAGTTGATCGAAGAGTCAGCATGGATTTTTGTAGGATGCGTCAAGAATCGCCAGCTCAATGCTATCCTCCCACGATGGATGCAATAGAGTTGTGGTGTGGGTAAAAAATTTCAAATGGTTGATAGCTCTCCCACTCGCCATGCATGCTTTTGTTGGCAGGTTTTGAGGATCGCAAGTGTTCTGCCTTGGACGCTTCATTAACACGTTTAAATTAGGCTCACACAGTGCAACATAAGTGCCTTTTATAGCACTCCTTGCAGCCCAGGGGGAACCAAAATGTTGCCCCCAGTCCCACAAGGAAACTTTCAGTTTCTTCCCTTCCAATTACCTCTCATCCCCTAACCAACCCAGGCCTCAATCTCCAAGCTTCCCCTCTCCGATTGCTTCTCATTTTCCGCCCCCCCCGCTCCACAACCTCCAATCTCTGACATTCCCCCTTCCCAATAGCTGGGGACTGTCCCCAAGGATCCCCAGCTGCAGCTTCCTGCTGTTAGTTTTTCTGCCCGGCAGACAGCTTGCCTGTCCATTTGGCAGGAAATAGAAGAAAAAGCTATCACGAGGTCCTGCTATCACACTTGTCCACAAGGGTGCTGGATGAGGAAACAATCAATGACTTCAAAAGGAAATTGGATGGGCACTTGAAGAAAATAAACTTGCAGGGCTATGGGGAATGAGCGGAGAATTGAGATCTACTGGATTTCTCCATGGGGAACTGGCATAGACTTTATGGGCCAAATGGCCTCCTTCTGTGCCGTAAATAAATGACAATATGACCTCTGCATCTCGGGTCTCACTGGGTTTATCGCACCCTATCATGGTCCCCCACATCCTGCCTGTGCCCCCTTTAAATATCAAGACTTCTGAGTCATGGGGATTAAATTGGATAACCCCTGACAATAGGTACAAGGATCATTAAAAAAATGAACTTGGGTTGCCTGTAATCGTAAAAGATTGCTGTATGCACCACTACCCACATCACCCATCCCCCCCCACGCTCACCGCCACCCCCCCCCCCCACTGTTGCTTATTGTCTGCATGCATCATCAGAGAACTTGATGTTATGAGTGCCAGCATATACATGTGATGTTCCAAAGGATGTGTCCTGGGGTCTCAGCTTTTCACCATATATATCAATAACTTGGATGAAGGCCTAGGGAGTTGTAAATCCAGGTTTGCAAATGGTACTAAGTTAGGGAAATGCAGTAAGTATTGCGGATGGAAGCTGGAAGTTAAAAAGAGACACAGGCAGTTTATCTGAGAAAAACTGGCAGATGGATCTCAGTGTAGGGAAGTGAAAGGTTATCCACTTTCGATCCAGGGAAGAGAAACGATAAGCACCTAGATCTTCCAGTCAGCAGAAATGCTGGGTGCATTGCCACTGCCCGTGGAGATTTTATCCACCCAACACGACTGCCCATTTTTTCAAGGATCCTCCAATCCCGGGCTGACACAGAAATGGGCAGCACAATGCTGCCTGTCTAAGACCAGTGAGCAGAGTAAAGTCAGGGGAAGGAGAGGATAGGCCTGCTTTTTATGGCCCTATTGGCTGTATTCAGGTAAGATTTAAAGATTCAGTTTTTTTTTTAAGAATGAGTGCAGGTTAGTGAATGGGTAAGGGAATAGGTGAGTGGACGAATAAGTGAATAGGTTAGCGGGTGAGTGAGTGAATGGGTGGGCAGGGGAGGTGGGTGAGTGAATAGGTGGGAAGGTGGCTTATTGTGGAGTTAGACGGGTTGGGTCGGGGGTGTAGTCAAGTGCTTGAGGAGTAGTCAGGTTTTCGGGTGGGTGGTCAGGTCAGGATTGTGGTCAGTTAGTGGGTGTAGTCAGGTGGTCGGGGAGGTAGTGGGGTCAGGGAGGTGGTTGGGTAATTGGGGCTAGTCGCGTGGTGGGGGTAGTTAGGGGGTTGTTAGACCAAGTTTCAAACTGTTGAACATTTCCAGAGTAAATACGCAGGAAAGTCCTGTGTATCTAGCCCAAGTCTCTGCTCAAGATTGGAGACTTTTTCAAAGAGTCCTAGACAGCAGGGAATCAGCCCATTGGAAGTTTAAACTTCATGCATAACTCCCATGTATGTCTGCGCATCCGGACTTCCGCAGGGTCTTGATGTGCATCTCCTGATATAAGATTTCCTTCCCTAAAGGACATTGGTGAACCAGAAGGGTTTTTTGCAACAATCCAATAGTGTCATGGATACCATTACTGATACTAGCCTTTTAATTCTAGACTTAATAATGAACCAAATTTATGTTCCCCTGCTGCCGTGGTGACATTGGAACTTATGTCTCAGATCATTGGTTGAGGGCTCTGGATTACTAGTTCATAATCCAGTCTCACCACCGCCTTCTCAAGGGCATTTAACAATGGGCAATAAATGCTGGCTTAGCCAGTGATGCCCACATCCCATGAATGAATATAAGTTACATCAGCACATTTCAGTGAGCTTAAAAAACAGTGAGGGTGCATTTAAAAGACCTGATTAAATAATGTACAGCTTGAAAAAAATGAATATTTTATTGAATTTTTGGAAAATGTGTTGGATAGCATTACTAAATAAGTCATATTCACATTGGTTGGACTTTAATTTAATATTTATAAATTTGAGAAAGGGTAATGGAATTGAAGATTCAAAATTATTGCCGAAAGCTCAATGAATTAATGTATAAACAGATGCGAATTATATATTTACTGATTTGGCCAGTAGCTTGGAGTAGCAGTGAATGAATTATTCATTTTAAATTCAAAGTTGGACATATTTGATTGGATATGGAATATACAAAATTATGCATGGGTAGAAGAATTAAACATGGAAGATTAATGAATTTACAATGAAGATAGAATGATTTATTTACTTACGTTTTGAAAGGTTAGGGATTCTTACTAATTTGTTTGTAAGCTGGCTGTTGTGTGCTAAACACGTGTCAGAGCTGATGAATGCCGGAATTTTTCCCTAACACTCAGACTGGCTAAGTAACATACAGTGGTATTTAGCGAATCATAGGCTAGGTCTGTGCGTATAGCCTCTGCACTACTCAAGGCGCTAACAGGTGAGTTTGCAGCCTTCTTTTCCACAGAAAGTCTCAATAATGCATTACTGGACTGCAATTCTCACCCATCAAAATTGCTTAAATGGTCTTTGCTAAAGAATATATTTAGGGGATAGGACAAAAAGCGACTTTGAAAACATAGAGGGATAGAATTTTTCTTCCTGCTGTGAAGGTGATGATGCAGCCACAACACGCATTCGAACCAGGGGACATGAGGCCCAGAACTTATTAGCATTAACTGATTGGGTTGCCAGTCCTGCCATGTCTCCACAGACAGCTGACCCATTCGAAGAAAGGAATATCAGGCCATTTGGCTCACTGATGGTGGTCCAAAATTAAGTCTCAGGAGGGAGGAGTGCAGAGTGCCAATGAGGTTGGGGCAATAGGTATCCTGTTGAGTTAGGGGAGCAGTCCTGCTCTCCCTGGCTCCACACGTTTTTTTGAAAAGAACTACATTTTTTAGTGGTCACCCAATAACTTCCTGAGAATCCTAAGCAGGGCTCCATTCATCAGAATTCAATTTAGCAGAGGGGTTTTAAGTCATGCATTAGGCCCTGTCATGTAAGGGGCCTAATATCAGCTTTAGGTGGCCATCAAGAATGTCTAAAAATTACATAATGTAATATTGGATTGGATGTTCCTTAGGCGTGGAACTTCGGTCTACAAAATTGGCCTTTGTTGTGCTCATTTTACAACCTATGAACTGGATACAATGATTTCTAATTTTTACCACATTACATGAAAATAATTGACTAAAAGTGAAAGAAATAATTTGGTAAACAAGAACAGAAAGAATAACTGTTGCATGAATGTATATAAGTATGTACAGCAGGATCAGAAACTAGGTGAGGTATGTTACAAACACGATGCAGACCTTCCTGGACACAAGTACCATGCAGGATAAGTACATGTGCATGAAATGTGCAACAATTTAACTCCGCGATTGCTAAGCTTGAAAGTCAACTAGACATATGCACTGTTATGCACATGAAATGGGGGAACATATCCATATACCTGGTATATGCAAAGCTGACAACCCTTGCTTATAATCTCAACCAAAGGCACTACCATACATTTGATGGAGCAAACCAACTGAATGTCTTGGTCAGCTGTGTATACAATTCTGCAGAATTCACTCTCCTAACTGTTATTTCTTCATGTATTCACAGGCTTTTGGTCCATGAATACCCATAAGGATCTTCTGGGGACAGTGCCTAGGCATCTTACATTCATAAGCAGTAACTCAGTTTAGGGCAGAATTTTCTCGTTGGCATGTGGGGGCGGGACCCGCACACTGATACGTAAAATGACGCGCGGTGATATCAGGTGAGCATCCCGATGTCACCGCAGGCCATCGCGATTTTTCTTTGGGCGGATGCATGATGATATCTGATGCGCACCTGCCATTAATTTAACCGGCCACTTAAGGCCCTTGAGGCACCAATTGACGGCGATTTTTCAGCGCCCGTACGATCTTCAGGTCGGTGCATGGGCGCAATGGGCAGGCAGGTAGGACACATTTGTATAAACCTCATCCACGGGCGTAATAAGAGGGCTCAGTGGGGTCGCGAGTGTGCTCTGTCAAATATTGATTTTTCAAAGTTACTTATACTTGCCTGTGTGACCTGCAATAATTCAAAACGCTTACCAGCTGCTTGGATTGGACTCACAACCTTCAGGTCAATGCTGAGGGGGTAGACCCTGATCCGGGCATAATCCAGGGAGGCAGGGACACCCGGGAGGCTTTAATCCAATGCACCTTCAGCTAGCACACCACTGGAGGCATGGACCTCCAGGACAATCCTCGGCTGGGGCTCCATACTTGATATGCAAGTGCAAAATCTGCCTGGATAGGAACATTAACTAAGAGCGTTGTTAATAAAGCTGAATGTCCCATAAATCACTCATAACATTATTGGTAACCATCCACCTGCAGAAGAAAAGAGGCACCTTCAGCCATGGTGACATATCTGAATTTAATATTACAACCAAAAGAACTTAAGAAAACAAAATGACAAAGGTGTTAAAAATCACACCAACTCAAAACAACATTGCGGGCCAACGCAAAAGCACCAATGATAAACCCGTGGTGTGCCTAAGGTGCCTTACGTTTATGTTTTCGGGTGCCATGTCTTGGTGCTGCCCCCTTGCTGGGAGTGGCATCTGAGACAGCCTGCTCACTCTGCTGTCCTGTTGGCCTCGATGACCTTGGCGGCCGTCCTCTGGCCCATGAGGCCTCTGCTGACCCCACCTGGGAGGGAGCTGCCAGTTCCACATCTGGCATCTCCCCAGTCGTAGCAGCCTCATCGGATGCAATGGTCACTGGCAGAGGGACTGAGGAGCTGCCGCCCTCATCCGGAGCGCCCTGAGAGGAGCCTGCAGAGACGACAGGCAACTGCTGCGCTGACATGAGGTCACTTTGGACCTCCCTGCTCACCGTGGATGGATGGGCACCGAGCGGGGAAACTTAGTGCCCAGACCATCTCCCACACTGGCATTGACCAGCTGAGGTCAATGCCGATGTGAGGGCTTGCTGGTCCGAGCGCATCCTCAGGAAGCCCTGATTGGTCTCCTGGTGGAGCCTCTCATGAGAGTCACCACTCTCTCCATGGAGGATGCGTGGCACTCGGCCATAAGGCTCATTGCATCGGCGATAGTTCGCGTAGACTCCTCCACCATGGACACCAAGCCAAGCATAGCCTCATGAACCTTCACCAGATGCCCCCACACACCCGGCCGCATTTCCTGCATTTGCTGCGTCACAAATGACTCCAGAGGTGCATCATCAGGCACCGACTGAGCATGTGCCTGGTCCCCTGCAGTCCTCCAACTGCTGGCACCATGGGCACTCTCTGTCTCTGCCAGCTCCTCCAGCGACTGTGAAGTGCCCTCACCGCTGTGACCTGGGACACTGGCCAATGTTCTAATTCCCACCGAGGTGCTAGTATCTGTGCTGATGCCTGCCTGGCAGAGATGGTGTGAGGCTGGTGAGTCCGTGACTTCAGGACCCTGAGGCGTGAGAGAGGGCCCCTGCTGCTCCTCCTCCCGGCCCTGCTCCTCTGATGCTGAAAGAAAGAACAAGGACATTGACATTGTCTCCATGTTAACTGATCCACTTTTTTCAATATTCATTTTTACTTTTTAACTTTTATTTTTTTATTCACTTATTTTTATTTTTATGTATTTTCATTTTTATTCATTGTTTTATCCCCACCTTTTTATCCTATTTTTGATCTTTTTTCGCACCACTGTCCCCTCCCCCCACTCCACCCCCACAAGGGTGTTCATGTTGTTATTTCCAGAGTGCTTACCCTTGTCCTGCTATTATCACATTCTGCTTTCTTACCTTAATGCATCCATCAGCACCTCCTTTAGCCAGTACCGCCACCATTAACACCCCCTTTGTTCATTACATCTTTGGCAATCTCTCCTTTGCCCCCACCTATCGCTGGCCTTTTATCCAGCTTCACCTGCTCCACCCCCCTTAAACATATAAATTTCATCACATTTTTACTTCTCTTTAGCCCTGAAGAAGAGTCTTATGGACTCAAAACATTAACTCTGTTTTTCTCCTCACGGATGCTGTTAGACCTGCTGAGTTTTTCCAGCATTTTCTGTTTTTGTTTCATATTTCCAGCATCTGCAGTACTTTGCTTTTAACTTTCTTGACTCCCCACAGTTAAGTCTGGGGCAGGAAGAATCAAGAATGGCCTTCCCGCCTGGAGGCCAATTGAAGCTCTTAAGTGGTCTTGTCACCGCTGGTATACAACTAGTGGGAGGAGGCAGCCAAGCCATGAAGGCAAGCTGCCAGCTAATCCTTGGCATGGAGGTCTGCAGACTGGTGGGGGTTTGGGGGTGAGGGGGTTGGTGGCGTTCCTCCTTCTCGGTCACCCTGTGCCCGATGGAGAGAGCCAATGGCAGCAAGGAATGTTCCCCATAAGAAGATGTAGTAGCATCCTCTTGTGGTCATTTGTGTGGATATGTATATAAGCAAACTGGAATAAACCAGTTGCACTTGAATATCAGAATATGTAAGCTCCAGTGTTTCTGTCCTGCAAAGGTATTATAGTCTGGCAATGAGGTAGGATTGTGGATCTTCCCTAGCCGAACAAATTTGGGCTGGAGAAGCTTCCAGCAAACAAGCAGAGCAACTGTGAAGCATTTTTTTTTGCTGTGAAATGAGTTTAAAAATCTGATCTTAGGGAAAAGGCTGCTTGTACTAATGAGTGGACTGACCTTCGAAGATGGCTGCATCAAAAGATGTTATTGGGCAACTGGGAGAGTATAGTCATGAGAGTCTTTCAGTGCATATGTGGAGTGGCTAGAGATGTATTTCACCGCTAATAATATCCTCAAAGATCCTGATAATCCAACTGTTGACGAGGGGAAGGGAAAGGGCGATCATTTTAGACCCAGAAGTATATGAAACGCTTA
Source organism: Cetorhinus maximus (assembly GCF_964194155.1). Classification (NCBI taxonomy): domain Eukaryota; kingdom Metazoa; phylum Chordata; class Chondrichthyes; order Lamniformes; family Cetorhinidae; genus Cetorhinus; species Cetorhinus maximus. The sequence continues at coordinate 139,985,649 of NC_135880.1, forward strand.
AGAATTTGCTCGCCCCTGCTAAGTCAAAATGCACGTCACTTTCGGACATTTTGTGTGAGCTTTAGCAGCAGAACAATTGCAAACCGTTGGAGATTACTGAAAGCTATCAGTTTGGGACAAGGAATCGGTTGCCCAATGAGGACATTAGAAGCTTTCTTGTGGCCCTGAAAAAGCTGTCCATCAATTGTAATTTTGGAGACTTTCAAGAGATAGGATTGTGGGGCAAATTTAAAAAGTGAACACATTTGCACTAAGTTGCTGACATTGCCAAATTTAATTTTCGACATAGCTTGCCAAGAAGCATTGTCCATGGACATGGTGGATGGTGACGCGAGAGAAGTCAGAGTTAACAACTGCCAGTCATCTGCTGAAGTAAATAAGCTGCAGTTGAGGAAGCAGAAGACCCCAGCAACAGCAGTTATTAGTAGCAGAGGTACAACAAAGTTCTTTTATCCGTGTCTATGTCAACACTGGGCACATAATTGTCCATTTGTGAAGGCAGAGTGCTACAGCTGCAAGAATAAGGGTAGTCTTGCCAAGGCATGTTGAAAGAACGTAAATGAGAAAATGCTGGCTGGAGGAAACAGCGGTCACCACATGCAGTTGTCGAGCAGCACCAGGTCGATGAGGGGTAGCACAAATATTTTCAACTCACAGGGCATTGTAGCCCAAGCAATGTTGGATGGACCTCTGATAAACATGTAGGTCGACTCGAGTGCATCCATTAGTGTGATTCCTGAATCGGTCTACCGTCAAATGTTAAGTGAGCATCAGCTGGAGAAATCACACATAGAATTATGAAGTTGTGGAGGAGAGAAATCCCTACCACGGAAAGTCTGTCGGTTCCACTCACATACAAGGAAAAATGTGCAAAATTGCTCATTGTTGTGGTGAAGGGTGGAAAACCAGCCTTGTCCGGATGAAACTGGTTAACACTTAAATTAAACTGGAATAAGCTTTTTTGCTTAGAAGTGAAATTCACAACACAAGATGACATGATCGCCAAGTACCCTCAGGTGTTTAGTCAAATCGGCAAACTGATTCAGGGATATAAGAACAATGTATGGGTTCAGAGGAAGACAAGACCAGTTCACTGCAGGCCTCAACCAGTGCCCTATGCTCTAAGGGAGAAAATTGACCATGAACTGAAAAGACTTGAGACGGAGAACATTCTCTCCAGAACAGAGTAATTGTGCTACTCCCTTAGTGGTAATACCAAAGTCAGAAGGGAGTGTAATAATATGTGGGGATTTTAAGGCAACCGTAAATCAGGCACTGGAATGTAATCCACCTGATACCTTGCCAAACATGGAGGATTTAAAAAATTCATTCATGGGATGCGGGCATCACTGGTTAGGTCAGCATTTATTGCCTGTCCCTAATTGCCCTTGATAGGTGGTGGTAAGCGGCCTTTTTGAACCGCTGCAGCCTGATCTGCTCACAAAGTTGTGAGGAGGCCAGATTTTTTCAAAATTAGATCTGACAAATGCATACCTGCAACTTGAGCTAGATGATGAGCCTAAGTCATAACTGACGATTAATACGCACATGGGTCTATTTCAGTTTCACAGGCTGCCATTTGGTGTTTCTTCAGCCCCTGGAACTTTCCAAGTGGTGAGGAACTAGATTTTTCAAGGAATTTGGAGAGTAGTGCGCTATTTGGATGACACAATTATTTCAGCTCCAAACAGGCAGTCCCATGATGACAGGATGAAAAAGGTGCTCCAATGTTTGGATAAGCATGGAGTTCAGGTAAAGGCACACAAATGTGAAATGTTTCAAAGCTCAAGGTATTTGGGTCACAGGGTAGACGAAGATGGGTTACATCCTCCCAAGAGTATGGCCCAAGCAATAAGAAATCCACCACCCCCTCAGAAAATCTCTTGAGTTCAGATCTTTCCTGGGCATAGCAAATTACTATGGTAAATTCATACCAAATATGGCAACCTTATTGCATCCATTGAATGAACACTCGAGGAAAGGCACTGGGGGAGGTGGTGGCCTAGTCACTGGACTAGTACTCAGAGAGCCAGGGTATTGCTCCGGGGGCCCAGGTTCAAATCCAATGGCAGATGGTGAAATTTGAATTCAATAAAAACCTGGAATTAAAAGTCTGCTGATGACCACAAAACCATTGCTGATTGTCGGAAAAACCCATCTGGCTGACTATTGTCCTTTAGGGAAGGAAATCTGCCATCCTTACCTGGTCTGGCCTACATGTGACTCCAGACCCACAGTAATGTGGTCGACTCTCAACTGCCCCCTGAACAAGGGCAATTGGGGGTGGGCAGCAAAAGCTGGCTTAGCCAGCGATGCCCACGTGCCATGATTGGATTTTTAAAAATTCCATGGAATTGAACAGAAGAGTGTGACAAAGCATTTCAGTTGTGTAAAAGCCAACTGGTAGATGGTACAATGCTTGTACATTGCAATGTGTCCAAAAGGGTTAAGCTAGCATGTGATACCTCTTCATTTGGAGGAGATGCTAGGATCTCTCACTTGTTGGATGATGACGAGGAGACAGACTGCATTTTCTGCATGCACCATCAGTGCCAGTGAGCGAAATTATGCTCAGATAGAATGTGAAGCATTGTCTTTGACTTTTGGAGTAAGAACATTTCACAAATACTTGTAAGATCATAGTTTCACAGTTGAATCTGATCATAAGCCACGTCAGCTATTTTGAATCCAAAGTCTCCAGTACCCACTTTAGCTGCAGCCTGAATGCAGAGATGGGCATTGGCTTAGTCTGCTTATCGGTACAATATTAAATACAGATGATCAGAAGATCATTGTAATACAGATACATTGTCTAGATTACCATCACCCTCAGAAGCAGAGTCAGACAGGGAAGATATATGTTTTTTTTCACACATATATGAATTCTCAGTCACAACTGATGACATTGGTAGAACTCACAGGGATGCTGTATTGGCAAGAGTATATGACTATGCTGCAAATGGGGGGCCAACACAGATACTGTATTTAGAAATCAGGACATTTTTTTTAATGTCAGCTGATAATGACTGTGTTATGTAGGGAGTCAGGGTTGTAATTCCTGAAAAGTACAGATTTTAGTTGCTATGTGATCTTCATGATCAACCCTTAGGGATGAACTTGACAAAGAGTCTAGCAAGAAGCTTTCTTTGGTGGCCAGAGTTAGATAAGGAAACAGAAGAGATAGTGAGACAGTGTAGAACATGTCAAGCAGTAGACAAGAAACTGCAATCAGTACCTTTGCAACTATGGAAATGGCCAGCTAGAACTGGCAGAGGCTGCACATAGATTTTTCTAGAATTTGAAGGGCAACAACTCTTCATTGTGCTAGCCATTCAAAATGGGTAAAGGGGTTTCCAATGAATCGAACAAAAACTCTTGTTATTTTGCAGAGTTTGTTTGCTGCTTATGAGTTCCCAAAGGAGTTTTGTTCAGAAGAATTTATAAAATTTATGAGAATGAACAGGATAAAACACACTCAAGTTCCACTCATTCTGCTCCAAATGGAGCAGCAAAGCACATAGGACAAATCATTAAGCGTGCTGTTGTTAAGTAAATGCTAGGTACAAATTGGAAGAAACGTCATATGTAATTGAATCACAAACTGGTGAATATTTTGTTTATTTACTGTAACACACCTCACACTACTACTGGCAGCTGGTGTTTCTTAGAAGGCAGCCCTGAGCAAGGTTTTCATTGCTGAAGCCACATTTAGCACAGTCAGTAGAAGACAAACAATCCTGGCAGCAAGAGAGAGTCGTGATAAGGGAAGAGAAAGAAGTCCGAAGTTGAACCAGAAGGTTAGAGTGAAAGAACTTCATCATAAGTGGTTGAAGTGGTTACTAGGAAGAGTCATGAAAAAATGTGATCCTTGCACATATTTGGTTAGGATGTTTGGTGGTGGAAAGCTTAGGTTTGTACATATAGATCATGTTTTACCTTCAGATGTTCATGAAGAAGAAGGAATTTGGTGAATGAATCAAATGAATCGGGTGAATTGGATAGTTGGGATATGAATAGAGTGCCAGTAGTTGCTCCAACATAAATAGTGCCTGAACCTAGCTCAGATTGGAGTCCGAGTCAGACAGACATGTCTGATGAAATGGAAAATTAAAATGAAGGTCAAGGGCAAAATCAGTCTTTGTTTGAGTAGACTGCTCCTTAGACTCAGGCCAAAATGTGTCAAGGGCCTTTCCTGAGTTCTGAAAGCTTGGGTCAAGAAAGGAGGCATCCTCTTTGCAATAGGAAACCAGTGGTTAAATGGGATTTGTAAATAAGTGAAAACAAGAAATGTACATAAGTTGTGTGGAATTTGAACTTTGTGTAACTGTTTCATTCAGGATGGAGGAATGTAAAAATATCCTTTTGTGGCAATTTGTCTATGTCTATATAAAGCAAATAAGAATAAACCAGTTTCAGTTGGGTGTTAGAACATTATGTCTGTGCTCCAGTGTCCCTGTCCCGCACAGAAGACACCCCCCTGCCCTTTACACCAACTCTCCTCCTGCCTCATCCCTACCCCTCGCCAGAGCCTGCCAAACTGGTCCCTGTGACCCTCTCCCACCTGCCTGTGTTCCGGGGCTCGAGCAATGATCTTTATCTTAGCTCTTATATTAGTGGTCACCACACCCAGTAGCATTGCTGGTACTGGAGAGCTGTTGGCCTCTGATTGGCTGTCAGCTTTCAGAGGTGGGAAATTTCCCCTGCAGCACCCAGGAATATGGACGGCAGCCAGCAGACTGGCTGATTGGGATTTAATACCATGGGGCTTCCAGAAATGGCCAGAGCAGGGTGGCCGATGGTTGCCCAGTCTGTGGGCCTCTTCTTTCAACCATTAAATTCCGTCCATTAAGTGTATTTATGCCTCTACAGATGCTGCCTGACCTGCTGAGGTTTTCCAGCATTTTCTAGTTTTTGTGTCTTTGGGTTGAGTTTAAAGCAAGCAGGTGGCTTCCTCAACCAAAGGATGACTTTTCTGAAATGGGTGCAGCTTGGTTATCCTTTCGACTACCTGCCTGTGGCTATTGCTAGAAGCAGCTTCCTTGTGTGTCCCTGATGACATGTTCACTTTGATGTCTGGGCAGTGAAATGGGGTTTCCTGTGGTTTTAAAGAGCAATGATCATTGTGATTGAAAAACATATAGAGTTTCTAGTGATCCAAAAAAAATGCCACCTACAGTAACCTGACAGACATGGGAAGAAGTATAGAAGCCTGCTGTCCCTGAAGGTAAGTGCCAGAGTAAGTGTATCAGTATCTCAGACTTAGAGGAGTAAATTATGAGGCATAAACTAAACTTGTATTCTCCTGAAATCAATTAAATGAAAATTGTCCTGCTTCTATATTAGACTTCAATGCATTCTGTCAGCTTACTGTCTAGGCAATGAAGTCCAAATTATCCCCCTTTCATAAATGTAATGTTAATCTATCCAGGTAGTTGAATTGTTGCTTCAAGATACCAGCGGAACGCCCTTTCCTGATCCCGGCATGGGATTCTGGGCTTTATAAATGGACGCATAGAGTACAAATGCCAGGATGTAATGCAGAACTTATATAAAACAGCAGCTCAGCCTCAACTGCATTGGGGTGTGTCCAATCCTGGGCACCACACTTCAGGAAGGACATGAAGGCTTTGGAAAGGTACACCAGGGATTGACTAGAATCATTCCAGGGATGAGTTATGTGGATAAATGGAAGAAGCTGAGGTTATTCTCCTTAGAGTAGAGAAGGTTAAGAAGAGATTTGATGGAGGTGTTTATAATCATGAAGGGTTTAGATAGAATATAAATAAAGAGAAACCGTTTTCAGTGACTGAAGGGCCAATAACTAGAAGGCACAGATTTAAGGTGTTGGCAAAAGAACCAGAGGCATCATGAGGAAAATCATTTTTACACGAGTGTTAGGCTTTAGAATGCACTGCTGGATAAGATGGTGGAAACAGATTCAATAGCAGCTTTTGAAAAGAAACAGGATAAATACTTGAAGGAGAAAAAAATGCAGGAATGTGGGGAAAAGCTATGGAATGTGTCAAACTGGGTTGGCCTTCTGAAAGAGCCAGTTGATGGGCTGAATCGCCTCTTTTTCTACACTATTCTATGATCCCATGTTTCTCTTTGACACATGGTCTTATTCTATTGGTTCTACGTCTCTGTATGTGACTGACACAGAGATATCATTAATCATGTCTTAAAAAGATACCCTGGATCTCCAAGGCACCCTCTTTCAAGTCTCGAGTATTGCTTAAAAAAAAGAGACATGTCTAAGCTTTTCATCTTGCACTTATCAGGATACTCACAAGAATATCAATGTAAGGGGGAAAACAACATTTTCTACTGTATGTGAAGAGAGTACTGATTGGCTGGCAAGTGGCATTGCCATGGAGAATGCACCACTGATGGTGACGGACAGTTAACAGCCAAGTATTGTTTGAAATTTAAACCAGGCAGCTTGACCCTGATTGGTCAAGGCATTGCCCTGAGGAATGAGTCAACAAATGGCTGTCACTTATTTTGTTTAGCTCAAACAGGTGCAATGTATGTACATGTTCTTTCTGTTTGCAAAGAACAGGGGCCTGTGTATTAATATATGTGGCTTCCAGTACATGCCAATATGCCACATTGTGAGCCCTACTAACAATCTTAAATTGGTTGTCAGCATAATTCTTAGCACATTGAGGGTTAGTTAGCAAATGTTGTCTAATTGCAGAATCACATTTAATGTTTTACACGAGTTTTGCAAGCACGAGCTGGTTGGGTACAATCTGTACCCTGCTCGTTGCGAACAGCAGCTGGGACATGCTGTTTGATATGGTCCGCCAGTCTTTGGACTACATACCTAGCATCATACTGGCATTGAAATTTATATAACACATTACTCCCTTGTTTGATAGACATAACATCTTTTGGGCTTGACTGTTAGTGGAGAATACCACTTGTGTTGCTACTGCATAGTAGCAGTGTGAAACAGCTAGTTTCACCTGTTGCTCAAATTTTTGAGATACCTTGTCCTTCCAGGGTAATCTGAGGCAGACTGTGCACCTTTCGGGGCCAAAAGTGATGGTCTTATGTCTGTTCATGAGTTTGCGTGATATACAGCGCGAAATGATCTGATCAGGGTAGCCATTATCCTGCATGATGTCTTTGATGTGCCCTATTTCAGCATCAAGCTTTCATGGTGAACAAATGCCTTGGGCCCTAGTTACAAGGTTGCTGTTAAGACCAAACTTAAAGCATGTGGAGCTATACGAATCCCAACATGTGTATTGACCAGTGAAGGTAGGCTCGCGGCAGACCGAGAACCCTTGGCAGATTTCTCAACTAGTACATCAAGGAAGGGGAGTTCATTTGACTGCTCCATTTCAAAGGTGAATTTGAACACAGAATGAAGCCCATTAAGACATTCAAGGACTTGCAGCTGCGGATTTAAATATAGCAAACTTATCATCCACATATTGGAAATACGCAAGGGGTAGGAGGTTAGGTGTCATTCCATTGAAGGCACGTTTTTCATGAAACCCAACAAAGATGTTTGCGAGAGCTGGGCCTAGAAGGGATTCCATAGCAACACCATCTATTTAGGCATACATGGTGTCATTAAAACTGAACTCAACTGCGCGAGTTGCCGAGTTCATAAGTTCAATGAATACTGATTCATGCAATGATGTCAGGTCTAGATCACCATGATATAGTGCAGCAGCACAAATATCTATGGCTTCCTTAAGTGGAACATTGGTGAATAGGCTAGCAATGTCAAATTAACACATGGACATAGCATTGCTATCGATATACAAGTCCTGTATGGCCTTCGCAAATGTGAAGGGCTCCTTCAGCATGTATGTGGAAAACTTGGTCAAAACTGTTTGTAACAATTCACCTAACCATTTGGCCAATTCATGTTGTGCAGAACTGGTCATAGTTAAGATGGGGCATAGAGGGACATCACTTTTGTGTGCCTTGGGCAGCCCATACATACGCAGATGTAGTGAACTGTGAGGACAAGCCCTGTCATATATACCATTCGATAGCTCATTGCTCTTACACAAGTCCAAAAGCTTACTTATGAGCAAGGCTGTCCGGTCATGTTGAATGACAGGTCCAATGGATACGAATTTGGATCTGTCATTAAGAATGGCGTGCATTTTGTTGATATAGTTATGCTTGTTAAAGATGACTATTCCCATCCCTTTGTCAGGTTTACTGATGTGTATATTTGGGTTGGTCTTAAGGCCTCACAACACTGTACGACATTCACACTGCATGTGAAATAAAGCTGGCACTGGACTGTATGAAAAAGAAAACTTTGGAACTGCTGCCAATAATGCTGGACATTGACCAACTGTATATTGATGGAGAGAGCTCTTCCTGTCATGTCAACCACGGTGTTGCTCTAAAAATCCTGGATGACCGTTTGGGGGCTACCAATATTCCTCTGTTTTTTGAATAATCCAGTGATGTGGTGGAATTGTACTCTATATCTGGCTGCTGTCGCTTTTCTTTGAGAAAGTGATGAAGGCACTGGCCCTGTTGAACAGTGATTCAGTCATCTGGTGGATGGATCTGTGTGCCTGCAATTGGTATTTTTGGCAGCAGATTGTCACTGCTCCTTGCTGAAGCTGAGCCTATGAATGCAGTTTTCCTTCAATGTTGCCAGGTAGTAATTCCTGGGCCTATAAAAATGAGGGTAGATTTTACCCTGAGACAAGCTGAGACAGGCATGCTCCTGAGACAAGGCCTTTGCTCAACAATACCAGCAATCAAATGCGGATGTGGCAATTTGCGGCAATCCAGCATGAGAGCCACAGTTATGACTACAGCCAGTGTTAATTGCTCCGTAAACCAAAATCCAGAGGGAAACTTGGCTTATGGACCACCACCATTTTTTTGTATTCTAATAACAAGAAGAAGACGTACCAATCTCATCAGTAAGCGGTCCAGTAACACTTTTGATTTTTAAAAATTAAAAGTAAAAGTTTTATTAATAAAAATAAATAAAAGAAAACTTAATCACACAAGATTACAGGTACACAATTAAGGTTAGCCTTACAAAAAAGCCTCCAAAACTCTCTACTTGTTCAAACCCACAAGTAAACACTTTCCAGGCAACACTCCCTTATAGATATTCAAATATGGAATCCAGTAATATCACACAATGCTTTTTAAGCCAGTACATAGATGGTCCTACAAGAGAGGGGGCGGTCCTGGAATTAATTTTAGGGAATAAAGCCGGGCAAGTGGTAGAGGTATCAGTGGGGAAACATTTTGCAGATAGTGATCATAACTCCATTAGATTCAAGGTTGTTATGGAAAAGGACAAGGATGGGCCAGAAATCAGAGTTCTAAATTGGGGGAAGGCCGATTTTAATAAGATCAGATATGATTTGGCCAGAGTGAACTGGGAGCAGCTACTTTTAGGTAAATCTGCATCAGAGCAGTGGGACTCATTGAAGAAGGAAATAGGGAGAGTACAGGGCCAACATATTCCAGTAAAGATAAAAGGTGGGACTGACAAACCCAGGGAACCCTGGATGTCAAAGGATATACAGGATTGGATAAAGAGAAAAAGGGAGTCTTATGGCAGATACCGAGGGCTCAAAACAGCGGAAGCCCCAGAGGAGTATGGAATGTGAAGGGGGAAATTAAAAAGAAATTAGGAGAGCAAAATGGGGGCATGACAAAACATTGGCAGGTAAAATAAAGGAAAATACAAAGTTATTTTACAAGTGCATTAAGAGTAAAAGGATAACCAGGGGAACAGTAGGGCCCATTAAGGACCATATGGTAATTTGTGTGTGGAGCCGGAAGATGTAGGTAGGGTTCTAAATGAACACTTTGTGTCGGTGTTCACAACTGAGAGGGACAACGTAGGTATGGAAATCAGGCAGAAGGACTTTGATATAATTAAAGAAATTAGCATAGAAAGGGAGGAGGTTCTAATTGGTCTGGCAGGCTTAAAAGTAGATAAATCTCCAGGCCCGGATGAAATGTATCCCAGGCTGTTGAGTGAGGCAAGGAAGGAGATAGCAGGGGCAATGTCAATAATTTTCAGTACCTTTCTGGCCACAGGAGAGGTGCCAGAAGACTGGAGGATGGCCAATGTGGTACCGTTATTCAAGAAGGGAGGAAAGGATAAACCAGGGAACTACAGGCTAGTCAGTCTAACCTCAGTGGTGGGGAGACTATTGGAAGCAATTATGAGGGATAGAATTAATCTACACCTGGAGAGGGAGGGATTAATCAAGGACAGTCAGCATGGTTTTGTTAAGGGGAGGTCATGTCTGACCAATTTGATTGAATTTTTCAAAGAGGTGACCAGGTATGTAGATGAGAGCAATGCATTTGACACAGTCTGCTTGGGCTTCAGCAAGACTTTTGAGAAGGTCCCGCATGGGAGACTGATAACGAAGGTAAGAGCCCATAGGATCCAAGGCAATTTGGCAAATTGGATCCAGAATTGGCTGAGTGGCAGGAAGCAGAGGGTGATGGTCAGGGGGTGTTTTTGTGATTGGATGCCTGTGATCAGTGGGGTTCCACTTGGATCGATGTTGGGTCCCTTGCTGTTTGTGGTGTATATAAACGATTTAGAGTTGAATGTAGGAGGGTTGATCAGTAAGTGCGCGGATGACATGAAAATTGATGGTGTGGTAAATAGTGAGGATAGCCTTAGATTACAGGACAATATAGAGTAGCTGGTCAGATGGGCTGATCAGTGGCAAATAGAATTTAATCTGGATAAGTGTGAGGTGATGCACTTGAGCAGGACAAACAAGGCATGGGAATACACGATGAATGGTAGGACCCTGGGAAGTACCAAGGATCAGAGGGACCTTGGTTTGCATGTCTATTGGCCTCCTAAGATAGCGGGACAGGTAGATAAAGTGGTTAAGAAGGCATATGGGATACTTGCCTTTATTAGCTGAGGTATAGAATATAAGAACAGGGAGATTATGCTGGAATTGTATAAAATGCTGGTTCGGCCACAGCTAGAGTATTGGGTGCAGTTCTGGAATCCGCATTATAGGAAGGATGTGATTGCACTGGAGAGAGTGCAGAGGAGATTTACCAGGATGTTGCCTGGGCTGGATAGTTTTAGTTATGTTATTTTCCCTGGAGCAGAGGAGATTGAGGGGGGACATGATTAAGGTGTATAAAATTATGAGGGACATAGATAGGGTAGGTAGGAAAGAACTTTTCCCCTCAGTGGAGGGATCAATAACCAGGGGGCATAGATTTAAGGTGAGGGGCAGGAGGTTTAGAGGGGATGTGAGGAAGAATTTTTTCACCCAGACGGTGGTGGGAATCTGGAACTCACTGCCTGAAAGGGTGGTAGAGGCAGAAACCTACATAACGTTTAAGAAGTATTTGGATGTGCACTTGCGATGCCATGGCACACAAAGCTATAGACCTAGTGCTGGAAAATGGGATTAGAATAGTTAGGTACTGGTTTGACCAGTGCAGACTCGATGGGCCAAAGGGCCTTTTCCTGTGCTGTAGACCTCTATGACTCTATGACTCTATCCAACTCAATAGCTAAAAACCAGCTATCCACAGTACTCTAAATATACATTTTTCCCCTTTCATCTCAGTCCCATTGTTTTCACACCCCTTTGAAACTCAAACCCTTCCAAATGTAAGATCTTTCAGGTTTCCATCTTGCCTTTGCTTTTGGTCAATAAAAATATAATATCCCCACTATTATTTACCTTTGGACTCCTGAAAGATGCAAACATTTTCCTTTTTACCTCTGACTCTCCTTTGAAATTCAACAACCTCCCAATTTATCTAAAAATGCAAATGTTAGATCTAACCTATCTACTTGTACTTCAAACTTGACACCTTCAATCTTTTCACGTTTCCAAACACCCAGGCAGCCTGATTCCCATCAACCTCTCGCCCAGCTTAGTTTAATCAGACACACATAGACACCCAGCCTTCTTCATAGAATACCACAATATTCCCCAAAATATTTTTTAAAATCCATTTTCACACCACCTAGAAGCCACTAAGTTCACAATGGCCTGAATTTTTGGCTCGTCGGGCGAGCGCAGTCAGTGGAATTGGATGTGGACGTTAAAACCGCTCCTGCCCGCAAACAGCTCCTGAGAGCGATTACATGCTGGCAGGCCAGTTAACAGCCAGCCAGCATGAAGCTCACGCTGAGAGAGGCCCAGTGCTGCTGGGGAGGGGAGCGGAAAGAGGGCAGGTGCCAGAATGATTGTAGCTGCAGGTGAGATGTTTGAAAGCAGCTCCTTGAAGGCTGCTATGTGTGGAGGAACTGTGGCATAGAGCTGTTGTCATCTTTAAAGGGGCAGACAATTGTGGTGAGAAAGTAAGTAGGAAAATGTGCCCCAGACATTAGCAAAGTCTTCAGGACCCAAAAGCCATTCCAAACGTGGTGGAAGTGGCCCCCCTGCTCCTTGGATGACTGCCCACGGGGTTCTGTTGAAGGCTGTCAGTCATCGATGGGAGATATTGCTACCTCGAGGCGGCAAGAGGTGGCATCTCCAGTCAGCGGCCGTGGTGTAGCCCGAAGGTCCTGGATGCAGGGTAGGAAGAGGGTCAATGATCTTACGCGCTCTGCGAGGGTGAGTATTGAGTTCCAATGTAACCATGGAATGATTTTTTGTGTGTGCCTGCACTTGTTGGGGCTTCCAGTTGTAAAGCCCCAATCTTAAATTGGCACATCTTCCTGTGCCCTTAAAGGGTGCATGTGAGTAGGCAGGGTGGCAGACATGTATGGAAGGGGGAGGGAAGGCTCTTGGGCATTGAGATGGGCAGCTAAACCTGCCTTTTTGGAGACACGGATGGAATGTTCGGGCATGTAGAGGGGGACTCATGAAAGCACTATTGTCCTCACAGGAGAAAAGGAATCACAATGCCCAAGAGCCAGGATGTACTGGTGATGGAGTCCCTAATCTGGCGGTGCTAACTCTGGCAGGGGAGCAGATCCTGGAGATGGCACGTGAACGTGGAGCCAGGTCCACTGGCCATGGAGAGGCAGGGGTCTCGGAGGAGAGTAAGAGTCCAGTGGACAAGCAAGAGGTTTGGGGAGGGTATGAGAAATACATGGCAGCATTGTCTGACAGGCGAAATCCACTAATCCCTTATGCTCGTCCAATCAGAAGTCATTCCTCACCCAGGTATCGAATCTGAGAAGCAAGCAGGATGCATTAACCCTGATTCATAAATGCTGATGGAGACTTAAATATGTTTTCCCTCCCTCAGATGGAACATCCTCCACATAATGACCCAAAGACCCTTCCTTGACAATGGAGGATGATGTCTAGCCAGATCCCCCGCATCACATTCTTTCTTTGCACCACCTCAGATACAGACACATCGGTGGGATTGAGCGCTCTGGAACAGGTGGTAGTGCGCACTGGGGAGGCAAGTCAAATTCGCTTGAGGAGCTGGTGGAGGCAGAGAGTCTCCAGGGCGCCAATGGTCAGAAGATGGAGGCCAAAATGAGGCTGAGGCGGATGATGAGCCTCTGGAGTCACCTATTAGGTGGCAGATGCTGGATGTCCAGTGGGATGCATGTGAAGATTTGACAGTGATCCATGAGGGTCTGCATGCCACAGTCTCTGTATTGGAGGAGTCCATGCAAAGCGTGAGCACTGTGTTAACCCAGAGCTCTGGAAACACAGCATTCTCCATGGAGGGAGCGACGACTCTCATGGAGCGGCAGCTCCGGGAACTCATCAGGAATTTCTGGGGTTGCATTCAGATATGTTAGCCCACGCAGTGGCAGTGATCTCAGCAGGTCATTGCCAATGTGAGAGATGGATGAGGCACCTAGCGACTCTGTTAGCTGCCTGTCCATCTCTGGTGAGTAGGGAGGTTCAAACAAACCTCATGTTGACAGATGACCTGCAGCTCCATGCATCTGGAGGCTCCTCTCAGGCTGCTCCTGATGATGGCAGGAGCTCCTTTTCTCCTCTGTCAGTGACCGTTGCATCTGAGGAGACCTCAGGACTGAGGAATGCCCAGCCACGGTGCTGGATTCTCCCACCCAGTTGGGACCCACACAGGCCCCGGCAACCAGAGGACGGCTGCCAAAGTCATCAAGGCCGACAGGGCAGCAGAGTTAGCAGGCTGCCTCCAATGCAGCTGCCAACAATGGGGGAGCACCAAGACGTAGCATTCAAAAGCGGAAATTTAAGTCACTATAATCACAGAAGGGGTTAATGGGTGAATCATTTCTCATTCTCACTTGTGTAATGTATGCAGCTGTCACACATCACTATTAAAATGTAACATCATGTCAAAAGGCCTTATTGCGCTTTATGTGATAGTTAGGGAGGAAGCCTGGAACTCTGTGTTAGACATCGATTGGGCTGCAAAGTGTATTTCAGAGGAAGGGACAGGAGAAGATGGCTCCAGGAGGGCCTCATCAGCCCCTAGCAGTAAGGTGACAGTCTTTTTGTAAAGATTTGGAGTCCTGACTTTGAAGCCCTACTGGAAACTCCTCTGAATCAAGGCCTCCCTGGTCACCCTGGCATCCATAAGCAGCATCATTGCCCTTCTTCATTGGCTGGGGCTCAGATTCAGCACTGGATTCATCCTCAGTGGCTTCTGGAAGGACATTGCTGGCTTCACCCTCTATCTGCTCCCCCTTTGAGAGAGAGAGAGATTGTGAAGGGCACAGCAGACAACCATTGTAAGAGAAACTTGTTCTGTAGGATATTGCAGAGATCCTCCTGAGCGGTCCTGACAGTGAAACCTCATTTTGAAGGGGCCTTTTGTCCTATCAATGATTGTCCTTGTGGAGGCATGACTCCAGTTGTGATCTCCTCGCAGGCGCCCTTGGGTGTTTGATTGGTGTCATTAACCACCTTTGGAATGGATATTCTTTGTCCTCTAGCAGTCAGCCATCCAGCTGTGCTGGGTTTATGAAAGGAAAATCATGTTTGACAAACCTACTGGAGTTTTTTGAGGACTTAACTAGCAGAATAGATAAGGGAGACCAGTGGATGTGGTGCATTTGGATTTTCAGAAAGCTTTTGATAAAGTCTCACATAAGAGGTTAGTGTGTAAAATTAAAGCACAAGGGATCGAGGGTAATATATTGGCATGGATTGAGAATTGGTTAGCAGACAGGAAACAGAGAGTAGGAATAAATGGGTCTTTTTCAGAGTGGCAGGTGGTGACTAATGGGGTACCGCAGGGATCAGTGCTTGGGCCCCAGCTACTCACAATACATATCAATGATTTGGATGAGGGAACTAAATGTAATATTTCCAAGTTTGCTGACGACACGAAACTTGGTGGGAATATAAACGATAAGGACGGTGTTAAGAGGCTTCAAGGCAATTTAGACAAGTTGAGTGACTGGGCAAATACATGGCAGATGCAGTAAAATGTGGAGAAGTGTGAAGTTATCCACTTTGGTTGGAAAAACAGAATGGCAGAGTATTATTTAAATGGTGATAGATTGGGAAATATTGATGTACAAAGGGACCTGTGTGTCCTTGTACACCAATCGCTGAAAGCAAGCATGCAGGTGCAGCAAGCAGCTAAGAAGGCAAATGATATGTTGGCCTTCATTGCGAGAGGACTTGAATACAGGAGCAAGGATGTCTTACTGCAGCTGTACAAGGCCTTGGTGAGACCACACAATCGTGTGCAGTTTTGGTCTCTTTACTAAAGAAAGGATATACTTGCCATAGAGGGAGTGCAGCGAAGGTTCACCAGACTGATTCCTGGGATGGCAGGATTGTCATTTGAGGAGAGATTATGCCGACTAGACCTGTATTCACTGGAGTTTAGGAGAATGAGAGGGGATCTCATTGAAATGTATAAAATTCTGACAGGGCTGGACAGACTGGCTGCAGGGATGATGTTTCCTCTGGCTGGGGGTGTCTAAAACAAGGGATCACAATCCCAGGATATAGGGTAGACCATTTAGGACTAAGATAAGGAGAAACTTCTTCACTCGGAGGTGGTGAATCTGTGGAATTCTCTACCACAGAAGGCTGTGGAGGCTAAGTCATTGAATATATTTAAGAAGAAAATAGATTTCTGGACTCTAAAGGCATCAAGGGGTATGGGGAGAGAGCAGATATGGCGTTAAGATTGAGGATCCGCCATGATCATATTGAATGACGGAGCAGTCTCGAAGGGCTAAGTGACCTACTCTGCCCCTATTTTCTATGTTTCTATGCTGGGACTATGAAGAGCCTTGGCACCTGGGAGTGACATAAGATGTACGCATCAAGGCAGCTTCCAGGATACCTGGCCCAAACCTGCAGGATCTCGTGCTGGTGATTGGACACTATCTGAACGCTCAGAGAGTGGAACCCCCTTTCTATTCACAAAGGCCCCTGGCTCTCCAGCAGGTGCTTTACTGGGCATATGTGTGCAGTCAATGGTTCCCTGAATCCATGAAAATCCTACTATAGCTGTGAAACCTCTGTTTGCTCCGCCTGGCTGTCTTCGTCTGTCTTGTAGAGAATGAAGGTGTTTACCCTTCGGAACAGTGCATCTGTCACCAGTTTGATGCAGCTGTGTGCAGCGGATTGTGATACTCTGCAAAGATCTCCCACACACCCCTGGAACGAACCCCGAGGCTTAAAGTTCAGGGCTAATGTCACCTTCAGAGCCACTGGCATTGGATGGCCACCTACACAGTTTGAGGCTATCTCGGGTCCGATCATGTCACGTATTGAGGTGACTGTTTTCCTTGAACGGCGGAGCCTTCTTTGGCACTGTACCTCTGTCATGTCAAGGTAGCTGGATCTCAGCCTCTATACTCTTCCAGCTGGGTATTGGTACCTTCTTCTGTCCCTTCTCCCTTGCAATGCCTGCTGGCCTTCGACCCCTTCAGGTTGTGCCTCACAGTCTTGAAGGCAGACTTTGTTACACTGGCCACAGACAACTGCCCTCCTCTCCCTTCTTGCCCTCTTCTCCTCATCCGAGGAGGTCCCTCCAGCAGAGTACACAATACCCATCTCAACACTTATGCTTGCAGAGGTTTGACCTAAAGTACGAAGGGGCCTGTCTGTAGAAAGCTTCTGCAAAGATTTAAACCTCCAAAAGTTATGTAAGTGAACAGAATGCTTCAATAAATGAACTATGGTGCACACACTCACACCTCAATTTGAAACTCCTACCTCCTCACCTCTCTATCCCTTCTGGCCCTTATATCCCGCCCTGGATCCAGAAAGTTGAAAAAACATGAAACCCGCCTGAGCGATTGGCCTGTGTGCCAAACGTAAAAGCGCATGGGCCACTCAAAATCAGGAATGATTGGCCTTTTAATGATCTAAATGGCCCTTTAATTGTCAGTGGGCATGCTTCCGATATTCACGTCCACCACCTGAAGTATCACGAGGAGGAGTGATGACATTGGGAGGCCCTCCTGACCTCATCACGTGCTATTTCTCACTGAATGGGGACTGCCGCACTCCCACACGGGCCATGTAAAATTCTGGCCAATATTCTGATTTCCCCACTCCTGTTATCTCAGCCAATGGGATCTATCCCGAGCATTAGAAGCAAATAAATCAGATTTGCTTCTGGGAGGCATCTATTAGGAACTTAAAATCTTCATCTGTTCTCCCAGTGGATGAAACTTCTGTCAGGAAGATATAATAATTCTCATAATGTTCTTGGGATTTATTGTAAAGTAGAGTGATTAGTGTAGCGTCAATGTTTATGTGTATGTGTGAGACTTAATTGAATTAAAGGCAGCTGGTCTGAAGGCTTTGATGTAACAGAAGATAAGCTAGGTTTGAAATGTTAAGTAGATAGACATGGGTGTAAAGGGAACATTTGCATTTTTAAATAAACCAGACTGGATTGATTTCAAAGGAGGGGGAAAATGTATCACATAGCCAGGGGAAGTTCAGGAACAGGGGGCAGAATTTTGCTCTTGACGGGCGGGCGGGCAGCCGATTGCCGCCGCCGAAATGGGCCGCGTCGCCATTTTGCGCGGACGGGCCAATTAAGGCCCGCCCAGCGGGTTAGCGACTCCCATGTAGAGCGGGAAAATCGTTGCGGAGGCGGGCGTGCTCAAACCGCCGGCTCCAGTGGGGAACCAGCAGTCTGTATAAAGAGTGGCCTGGCAGCCTCGTTGAGGCAGTGCACCATGGCCACTCACAGAGAGAGACAGGCTGCCCTCAGGGCACAGGAGCAGGAGCAGGAGCAGGAGGAGGAAGAGGGGGTCAGGCTGCAGGATAGGCCAGCGGGGGGCCACTGTGCCCCTTGCTTCTCCGATGCCTGCCTTGCTGTCCTCATTGAAGAGGTGTCCAGCCGTCAGGATATTTTGTAACCAGAGGAAGGGAGGAGGAGGGCCCCCCACGTCAACAGGCAGGCATGGCAGGAGGTGGCGGAGGCAGTAAGCGCCCATGATGATGTGCGATGCACAGGAATACAGTGCTGCAAGCGATTCAATGATTTGCTGCGCTCTGGAAGGGTGAGCACCATGTCAGCCTTGGCCATTTGACCCAGCAGGTAGCCTTAGCCTTTGAGCCCGCACCCCACCCCCCATCCCCCCACGTCTTAGTGTTGTTACTGCATTGGGCATTTGGCGCACGCTGGGTGGGCAAACAGATAGTGACCATGCTTACATCAGCCTTAGTGGTTGAGGAGAAGGCGAGTTCTCCCCGCAGCATATATTGGTGTTTGTCGCATTTGAGTAGTCTGGGGGCAACCTGCAGGAGAGGAAGCTAGACACATACTCAGAACCCCAACACATGTCTTATTGATGGTGATGAGATGGTGGAAGGGGAGCCTCAAGGTGTCGTGGCCAAGAGCCATCTGCTGGCCTTGGCGCCGCACCTAGTTGCGCCTCCTTGGGGAGGGGGTTGGGACCAGCCATACTATCTTCTGGTGACTGATCACCAGTGGTGTGGACAGGTGCCGCTGGAGGCCTCAGATGGACCTCTGTGGTTGGGGTGCGGCGTGCGCGTGCAGAGTACATGAACGATCAGCCCCAATAAATCC
Organism: Cetorhinus maximus; assembly: GCF_964194155.1. NCBI lineage: Eukaryota > Metazoa > Chordata > Chondrichthyes > Lamniformes > Cetorhinidae > Cetorhinus > Cetorhinus maximus. The sequence goes on from NC_135880.1 coordinate 140,004,585, forward strand.
TCTTCTCTGTTCTGCAGGCAAAAACTGAACACAATCTCAGGGAGCGCCAGCAGACTGGTGGTGGGCACGCCCTGCTCCAGCGCCTCACCACCTACAAGGAGCAGGCCATGGAGCTGGGGAGGAGGCAGGCGGCCAGGGCAGCAGGTGTCGGAGAGGCTGGGGTGCAGCGGCCAGGTATTTGAGGTCCACAGTCCCATCCACTCTGTCTCCCCACCATCCAAACCACTGATGATTGCTACATTCGTTAATGCTGTAACACTGCTCATTCACAGACTGATACAGTCAGACGTGTGGGTCATATACAAAGGTCCCTCGGCCCCTTGAGGATGTGCGTCTCTAGCACCTTCCAAAGTCGTCTTATCCCATTTGTGACCACTATCCCCATGGCCTAACATGCTATGGCATCGCTGCTGCACAGCTAAAGGCGTTTTGCATCTTAGGAGGGTTTGTACCTCCACCACCCTTTCAGCCAGTGTGCCCCACATTACTCTGTCCAAAATGTCCTCAGCATCTCACCTGTCAACCTCAGGGCACTCAACTTAAATAAATGGCACCACATTACTCATCCCTGCGCCAAGGGGAAATGTTGCTTTCTGCCCACCCGTTCTATGCACCTCATAATGGTATGAAGGTCAATAATGTGACCTGTCAATCTCCTGTGATCCACGGCAAATGTCACAAGTGTTTGCAATATTTCCTCATCACCACAACTCTCCAGGCCAGCATGCATCCAGGTCAGGAACCTCTGCACCCTCCCCACTCCAATGCCACATAATATTCCATGTGGCATTCCTTAGGCCATCTGACCAGCCTGTCTGTATGTGCGTCTAATGTTTGGGCCTCCTCTTGACTCTTTTCCACCCCACCAATGTTCGTCTCCTTATGGTCTTGAAGGGTGAGCAACTTATGAGGCTGGGGGTGAAAGGGATGAAAGGTGTTACTGACTGAACGCTAACTGATCCACTGTCCTTGTTGTTAATTTCAGCATCACCACCACATGGCCGCTGCCAACAAGTCCGGAGCCCCCCCCTCCACACCTGAGGGCCAAGACGTGCAACTTGCGGCACATCATTTCAGCCAGCCAGGCACCAGCGCAGCCACAAAGACTTTGGTGGGGAATGTAACGTCAGCTAGTGTCCTGGGGCACAGTGGAGAGGGCACTTCACAATCGCTGGAGGAGATGGCAAGGACAGAGAGTGCCGATGGTGCCAGCAGCCTGAGGGCTGCAGGGGACCAGGCACGTGCTGAGTCCAGCACTGATGATGTGCCTCTGGAGATGTCACCAATACAGCCGCTGCAGGACAAGCGGCAGGATTCGCAGGAGCATCTGGCAGGGTTGCATGAGGGTGTGCTTCAGTTGGTCTCTGTGGTGGAGGAGTCCAGGCAGAGTGTAAGTGGAGGCATGAACCTCAGGACAGAGCTTCAGGCTTCCTCCACTGGGAGATTGGCGACTCTCATGGAGAGGGGCTTCCATCGGATTGAGACTCTTCTGATTGGGTTACGCTCTGACCTGCAAGCCCTCACAGCGCTAATGGCCACAGGTGGTCATTCGCAATGTGGGAGCTGTTCTGGGCACCAAGTGTCGGCGCTCGGTGTCCATCCATCTGCGGTGAGCAGGGAGGTCCAATGTGACCTCACGTCAGCACAGCAGCTGCCTGTCGTCACTGCGAGCTCCTCTCAGGGTGCTCCAGATGAGGGCAGCAGCTCCTCTGCCCCTCTGCCAGTGACCGTTGCATCCATTGAGGCTGCAACAACTGGGGAGGTGCCAGTTCTGGAACTGGCCACCCCCTCCCAGGCGGGGCCAGCACAGGCTCCACGGGCCAGAGGACGCCCGCCAAGGTCATCGAAGCCAACAGAACAGCAAAGTCAGCAGGCTGTCTCACAAGCCACTCTGAGCGAAGGGGCAGCACCAAGACGTAGCGCCCGCAAACGTAAGCATAAGGCATGTTAGGCACTCCACGAGTTTGTCACTGGTGATTTTGTGTTGGCCTTAGATTAGGGAAAAAAATAGTTATGTTTGTAAGAGAGACGCTTCTCTTTGATGTTGGACGGAATAAAGTCCACTTTTCTGACCATGGTTGAGGGTGTTTCCTTTGTGCTGCATTTGTATGTTTCACAGACATCTCATGATTTTTTGAGTGGACATTGATGTTTCTGCACTAAACCCTTAGTTGCAGCTGAGGAGGTGGAAGATGTAGCACCTAAGTGCCACGTGTGGAAGCGCCAGGCAATGCTGGTCCTGCTTATCGATGTGTGTGGAGCTAGCTGAAGGTTCACTGGATTAAATTGTCCCGGATGTCCCTGCCTCCTTGGTGTAATAGCAGGTCGGCGTGCTGCCCCTCATCATCACCCTGTGCTTCCTCAACCTCTGAGCCACTGCTGGATTCATCATGTGCAGCCTCATCCACTGCGTCAAGGTTTTCATCGTCAACTGCATCCCCCCTTTCCAGCGCAAGATTTCCAGTGCAGAGCGCAGCATGCTACCACTATCACAGAGACGCAATCTGGGGGGTACTAGAGTGCGCCCCCTGAGCTGTCCAGGCAACGGAAGCGCATCTTGAGAAGATCGATGGCTGTCTCCACCACAGCCCTTGTGATGCCGTGGCTCCTCCGCCATGGATAGGCATCATGAGCCACCTTCTGAGGGGATGGCCCTTGTCACCCAGCAGCCAACCATCCAGCCAAGCCAGAACACTGAAGAGCCCCGGCACCTGGGAGTGTCTGAGGATGTAGGCGTCGTGAGAGCTGCCTGGGTACCTTGCACAGACTTGTAGAATCTGCATCCTGTGATCACACACTATCTGCACGTTCATGGAGTGGAAGCCCTTCCTGTTGTCAAAGGCACTGGGCTCACCTGCTGGCGCCTTGATGGCCACATGTGTACAGTCTATTGCACCCTGGACGAAGGGGAAGCCAGCAATGGCCACGAAGCCTCTGGCTCGCTGTGCCTGGCTTGCCTGGTCATAGCGGAAGTGGATGAAGGTCAATGCCCATCTGAACGAGCGTCTGTAACCTGCTTGACACAAGTGTGGACAGCTGATTGGGAGACACTGCAAAGATCACCCACTGAGCCCTGGTAGGAGCCAGATGCATCGAAGTGGAGGGCAACTGTGAGCTTCAGAGCCACTGGCATGGGGTGTCCACCCACACATTTAGGAGAGATCTCAGGGCTAATCATCTGGCAGATATAGTTGACTGTCTCCCTTGACAGTCGGAGCCTCCTTTGGCACTGCACCTTAGTCATATTGAGGTAGCTGCTTCACCGCCTGTATACCCTGGCAGCAGGATAGTGGCATCTTCTGTGGCCCCTTGCACCTTGGACAACCTCTTGGCCCTGCGCCCCTTGCGCCTGCACCTGGCCTCCCAAAGGTGGCTCCCCCAGAGGCTGATTGTCCAGTCCTGGCCTCCTCCTTATTCTATCCCTCCCTTCCTCGGAGAAGGAGCTGCCTCCAGTGGAGATGTCAGAACCCATACCCAGACTAAATGGAGGCCTCCGGAAAGCTGCAGGCCCGATAAAGATTACTGTCGGCAGACTGGTGAGCTGAAGCTTCAAAGTACACAAAAAGCTCTTGGAAATCGATGTGAACTGGTAACAATCACACTTGCTGCATTAAATACTTCATGAAAAACATGAACAACCCCTCTGAGTCCACATATCCCGCCAGTGCATGAGTTTTGATTAAAAAATCACCTACCCGCCTGCCCATTGGGACCATGCGCTGAGCCAAAGTTCGCACAGGCCCCTCAAAATCCTCGTCGATTGGCAAGTTAAGGGTCTTAACAAGGCCTTTAATTAATGGCGGGCGCGTGTCCCGCTGCATAGCGCGCCCGCCGACCTAAGTATCGTGATATTGCGCGCTGGCGTTGGGATGCTTGCACGACGTCAGCATGCGACATTTCAAGCGCTGATGTGTAGGCTCCACCACCCACACGTCAGACAGAAAATTCTGCCCAGTGTGTTTATTTTTCCCAAAGATTAATGGTAAAATTGGTACTATGAGAGAATTTTATTATCAGAGAGGTAAAGCCCAAAGTCATAGTGAGACAATGGGAATTTGCATTCAAAGGAGAAAATGTGGGTAAAGGAGAGAAGCTTGTGTGTAAGGCATTCAAAGATCTAACAAGTGTGAAAAGCTCCAGCCTCTAAGCCTCAAGCTGCTGTCGACAAAGAACTGAAGTTAAGAAAACTCACTTTGAATTTGACTGGTTCAGGGTATTGTATGTCACCTTGCCTGGGTCTTTTACAATCTATGAACAAAATTTTGCCCTCATTAGGCGGGCACAGTGGGCAGGCTGAGGAGTGGTCACGAAGCCGACCGCCACCTGCAATTGGGCCCTGACATGGACTTCACGCTGGCTAGCCAATTAACGGCCAGCCAGCGTGAAATGCACGCTGCTGAAGTGGGGACGGGAGGAGCGCGAGCACGGAAGTGTGCACATGCGAGGGGGGTGCATACAATAAAAGGCTGAAGAATTTTGAAAATAAAAAATTATGAATTTAAAAATGTTAATAACATGTTCCCTCATTTGACTCTGTCACATGAGTAGGGACATGTTAGAAATTAGTTTGAAAATTTTTTAATTTTCTTTTTAATCACAGATTGAAACATCATCCTGCCCGTGGATGAGGTTTTGCAAAAAATCCAAAGGCCACTTGGCCTTTTTACCTGCCCACCTGTAAAGTTGGACAGGCAGCAAAAAGTTTCATTTAATTAGAACTTTAATGGCCTTAATAGGCCTGTTAATTGTTGGTGGGCGCGCTGCCGAGTTCCTCACGCATCCGCCGACCTAAATATCATGCGAGTGTGCGATGCTGCCAGGATCTTCGCCCGACATCATCGCGCCTTATTTTACACTCGTTTGGGTCAGGCGCGCGCCCACCCGACGAGCTCAATATTCTGCCCTATGCGTCTTACTGTTGCCTTAATGAACGTGTAACTGGGAATTGGATTAACTAGGGGATTTAGAAGTTATCATAGCAGTAATTTGTAGATCTATGTATGTATTTAAAATAATTTCTTCTATTAATAAAGGTTTAATTTAATTTTGTAAGAAACCTGTAAGACTTGGTGGTCTTATTACTACTGAATTCAAGGCATGCATCTTGAAATTTATACAGATTGCAAAACAGCTGTGGCAGTTGTTTCAAGTTTCCCTTTGGAATTTGAGCAGCTCAGCATTTACCATCAGCTGTGCCATAACACTTCATGCTGGGAATACAAATTCAGGAAATTCTTTTAGGACCAATTTTAACTCTGGTGGGTGGATAGTAAGCAGTGTTTGTGAATCTAAGCTAGTTGAAGTTGTATTCTGATTCCATTTTGAATTAAGAACTCCATTTTGTGTTTGAAAGACAGGTTCTTTTGTGAGTTGCTGAAACAGCTAGCATCTGGAGAATGTCAAATTGGTAAGATTGCTATCACTGTCAGCATCTAAGATGGATTTGGAAGCTCTGCGCTTTCGTGGTCTCATCTATCTGTTTGACAACTGTAGATAAGATAGTTTATGTCATGTCCTGCATCAGTGCTCTGGCATTGTTCACTTCTTGAAACCACAAGAGAGCCTTGTGAATGTTGAGCGTTAAAACCTAATATAATCCAGGAGAGAAGGTCATGGATGAGTCATGATGTAAAACCTATTAGCTGAGCATCAAAAGCAAGACCATGTAAGGAAAGGAAGGGGTTTGAGGGTTAGACATCCTGCAACTGGAGCTCAGCTGAAAGGACCAGGGACCTCTGCTTTTGCAAATTATCTGGAAGTGCTCTGGAGTGTTTTGAATGGGTTGTGGTGAGTTCCTGGATTTGCCAGAGAATATTGCTGCATCCTCACAGGGAGGGCAGGGGAACAGGTGACTTATTTGAATGGGGGCAGCAGTGACAGTGCCCCTGGGTCTGCAACATGACAGGGAAATAGAGCACAGGCAGTGGAGAGGACAAGCTCTGCACCATCTTCTCTGCTAACTTGGAATTGGACATCTCCATGCTCCTCAACAGTGGCAGGAGGCCGGCTGGCAGGAGGCCGGCTGACAGGGGGCCGGCTGACAGGGGGCCGGCTGGCAGGGGGCCGGCTGGCAGGAGACCGGCTGGCAGGAGACCCGCTGACAGGGGGCCGGCTGACAGGGGGCCGGCTGACAGGAGGCCGGCTGGCAGGAGACCGGCTGGCAGGAGACCGGCTGGCAGGGGGCCGGCTGACACGGGGCCGGCTGGCAGGGGGCCGGCTGGCAGGAGACCGGCTGACAGGGGGCCGGCTGACAGGGGGCCGGCTGACAGGAGGCCGGCTGACAGGAGGCCGGCTGGCAGGAGGCCGGCTGGCAGGAGGCCGGCTGACAGGGGGCCGGCTGACAGGGGGCCGGCTGGCAGGGGGCCGGCTGGCAGGAGACCGGCTGACAGGGGGCCGGCTGGCAGGAGGCCGGCTGACAGGGGGCCGGCTGACAGGGGGCCGGCTGGCAGGAGGCCGGCTGACAGGGGGCCGGCTGACAGGGGGCCGGCTGGCAGGGGGCCGGCTGGCAGGGGGCCGGCTGACAGGAGGCCGGCTGACAGGGGGCCGGCTGACAGGAGGCCGGCTGGCAGGAGACCGGCTGGCAGGGGGCTGGCTGGCAGGAGGCCGGCTGGCAGGGGGCCGGCTGGCAGGAGGCCGGCTGGCAGGCCTGCCAGTGCAGCCAGAATCTCAGTGTTCATGCCCATTCAGCACTTTTCACAGAATCACATAATTATTACAGCACAGAAGGAGGTCTTGTCTGTACCAGCTCTCTGAATGAGCAATTTACTTAGTGCCATTCCCCCACCTTGTCCCCATAATCTGTAAACTGCCTGATCAATGTCCTCATCTGAGTCCTCTGCAGCAGAACCTGTCTGCAACCTCACCCTCTGTCAAACTGGCAAACAAACCCCTGGCCAGGCTGCAGCTGATACAAACTCTTTACCATCCTCCCAGGTAACTGCAGTGTCAGTATCTGAGCTGGTGGCTGCAAGTGTCAAGTGATGGACCTTCTTCAATATTGCTGTGCTGTTGTTCTCTCTCTTCCCCCTGGAGCTGCTGTGGCTGGACAGGCAGCAGTTCTTGGGTATTTGAAAGCAGTTATCAGAAGGGGGAGGTTGTGTGAATGAAAGGGGGATTGTGGAGTGAAAATCAGGAGGATCATGTTTGTGACACCATCAGCAGCTTGCTCATCATGCCATGTAGCAGGGTGAGGTTGAGATTGGAGTTGAGGAGGGGCATATGGCAGGAACATACTGTCATCCTCAAAGTTCTCAATGATGGCAGATGCCATGGGCCCTGTCGCAGTTGATCCTATGATGAAGAGACTCATCTCCTCCATAAAACTCAGGAGATTCAGGCATCTTTGTTCCTGCTGGTTCTGTTCTGCTGCTTTCCGTTGTGTGCCAACTTGTCCTGCAAGAGAAAGGGCAGTATGTCAGTGATTGCATTGCACTGTGTTTGGGTGATGTTCAGCTTTCCATAGCTGAATAGTGGAGGGCATTTGAAGGCAGTGAGAAGTGGATGTGAGGCTTGCAGGATTGGTAAGTATGTGAATGTGAAGTGGAGTTTCTGGATGTTAGGTTTGAGTGCTGAATGCCGGGTGAGTGATGGGGGTCATGCATTGAGCAATGTGAGAGAGTGTGGGAGGCTGGGGCTGTGGTGGGCACCTCATGGACTTCAGCGGTTCAAGAAGGCAGCTCACCACCACCTTCTGAAGGGCAGTTAGGGATTGGCAATAAAAATGCTGGCCAAGCCAGCGATACCCATATCCCGTGAAAGAATAAAGAAAACAGATGGCATGTGAACATGCATTCACTGACCCTGATCACCCATGTGGCAGGAACAGACTGTCATCCTCAAAGTTCTCAATGATGGCAGATGCCAAGGGCCCTGTCGCAGTTGATCCCATGAAGAGACTCATCTCCTCCATAAAACTCAGGAGAGTCAGGCATCTTTGTTCCTGATCACCTGTGTGAGGTCATTAGATTTCTTGTGGCACTGTGGAGTCCGGCATCAGCAGCTGACCTCCCTGGTCACTTGCCCCCACTCTCTTCTGAGGGTGGTCCTTCAGGGCCTCCTGGCCCTGTAGAACAATAGCATCTCTCCTATTGCCCACCACCATTACTACTGCCTCTCTCTCTCTGCCCTGGTGTCCCATTTCCCATGCTTTTAAATTACAGCAATATTATGCAGTGCAGCTTCCCTTTAAAAGGGACAGACAGCCTTTAAGAAGAGCAGGCTGACTGAACCAAGTGCTATCAACACAATGCTGATTGGCCCCCTGCTAAGCACAGAGGCCACCAGCAATGTGATGAGATGACCAACAACGAGGAACCTGCTTGGCCCTACGCTGGAATCATGACAGCACCAAATTCATCATCTCCAACTGAACCGGCACAGGCAAGACATGAATCATGATCTCTGCACCCAAAATTTGGGGTAACTCAATTATTAGCCTTTTGCACTCTGACTTTGGTTAATCTGACAGCTGGTTCTTGAGCAAATAAGTAAAGGTTTCATTCAAGACCATTATTTGAGTTTTCTTTAAAACAATTCTCAAAAATCCAAAATCCTTCAGCAACATTTTCCTATAATAAAATCTGTAAAACTAGGGCTTTGAGTTTCAAACCTTAATTCCTCACACTGGGACAACAGATCCAAACTAGCTTTTCCATAAGCACAAATGAACAAGCTGAGTTAGATGAAGCAGGGATTATGCATGTCACCTCATTATTTAAGAAAAGCGAGAAAGCGAAACCAGGGAATAATAGACCAGTTAGTTTAATATCCGTTGTTTGGAAGAGCTTATAAACAGGGGTATGTTGATGGAACACCTTGAAAATTTTCAGCTGATCAGAGGAAAGCCAGCATGGATTGTAATGGGTAGGCCTGACGAATCTGATTGGAGTTTTTGAAGAGCTGATTAAAGTAGTGGACAGGACAATGCCAATGGAATTGTTTATATGGACTTCCAGAGGCATTTGATAAAATCCCTTATAAGGGATTGAAGGCAAATTTTGATCTGGTTTGGAAATTAGTTGAGTGGTAGGAGACAGGGAGAAGGAATTGTGGGCGAGTACTCTAATTGACAGGAGGCCAGTTAGCTCAGTTGACTAGAGTATGATGCTTAATGCCGACAGCACGGGTTCAATCCCCTTACTGGCTGAAGTTGTTCTTGGGGCCTGCCTCTTCTATCTTGCCCCATTTTGATATCATAGCTGCTAGAGATAAAGGTGTGTGGAGAGCCATGATGAGCATCCTTCAAACAATCGAGGATGCTACATGGAGAGACAGAGAGAGGCTAACTGGTAGAATGTGATTTGTGGTGCCCAGCATTCACTGAATTCATGAACAACTTAGATGATGGGATAGAAAGCCTCATATTCAAATTTTCCAATGGCACAAAGAGAGGTGACATATTGTAAGAAGTGTAGATGGAGGCATAAAATTACAAAGAGATATTGATAGGTTAAGCGAAAGGGAAAAACTGGCAAACGGGTTTCAATGTTAACAAATGGGAGGTCATCCACTTAGGACCTAAAAAAGAACAGGGTATGGTGAAAAGCTAGAAACAGTGGAGGTCTAAAGAGACTTGGAGATCCAGGTAGATACTGCATTGAAATGTCATGCACAGGTGCAAAAAAAATCAAAAAGGCTAATGGAATGGTTGGCCTTTATTCCTAGAAAATAGAATACAGAGGGGTAGAAATTATGCTTTGTCTATACAAAGCACATTTACAGTCGCTGCAGGGAGAAGCCCATATAGCTGTTAAAGGACACAATTTTTGACCTGAGCTGCTTACTCTGTCTACAGCTGTCAGTTCAGTCTACAATTACTGACCCTATTAGCTGCCACAAATCTAACAGTGTCATTAAATAGTCCAACTCTGTAATCATTCAACTCTAGCCTTTTGTGCATCCTCCACTTATTTTACATCATCATTGGAGGCCATGCCTTCAGCCAGCTAGGCCCTAAGCATGTCTCCACATCTTGAAATGGCACTGGGGACTACAGGAATATCGAAATGTGTAAACATGTTCCAGAGTCCAAGGTCATTGGCACCGTGCACATGAACATTCACACCAGCAGCTCCCAATGTGTTTGCGGTTGGAAAGATTCCATTTGATGTGCAGATGGTGAGAAGTAGCAAGTATGAAATTAAAAAAGCTAATGCTTGTTATCTCAGCAACGCTCATGATTCACTTATTCTCAGGTAAATGATGTGGTGACCATGGAACTGATATTATAAACGTCCTGCATTAACTGGGTGCAAAGGCCTCAGGCTTATGTGCTCTTTGTGCATTGCATATCATAAAGGACAAAACTTCCTTTATGACTTGCATTCATATGTTTCCTTTCACATCCTCAAGGTATCCCAATGCACTTCATAACTAATGAAGTACTTTTGAAGTGTAGACACTGCTGTAATGTAGGAAATACAGCAACTGATTTGCATATGGAGAATTAGCCACCTGAGAAGAAAGAAGTATACAATAGTGATCAATGATGCATTCATCCTCCTTGCTAGCAATATATATGTGTGTGGTGTGCATGTGTGTGTGTGGTGTGTGTTTGTACATAATTCTATATACCATGGCTAGTGCTCACAGTGAGATTGACCGGTAGTATGGGCTTAGGCGGCATTGTTCTTATTGAAGTTTCATTTTCTTCAGTGAAGACAGCACAAGATAGACATGCAGTCTGTAAATAATTTCATTCATTAGAATGTTTCCTGGAAGTCCTGCAGAAGTTTCCTGAATCCTGAGATGTCATAGCTCCTTCCCACTGCCAGTGACAGACACCATCTGCCCTTCAGTTTCACTAAATGGGAGAGGTGGGTTATCAATTATCATATATTAATTGCTCAGTTAGAGTGATATTCAACTTTAACGTTGGGTCCATGGGTTTCCCGAGTTCCTGAAACTCACCAATGAAAGCAAGGAAAGTACACAACAACAAATGATGGAGTTAAATCAATCTCAGGGGAATATTTCAATACCTCAGTACCTGCTTTCTTACCTGCGAGTGGGGATGGGTTTGCTCACAGCATTTTTGCTGAAAGGTTGCTGCCCTTTGGAGGTTACTTTCAGCACTTTGGATGTTTACTCCATCACATTTGGATGGTTGCAGCTTATGCTGCCTCAGGTTGCACTTCAGACGAGGACCAAAATGATCAATAACAGTAGCAGTAACGGCATCCACAGCTTGTAGATCACAGACCTGTAGCTGCACACCAGTGAGGCAACCAGCAGAGAGATGTAGCTCGCAGGAGGCACTACTCATGAAACAGGGTCTACAGGCAGAGGCTCTGTTTCCTTGATATTTCTGGATATCAGTCTGTCAGGAGGATCAGCTGTCCCATCAGGTGATAGCAGACATCTGCAGTTACCTAAAGGAAAACCTGCCCCCTGCTGGACCTGCTAGCCACGGATTATCAGTGGCTGTCAAAGTCACCAAGCCCTCAACTTTTTGCCTCTACACTTTCCTAAGGCTCTGTTGCTGACATATCCAGGATCTACCAGTCAGCCATGCACAAATATATAAGACAGTTAGTTGACTGATGGCTTGTTTGCCAAGGCACTTGGGTTTGCAGCATAGGCTGGGCTGCCTTCCCACAGGTGCAGAGCGCCATCGGCTGCATACACATGGCAACCCGGGAACCCCAGGAATAGCCAGGTGTATTTGTAAAAGATATGAGCTTTCACTCCTTTATTCAAGCTCCTTGATTTCTTCGGACTTAAGTGGTGGCTGTTAAGCAACAAGGGATTCCCCTGCAAACTTGGCTGCTCACACCCCTCAGAAATCCCAATCCTGAAGCCGAACAGCGCGACAATGAGTGCAATATCGCCAGCAGATGCTTGATTTAACAAACCATTGGCAAGTTGGAGATGTGTTTCAAATGTCTCAACAGACTTGGAGGCATCCTTCAATCTGCAGCAGCCACGGTCTCCAGAATGGTCAGTGCTGTACAACATTGCACAGCACTGGGGCTTAGATGTGCAGGAGGAAGAGGAAGAGGAGGGTGATGCGGGTAATATATCCCCAGCTGCTCACGTTGCTACCCAGGATGCCAGAGATGCCCTTATTAATGAACGGTTTAGTAGGTTGAAGTTCATGTCACCAGAAAGTGCAATAGCCACTCTTTCCTCCTCTCCCCAAGGCCTGACATAAAACAGCCCTGCAACCAATCCAAATCCCTTTAAAATCTTCCCATTGATCCCCACCAATTCATATCTGCCCATTCATTGTCAAACAAATTGGAAGGCCACTTCCTGCCAACATTCAAGAACGGACAAGACAGGAAAGTATTGAAAAAGAATAGCATTTATGTGAGCTAACTAAAGAACAAAAACTTATCAAAACGACAGCTTCTCAGACATAACTACAAAACCTTAGTCTTCCTTTTTTCCGCAGTGCCTACGTGTTGCAACCTGTGTGGCTTCAGTAGAGGCAGAGGCAGGTTGCTCAGATCCCTGCTCTGACTGGAGATCCTCGTGGCTAACATCCTCTGGGTTTTGGAGGCTATGACGGTTCTGCCAAAGACTGTCTCACCTACATCTATACAGGGGCAGACTTGGCCACTGGGAGACGAGGCAGCATGTGGGGTACAGTACTGACTGAGAGGTGGGCTGTGGGTAAGAATGAGCACTTTGAGTGATGTCCCCATTTCCATGACTCTTAACCCTCATGGGTTAATTACAACGTGCACAGGGGGCCAGTTAGCTCAGTGGGCTGCATGGTTAGCATGTGGTTCAGAATTGCACCAGCAGTGTGGGTTCAATTCCTACTCTGGCTGAGGTAGATGTGGAACCTGAAACAAAAGCAGGAAATGCTGAAAAAACTCTACAGGTACAGCAGGCTGCTGTGGAGAGAGACAGAACTAATGCTTTAATATGACTCTTATTCAGAGACTTGGTGCCTGCCTCCTCACATGCTTGATGTTGAACAGTGCCATCTAAGCTAGAGAACCAATTGTCTCTCTCTATTAGAGAGAGATGCTGACAGTCCCTTGTGGACAATGGCTAATTACCTACCTAACAATGTGTGCCATTAAACTCACTTTTATTTCTCAGCAAGTTCTAGGACTGTCATGAAAATAATATTTTTCATTATGTTATTATGATTTATTGTAAAGTAAGTTTATAAGGGTGAGTATGGATGATTCTGCTTGTGATTTAATTGAATTGGAGTCAGCTAGACTGCAAGCTTGAAATTATCAAAAGGAGTTAGGTGTAGAAATGCACTTGAAATGCTAATGAATAAACATGGATGAGGCCTTAGCATATAGGGTGTGAAGGAAAGTTGCATTTTTAGATAAGTGAAGGAATGCTTGGATTTCAAAGGGATGGGAGGATGTTTACAACTAGTAATATAAGCAAGGCCAAGCAGTGTATATATTTTTTCCCAAAAGGAAAGAGGTCATATTGGCAACATGAAAGATTTTTATATGAAGTAAATTTGCAAAGACATATGGAGCAATGGAATTTACAGATTAAAGAGAGAAACATAATAAAAGGGGAATGAAAGACTATTTTGGGGGGCCATGTAAGATCTTACAGGAGTGTGTGGTACAGCCTTGAAGAATCCTCCAGCCATTTTGCAAAAGTCTGCTGTAATTAACGTAACTAAAGTTGGAGAAATGCCTTTGGAATTCCACTGTCGAGAGAGTGCCGTAGTAATTTTCTGGCTTGCTTTTTAAAATTAAAATCTATTTTGGACTATTGTCTTAAAGGGCATGCGTAGTTGGGAGTTAGGCTAATTAAGAATTTTAGGATTTGTTATAGTATGAAGTAACTGTAATCTTATGTATGTGCTTGAAATCATTTCTTTTGTTAATAAATATTTTAATTTAATTTTTAAAACCTCTGAAGGTCTTACTGGACTCATTGCTTCTGAAATCAATGCACACATCTCCTCGTAATAAATACAAATTGCAAAACCATTGTGATAGCGCGACCAAGTTTCCCTTGTGGATTTGCTCCACCTGGCACACTTCACCTGCCACGTCATAACAGATAGCATCAGTTATTTAACTTTGTGAAAAGAAAGAAAGATGTGAATTTATATAGCATCTTCTCAATCTTAAGACATCCCAAAGGTTTTATTTCATTCATGGGATGTGTGCATCACTGGCTAGGCCAGCATTTATTACCCATTCCCAATTGCCCTTGAGAAGGTGGTGCCTTCTTGAACCGCTGCTGTCCATGTGGTGTGTGTACACCCACAGTGCTGTTAGGGAGAGAGTTCCATGATTTTGACCCAGCGACAGTGAAGGAATGGTGATATATTTCCAACTCAGGATGGTAAGCGGCTTGGAGGGGAACTTCCAGGTGGTGGTGTTCCCATGTATTGCTGCCCTTGTCCTTCTAGATGGTAGTGGTCGTGGGTTTAGAAGATGCTGTCTAAGTAGCCTTACTGCCACTGTTCGTCAGTGGTGGAGGGAGTGAATGTTTGTGGATGGGGTGCCAATCAAGCGGGCTGCTTTGCCTGGATGATGTCAAGCTTTTTGACTGTTGTTGGAGCTGCACTCATTCAGGCAAGTGGAGAATTGCTGAAAAAGACATTTTGTTGAAGCTTTTCATTTTGTACTCATCAGGACAATCACAAGATTACCAATGTCAGGGGAAGCAACAACTTACTACTGTATGAGAAGAGAGTGCTGATTGGTTGACAAATGGAGCAGAAGTGTTGCCATGGAAAATGGACCAGTCAACAGTCAATGGTGACTGCCAAACATTGTTTGAAATTTAAACCAAGCAGCTTGACTCTGATTGGTCAAGATATTGCTCTGAGAAATGAACCAGCGAATGGCTGTCACTTATTTTGTTTAGCTGAAACAATCACAATGTGTGTACATGTTCTTTCTGTCTGCAAAGAACAGGGCCCCGTGTATTAACATATGTAGCTTCCAGTACACGCAAATGTACCACACAGCGAGCCTGACTGACAATCTTAAATTGGTTGCCTGCATAATTTTCAGTACATTGAGGATTATTAAGCAAATGTTGTCCAATCACGGAATCACATCTAATGTTGGACGCTGTGTTTTGAGTTTTGCAAGCATGGGCTGGTTGGGTACGGTCTGTACCCTGCCCATTGCGAACAGCAGCTGGGACATGTTGTTTGATATGATTCACCAGTCTTTGGGATGTACTGCACCACACTGACACAAATTCATACACCACATTACCCATTTGTGTGATAGGCAGAACGTCTTTTTGGCTTGATGCAGCATCCTGTTAGTGGTGAATACCACTCGTGTTGCTACTGCATAGTAGCAGCGTGAAACAGCTAGCTTCACCGGTTGCTCAAATTTTTGAGACACCTTGTCCTTCCAGGGTAATCTGGGGCAGAATTTCGCCCTTGGTGTACGTGATTGGTGGGGGATGGCGGGGGCGGTCGGGAAGCCGACCGCTGCCCGTGATCGACAGCGCACCGCAATTTCACACTGATGGGCTGATTAAGGCCCGCCCAGTGTGATACGCAAGCGGTAGTGCTGAGCGCTGCCTGTGCGGGTGGAGGGAGGAGGGTGAGCAGGCCTAGCCTGAACTTCGCGCATGCGCACGAGAGAGCACTGAATAATCTCCCTGGGGCACACAGCTGCCTCAACGAGATGAAGAACATATTGAAAAAATTAATAAAGCACAGAAAAATATAATGAAACATATCCCCTCATGTGACTCTCTCTGTCACATGAGCAGGGACATGTTTTTAATTAAAAATAAAGTTTTTATTTTGCTTGTTGTGCTTTTGGAAACCTCATCCATGGGCGGGATGGGGTTTCCAAAACAACGCAAAGGCCGCTTGGCCTTTTTGCCTGCCCACCAAACGTTAGATTGAACGGGCAGTGAAAAATTAACGACAATTGATAACTTAATGGCCCTAATAGGCCTTTTAATTGTCGGCAGGCGCGCTGCTGGCTCCGCTGCACACCCCCTGACCGAGCTATCGTACAACTGCACGATGACATCAGCACGCTTGGCCAGCGTCATCGCGTGTCATTTCATGCTCAGTCGGGTCGGGCAAGTGCCCTCTTGCTGAGCTAAAAATTCTGGCCCTCAGGTAGACTGGGCACTTTTCAGGATTGAAAGTGATGGCCTTGGGCCTGTTCATGAGTTTGCGCGATATACAGTGCAAAATGATCTGATCAAGGTAGCCATTATCCCACAGGATGTCTTTGATGCGCATATTTCAGCATTAAGCTTGCATGGTGAGCAAATGGCTTGGGCCCTATTTACAACTTTGCCAAAAAGCCCAATCTTATAGCGTATGGAATTGTAAGAGTCCCAATGCATATATTGACCAGTGGGGGTAGGCTTGTGGTAGGCCATGGTAGAGAACGCCCTGGCAGATTTCTCAACTAATATGCCAAGGAAGGGGAGTTCATTTGACTGCTTCATTTCAAAGGTGAATTTGAGCACAGGATGGAGCTCATTAAGACATGCAAGGAAATTATTACATGCTGCTACGGATTTAAATATAGCAAATGTATCACCCACATATTGGAAATATGTGAGGGCAGGAGGTTAGGTGTCATTTCATTGAAGACACGTTTCTCATGGAACCCAACAAAGGTGTTTGCGAGAGCTGGGCCTGGAGGGGATCCCATGGCAAAACCACCTATTTGGGCATATATGCTGTTGTTAACGTTGAACTCAACTGTGCGAGTTACTGAGTTCATAGGTTCAATGGATACTGATTCATGCAATGGTGGCAGGTCTAGATCGCCGTGACATAGTGCTGCAGTGCAAATATCGACGGCTTCCTTAAGTCGAACATGGCTTGCCTAATGATCTAAAAATTCACCAATCTCAAATAAGCATATGGACACAGCATTGCTACCGATATGCAAGTCCTGTATGGTCTTTGCAAATGTGAGTGAATCCTTTACCGTGTATCTAGTAAACTTGTTCAAGACTGGTTGTAGCAACTTGCCCAACTATTTGGTCAACTCATGCTGTGTGAAACTGGTCATAGATAAGATAGGGCCTAAATGGACGTCACAAAAGCGGAGTCCTTGCATTGGGACTTCCTCCGATGGGACCCCTAGCACACCTCCAGAGACCTCCAGGATATGACCACCTGGAGACTGGAAGCTCTGGGCTCATGTATTTACATTTTGGAATACTTCTGTGCTCTATCCCCTCAAATCTAAAGTGTTTCACTCAACATATGTCAATGATAATATTAGCAGAACTGGTGTAAACAGGTATGCATTTGTGCTGTATTGCAACACTCAGTTTCCCTAGCAAAGTGAAACATTTGCACCGAGGAATTTCCTCAGTGTTCCACCGCTTTGATGGCAAACCTGTTTAAGTGTGTAAACAACTTCCAGCAATTCCAGCTGTAAATTCAACTGAAGTGGTAGGATGTGCTCTGAAGTAATTGACCCAATTATATATATCCTTTGAGACCAGACAGTCATTGCATATTGCTGCATCCAACCTGTTCATATTGCTCATTAGTGTATTCCCTGTCAGTATCATTTATCAGTACAATGTCTGTGTTGTTTGCCAGCAGACAATGTACATGCTGTTTATCAGTACAGTCCCTGCCTGGATGTTTACTAATGCAAGTTGATTTTTAAATAAATAAACCTTTGATAATAAAATTGTTGGGGTACATTGAGGGCAAGGGCTGACTTGAGATATGCTTTACAATCAATCATTCCAAGTGTTGCTGCATACATTTCTGTATCATAAATGTCACACATTTCGGTGACATACTTGCTCTATATTTTTGGTTTTATTTTCATTAACAACACAGTACGTTAAAACTCAGACTTGGGGTATTTTTGAAACATAGTTTAAAACATATCAAAGTTGCATGTTTCACATTTAGACACAGAATCTGCACTTAAGAACACAATTGCACTGCTTTAAGTCCACTTAAGTTTCACTTAATTACTTTAGTAACTTACAATAAAGAATACTGTAGCTATACTATTTACATTGCACAACATAGATCATGTAAGCTGTAAAGAAAGCCCACTGTTTTAAAAGGTTGAAGACATATCTCAAACACATCCAAGAAAACATCACAAGTTAAACAAGGGTATTGTACAAATACATTGAAAATTGAAACATCTTCGACTACATTTTACAGAGTACATGTGGTCATAACTACAACATGACAATCAGGCTGTACACAGCTTAGTCAGTAAAATATAACCAGAAAAAGCTGAAAACACTCAACAGATCAGGTAGCATCTGTGGAGAAACAAAGTCAACATTTCAAGGCATTGGCCCTTCTGAACACTAGGCAATATTACAGGTGAGTGGCAATTAAACAGGAACACCATGGGTGTGAGGGTGAAGAAGGAAAAAGATACAGATACCCACATGAAAAGAAATAGGATGACCAGTGAAGTGCTTGGGTGGAGGACAGTAGATGGTTAAATGGCAGATGTGATATTAGTATGATCTGAAGTTGTTAATGTTAAGGTCAGAGGCCTGCAAAGCACTCAGTGGAAAGAAGATCTGTTCCTCCGGGGCCTTTGAGCATCACTGAAATAGTGAAGAAGGCCAAAGAGGGAGCGGTCAGGGAGAGTGGGGCAGAGTTGAAATGGCAAACACTGGGAGAGTTCAGGGTCACATCTGCAAACAGAATGGAGGCGTCCTGCAAAGCGGCACCGAACGTGTGCTTGCTCTCCCCAATGTAAGAAGACCACATCATGAGCATGTGAGTAGTTCAATCGATGTCTCAGCATGTTATTGCCTCCAGTATCGTCAGCTGTGCCCTTTCTGTTGCGCTGCTGTTTTTTTTTATTGTGTATCAGGTAATATCTAAGTCCTGAATTTCAGCTGTAACACCATTAAAGGTGAGGCAGATAAAAGGGTTTTCTGCTGCCTGTCTGACCAAGTTGTGGTATTACACAATGTCTGAGGGAATTCAAGGTTGTGAGTGATCTCTTCTGGAGTTGCAGCATGAGAAAAGAAGGTGAAGAAAGAATGAACAGCGGGTGTGGGGAAATTTTACAAAATCAAGCTTCAGGGGGTGAAGAAGAGAATTTCATCTAGTAGGAGTGCAAGTCAGGAATTTGTTTGACTAGGGGAATAAAACAAGTAAGCTAAATGCCATAGGGATTTCAAGATGTCAGGCCGGTTCTTAACTGGGACAGATGTCCTAGCATATAGAAGGCTACTTCATAGATTACACTCAATCCAATTGATCTCTTGAACTGGCTAATTTCCTTGGAGTTGGGGGGGTGGTGGTCAAGTGCGAAGGGAGGTTGGTGTTATTTTTAAACTAAGAAAAGGTTTTAATCACTCTGAAGTCACGGGGGCCACTGAGGGATCCTGAGTGTAGAAAACCTAGTGATGCACAAGTTGAGCAAAAATTTGTGCATCTGCTAACAGCACATTTCTGCCAATCATCCACTTAAATAATAGCAGGTCAATTACAACAGCATACCTTACTGTCAATGTTTCAAATTCCTCCATCACTAATCCTGGGAAATGTCCTGTCCTACCAGCATGACAGACTTAGCAGAGTTGGTGGCACAATGATATACAGTTGGGAGGCAGTGGCTGTGGGATCTTCAACATTGACTCCAGATCCCTGAAGTCTCATGGCATCAGATCAAACTCTTTCGAGTTATCAACAGTCACAGATTGCAACTCTTTCAAGTATAATCACAGTTCTTGGTTTCCAGGAGTGGGACATGAACCCACAACCCTCTGATTCAAAGGCTATGAACTGAGCCACAGCTGACACCTCGCATCAGATCAAACATGCACAAAGAATCTTTCTGCTGATTACCACCTAATGATTACCACCACCTCAGCTGGTAAATCTGTACTCCTCCGTATTGAACACCACTTGAGAGAAGCACTGAGGGTAGTAAGGGCACAAAATGTACTCTGGGTAGGGGACTTCAATGTCCATCATGAAAAGTGGCTCAGTACTCACTACTGATGGAGCTGGTCAAGCCCTGAAGGACACATCTGCCAGACTGGGCCTGCAGCAAGTGGTGATAGAGCCAACAAGAGGAACAATCTATTTGACTTAGTCCTCAGCAATCTACTTGTTGCAGATGCACTGTCCATGACAGTACTGATAGGTGTAATCACTGCTGTGTCACATCTTCATACTGAGGGTATGCTCCATCATGTTGCTTGCCTCTTGGAAAAAGCAAAGAGGGTAGGCAAGGGTGCAAAATGTACACTGTGTGGGGACTTCAATGTCAAACAGGAAGGCTTCACTGAGGCAGATGGTGGGAGCACCAACATGAGTAGAAAAACTACCTAACTGCTTTCTCGCTATTCTGCCGGTTGCAGATGCATCTATCCATGACAGCCCTTGTGGAGGCAAAGTCCTGTCTTCACACTGAGAACATCTCCAGCATGCAGCATACTAAATGGGACAGATTAAGAACAGATCTAGCAGCTCAAAATTGGACATCCATGAGGCACTTTGGGCCATCAGCAGCAGCAGAATTGTATTCCACCAGAACCTGTAACCACATGGTATACCCCTCACTCTACCATTACCATCAAGCCAGGGGGCCAACCTGACTTCAATGAGGTGTGCAAGAAGCAGCATGACAGGAGTAGCACCTGGCATCTCTGAAAATGTAGTGCCAACCTGGTGAAGCTACAACACAGGGCTACATGCATGCTAAAGCAGTGGAAACACATGCTTTTGACAGAGCTAAGGGATCTCACAACCAACAGATTAGATAAAAGCTCTGCTATCCTGCCACATCCAGTTGGTAGACAATTAAACCAATGGAAGGAGGAAGTTCTACAAACATCCCATCCTCAGTGGCGGCAGAGCCCAGCACATGGATGATAAAGAGAAGGCTAAAGCTTTTGCAGCCATCTTCAACCGGAAGTGCAGAGTAGATTATCCATCTCAGACCTCCTCCTGAGGTCCCCAGCATCAGAAATGCCAGTCTTCCAATGCCAATTTATTCACTCCACATGATATCAATGACCAGCTGAGTGAGCTGGATAAAGCAAAGGCAATGAAAAAAAGGAAGGCTTACATTATATAGCGTCTTCCTGATTATAGGACATTCCAAAGAGCTTTACAGCCAATTAAACGCTTCTTTGAACTGTTGTCACTGTTCTTGTAGGAAACATGACAAACAATTTGTGCACAGCAAGCTCCCTGAAACAGCAATGTGCTAATGACCAGATAATCTGTTTTTATGATGTTGATAGATTGATAAATATTGGCAAGGACATTGGGGAGAACGCCACTGCTCTTCTTCAAAATAGTTTCCGTTACATCCAGCTGAGAGGGCAGGTGAAGCCCCAGTTTAATGTATCACCTGAAATACAGCACCTCTGACAGTGCAGCACTCCCTTCAGTTCTGCACTGGAGTGTCAGCCTGGATTATTGTTCTCAAGTCCTGGTTTAGAACTTGAACCCACAACCTTCTTATTCAGAGGTGAGAATGCTACCAACAAAGGCCAGACAACGTACTAGTTTATTGTGCTGGAGGCATGCTCCAGAACTAGATCAGCTCCCAGCCAAGCTGCTTCAGTACAGTTTAGCACACTGATGTCTACCCCCAAAAGTACAAAGTTGTTCAGGTATGGCCTGTTAACAAAAAGCAGGACAAAGGTAACCTGGCCTATTGCCGCCCCATCAGTCTACTCCCAATTATCAGCAAAGAAATGGAAGGTGTTGTCGATAATACTTTCAAAAGACACTCAAGAATAACTTGCTCACTGATGGTTAGTTTGGGTTCTAAAAGGACCACTTAACTCCGTAGCACATTACAGCCTTTGTCCAAACATGGACAGAACAGCTGAATTCCAGAGGTGATGTGAGAATGACTGTCTTTGACATCAAGGCAACATTTGACCGAGCGTGGCCTCAAGGAGCCCTAGAAAAATTGAAGCCAACGGGAATGAGGGGAAATCTCTCTACTGAATGCAGTCATCCCTAATACAAAGGAACATGGTTGTGGTTGTTGGAGGCCAATCATCTCAGATCCAATACATCGCTGCAGGAGTTCCTCAGGGTACTGTCCTAGGCCCAACCATCTTCAGCTACTTCAATGACCTTACCTCCATCATTAGGTCAGAAGTAGAGATGTCTGCTGTTTGCACAGTGTTCAGTTCCATTTGCAACTCCTCAGATACTGAAGCAGTCCATGTTCACATGCAGCAAGATGGGAGGAAGAGGGAGAATGAAGTACAACCCGGAAAACATTTAGGCTTGGGCTGATAAGTGACAAGCAACATTCGCACCACTCAAGTGCCAGGCAGGGACTATCTCCAACAAGTGAGAATCTATACACCTCCCCTTCACATTCAACAGCATCACCATCATTGAATCCCTCGCCATCAACACCCCGAGATCACCACTGACAGTAGCTTAACTGGACCAGCCGCATAAATACTGTGGCCACAAGAACAGGTCAGATGCTGGGAACTCTGCAGCAGGTAGCACACCCCGACTCCCCAAAACCTGTCTAACATCTGCAAGGCACAAGTCAGGAGTGATGGAATACTTTCCACTTGCCTGGATGAGTGCAGCTGTAATAATGCTCAAGATGCTCAACAACATCCAGGACAAAGAAGTCCAGTTGGCAGGCACCCCATCCACCTTAAACATTCACTTCCTCTACTACCAGTGCACCCTGGCAACAGCATGTTGATGCACTGCAGCAACTCACCAAGTCACCTTCCGCAGCACCTTCCAAACCTGTGACCTCTACTACCAAAAGTACAAGGGCGGTAGATGCATGGGAACACCACCACCTGCAAGTTCCCCTCCAAGTCACACACCATCCTGACTTGGAACTATATCACCATTCCTTTACTGTGCTGAGTCAAATTTCTCGAAATCCCCTCCTAACAGCACTTTGGGAGCACCTACACAACACAGGCTGCAGAGATTCAAGGGGGTGCCTCACCACCACCTCATGGGCAATTAGGGATGGCCAATAAATGTTGGCCTTGTCAGCAATGCCCACTTGGCACCAATGAATAAAAAAAAGCAATCGGGAACCCCAGCAAAACTTTTATGTTTTTCTTTGTTTTGATTGACTTAGCTAAACACCTTGGAAACATAATGAAGCCAGAGGGCTTTTAACTTGTCTTGGAAATAAAGCACTGCAGTCTTCATTACAATTACTGTTTGCTGGACTGTGCAGTAGTGTTTATTTGATAAATGCAATATACCCTATGCTCCAACTCCTAGAACAGGTTTAGTACATTTTTAACTTGTGAGAAGCTCTGTGGTGCACCTGGGTACAACAGTGAATGGAATCCATGCCCCCATGATGGGGGATGTCTGAAAAGTATTGTTGGGCATGGTAGACTAGTTAATCCAGAGAACCAAAATTCAAATTTCACCATTGTAGTTTAAAGTTTTGAATTTTCAGAAATCTGGATGTAAACATGAAGCTGTCAGAATGTTGCAGGAACCCAATTGATTCCCTAGAGTCCTTTGGGAAGGAAATCTGCCATCCTTCCCGGTCTAGTCCCCACATGACTCCAGTCCCACACTCTTGACTGCTGTCTGAAGTGGTCCAGCGGGTACTCAGTTCTATTAAAATCCTTATAACTGGAACATTCAAGAAGGTGGTCCACCACCAACTTCTCGGGTAACACTGACATTCCAAGACGAATATTGTTTAAAGGGCTTCAAATTTTGAAAATTTTCGTTAATTTTCAGTATAAGTAAAAAGAATGCCATCACAAGCAACAATTGCTGACTTTGAGTTGGAACAGGAACCTAAGGTTAGGGGAGATGGTGGCATAGTGGCAATGTCACTGAATTAGTAATTAAAAGGCCCAGGCTAATGCTCTGGGGGCATGGGTTCAAAACCCACCATAGCCGATATTGGAATTCAGTTAACAAAATCTGGAATATCGAATTAGTCTCAGTAATAAGCAACCATGAAACTATCATCATTTGTTGTAAAAACCCATCTGAACAAGAGTAAACTGTTAAGCCTGCTCCACCATTCAATTAGATTATGGCTGATCATTTACCTCACTGCCACTTTCCTGCACTACCTCTATATCCCTTGATGTTATTGGTCTCCAGAAATCTATTGATTTCTGTCTTGAGCATGCTAAATGATTGAACTTCCACATCTTTCTGGTTTAGAGAATTCAAAAGATTCACCATCCTCTGAGTGAAGAGATCCCCTCTCATGTCAGTCTTAAATGGCCTACCCCTTATCCTGAGATATATCCCTGGTTTTTGACTCACCAGCCAAGGAAAACATCCACATCTACCCTGTCACACCCTGTCAGAATTTTATAAGCTTCAATGAGGTCACCGCTCATTCTTCAAAACTCTAGGCAACACAGAACCAATCTCCTCAAACATTCCTCAAAGGACAATCTCGCCATCCCAGGGATTAATCTGGTGAACCTCTGTTGAACTCCATCTATGGCAAGTATATTGCTCCTTAGATAAGGGGACCAAAACTGTACACAATACTCCAGGTGAAGTCTCACCAAGGCTCCATACAACTTTGGCAAGACATCTTTATTCCTGTACTCAAATCCCCCTGTGATGAAGGCCAACATGCCATTTGCCTTCATAATTGCTTGCTGCACCTGCATGCTGGCTTTTAGTGACTCATGAAGAAGGAGACCCAGGTCCCTTTGGATTCCCACACTTTGCAACCTCTTACCATTTAAGAAATATTCTGCCTTTCGGATTTTTCTACCAAAGTGAATAACTTCACACTTATTCACATTATATTCCATCCGCCATGTTCTTGCCCATTAACTTAGCCTGTCCAATTCGTCTTGAAGCCTCCTTGCATCCTGCTCACAACTTATATTCCCACCCAGTTTGGTGTCATCAGCAAATTTGGAAATATTACAATTGGTCTCCACATCCAAATCATTTATATTGATTGTGAACAGCTGTGGACCTAGCACTGATCCTTGTGGTATCCCATTAGTAACAGCCTGCCATCTCGAGAATGATCCGTTTATTCCTACTCTCTGCTTTCTGTCTGTTAACCAGTTCTCAATCCATATTAGTATATTTCCTCCAATCATATGCGCTATGATTTTATTTACTAATCTCCTGTGTGGGACCTTATCAAAAGCCTCCTGAAAATTCAAATATACCACATCCACTGGTTCTCTTTTATCAATGCCACAAGTAATATTCTTAAAACTCCAACAAGTTTGTCAAACATGATTTCCCTTTCATAAATCCATGTTGACTCTCCCCAATTTTACCATTCTTTTCTAAATGTCCAGTTATCTCATCCTTTATAATATATTCTAACATTTTCTCTACTACTGATGTTAAACTAACATGTCTGTAGTTCTTCATTCTCCCTCTTCCTCCTTTCTTAAACAGTGGGGTTACATTTGCTACTTTCCAATCCACAGGAACCTTTCCAGAATCTATAGAATTTTGAAAGGTAACCACCAATGCATCCACTATCTCTCCAGCCTCCTTCTTCAACACTCTGGGATGAAGTTCATCTGGTCCAGGGGATTTATCAACCACTAATCCAGTTAACTTTTCAAATACTACCTCTTTACTGATACTAATTTCTTTTAAGTCCTCAGTTTCACAAGTCCCTTGGCCGCCTAGTGTTTCTGGGGGATTTTCTGTATCTTCTTCCGTGAAGACAGACACAAAATAACTGTATAGTTTCTCCACCATTTCCCTGCTTTCCACAATAAATTCTCCCATCCCCACCTGTATTGGGCCCACATTTGCCCTATAGCTAGTCTATCCCTTTTCATATACCTAAAGAAACTTTTACAGTCTGCCTTTATGTTCCTTGCTGGTTTGCATTCATATTCTCTTCTTCCTTTCTGAATCAGTTTCTTGCTCCCCCTTTGCTGGGTTCTAAATTGCTCCCAATCCTCAGGCTTACCCACTTTTTCTGGAATCCTTATCAGCCGCTTCTTTTGATCTAATGCAATCTTTAACTTCTTTTGTTAACCACGGTTGATTTACCTCTTCCTTTGGGTGTTTTTGCCTGGTTCACTAATGTCCTTTAGGGAAGGAAATCCGCCATCCTTACATGGTCTGGCCTACATGTGACTGCAGATTCACAGCAATGTGGTTGACTCTTAACTACCCTCTGAAATAGCCGAGCAAGCCACTCAGTTCAAAAGCAATTAGGAATAGGCAACAAATTCTGGCCTTGTCAGTGTTGCCTACATCCCATGAAAAATAAATTTAAAAAATGAATGATCACAATTTCTTTCACAATGATTAAACTTCAGCGAGTCCAGTAAGCATCAGCTGTCCTTTCAGGAACTTACTGACCCTATGTACATAATCATTTATAATATAACGTTAATATGTCTTTTTGCTTTCTCATTTGGAGATCAGCAGTATCAGAGAAATATAACTGACTGACTTGATACTGCTGTAATATGCCTTTAAGGGATATCAGCATGACATTGATAGAAGGGAAGTGTGGATCCAGTCTTAGTTTCACTTTTGCTTTGAGCGGAGCACACACTCTGATGTCTTCAAGCTTTATACTTATGTATAACTGTTCTTATGTGCCTAGTTTTAATAAATGAACCCACAATGAGCTTACACAATTCCTCATGAGTGATTGATGCCTTGTGTCTTGTACAGTAGAAATCCCAAGATATTATATAATTATAATAATATGACATGGTGCTCAGCGGTGGTCAAACAGCCTGGTAGCAAGGTTAAGTACAGGTATGACATGGTGAACAGCCTTAGATCATATTATATAGCATGAGACAACCCTCAATGTTTTGGTCAGGCCACAGCGGATTTGTAGCATTGGAGACTGTTGAGAACATCAGCATGATGTCAATAGAAGGGAAGTGTGTCATGAAATACAGTCTTAGCTTCACTTTTGCTTTGAGCGAAGCACACACAGCAGATCTGATGACTTCAAGTTTCAAAGCTATGTATATCAGTTCTCACATGCCTAGTCTTAATAAATAAAGACACAAAGTGTTTACACAATCCCTTCTGAGCGATTGGTGCCTTGTGTCTTGTACAGTAAATAAGCCCAAGGTATTATATCATTACAATAACACGACAGATACTGACAGTGACAGTTGCCCTTGACAACTAGCTGATGTGTACCACATGTGGAACACTTTCTCACTAGGATAGTCTGCATTTACCACTGTTTCAATACTGTCCCCAGATACTCGCTGTTTTAGTTTATCTCCTACATATCTCATTTCTTCCTCTGCTCAACTTCAAGCTCTGGATGAGGACTCTCTACCAATGCATTTGAGGGAACTGCAAACTGAGAACTTAGCGCAAGGTCCCATTCCTTTAGCTTGTTGGCAAAGCTCAAATGGAATCACCTACAGAATCTCGGTAATTACATGAGAAATTTATGCAATGCAATAAATAGACAGGCAGACAATAATTGACTGCTCACACCAGGACATTTTCCCTTAACCCTCACTTTCCTAGTGGCAGAGTTTCCATCCATACTTTTAAATACACTTGATGGATTTATAAAACAACATAATTTCAAAAGCCAGTCCATTTCTATTTTGACAAAACAATGACACACATCACAATGGGAGGACAAAAATGACTCATAATGAGACATGCTATTTCTACTGAGCATTTTTGAAAGGTACTCAGTAAACCACGGGCTCTCCTTCATTCTTTTATAGGGAAAAGAAATGAACAAACTTGTAATGAGATTGCTCCTTTCACATCCACAGGAAGTCCCAATGAATTCCAAAGTTTCAATGAATTACTTATTGAAGTACAGTCACTGTATTTTTAGGGATACATGGCAGCCAAAATTGCATACAACAAAATTCCAGAAACAGAAAATATGATTATCAGCTGTTGATTGAAGGATGGTTATTGGTCAGGTCAACTTTCTGCTCTTCTTCAACTAGTGTCATGGGGTGGGTGGGCTTTGATGTTTGCCTGAACAGGCAAAGTGAGCCTCCCTTTAATAGGGATTAAAATATTTTTATTTCAGTTAGACATCCACTGTTTATGGGCAGTTCATCAATGCAGGTGCAACATTTATTTCCTGACTGGTCTGCGATGCTTCCTTAAGGACCACTGGCTCAGCTGCCCTATGTCTAGTTCCAATGGGCAGAATATGCCATGCCCTCTCCATTCACTGGAACATGAAAATTGCATCAGTGTCCTACAAAACAGCAAGAGCCAGACTTGCAGATTCAGAGAATGCTCCTGCCTGAAACAGGAGGGAACTCTGGCTGGTCATTTGCATGGTGGCTTGGAAGCTACAGCAGGAATGGAGCAGTATGTTCAGTTCTGCTTCTGTCTGGTGAAGGCCATAAAAATTGGTTCTAACATCTCATCCAAAGGATGGCACCCCTGACAATGCAGCACCAGCACCAGCCTAGATTAGAGCTTCATCGTTGGAATGGGGGTTGAATTCATGATCATTTGTTGCAAGAGGTGAGAGTGCCTCCAACTGAGCCAAACTGATTCAAAGGAATCAGCTCCCAAGTTGAATTGAGCATGCCCAGTTGACTAATGGAAAAACACAACCTACAGTTCTATGAGTATTCGTCCAAAGACATGTTTGTCTGACTGAAGAAGCTTGAACTTCTGGAAGTGTTTTTGGAATTACTTCGAGAGTGTCCATTAAAACTCGTATTTCGTAAAGTTGTGCCCTTTTTGCTGCAAGCCTCTACACTATCATTTTCGGATGTGTCAAACTCCACCGTCATATTGGATTCCATGCGGGAGATGGTGTAGGCGCTGTTCTGTCGGGTAGGCTGAAACCTGGTTGATTGTAGTTCCAATTCATCGTAGCTGGAAAATTCAATGAAGGGGCACCATTGAAAAGCCCTCTTGAACCCAGCTCGAAATCTGCAAGCATATAAACAAAAGAGAACGCTAAAACCATCTGGGCATTCTCATCTTAGGAGAAATACACCCCAAAGATACAGGGACTGAAACTCAGTCACAAAGGTATATGTGCCCAGATGCAACTTGCACCGTCTCCACTGCTGATCCTGCAGAGATCGTGGGATCAAAGGGCAGGACTGAAAGTTGCAGGTCTTTGTTGGGGGAAGGCTTAAGATGAACAACCCTCCATCAGGCAAAAAATTTCAGTCAAAGCTTGCTAGGAGAGAACTGTTTTCCATCTCATTGTTCCCTACCTCCCCCAAGAGAAAAAAATTGCCCTCAGCACCAGGAGGCTACATGTAATTTTCTATATATAAATAAACCTTTGGCTGCTCATCTTCTGCAGTGGGAGGGGTGGGTGGGGGATGATCCAACCTCTGATCACCCACTCCTGTTGATCAGGTGTATATATGTCAACATATACCAGATCCCAACTGAGGCTGGGAGCTGAAGAACTCCTGACTAATGAAGTCCTTCTTACTCTGACCGCCCCTAACCATTCCATGATGACCTTGTAACGGTGAGTGGAGGCTGTGTCCCCAGAGAGCTATCTGTGAAATTTTGACCCCACAGTTGCGACCTGAAGTATATAAGCCCCATAACTTCAGCTGGGGATCGGTAGAAATGGTATAACTACTGGTGGAAATTCCAGGTGATGGAGTTTAATTGCAGCTAACTGCTACTTTGTTGCTCAATGGCTGCTCACACAACCTAAAGCTCATCATGTCCATTTCTATATCCTAAAATGATATAGTGCAGAAGGAGGCCATTCGGTTCATTGCATCTGTGCCACCTTTTTGAGAGAACTATTAAATTATTCCAACTCTCCTGCTGTTTCCCCATAGTCCTATAAATGTTGTCCTTTCAAGTATTTAACCAATTCTCTTTAGAATGTTATCAATGAATCTGCTTCCACCATCCCTTTAGGCACTGATTTCCAGATCAGAATAATGTAAATCTTTTGGCTGCTTGTTCCAAAATTTCTATACAAGTTCAGGGGTTCTCTTAACATCTGAACATGAAAGAAACTCAATTGGTTTATAATTAGACCTGAGCCCAGAAACACAGCTGTATCTTCATGGCTACCCAAGTTGGCCAATTAATAATGTGCTGTATGCACATCCATCCGGTATGGATTTTACCATGAAGGGTCATCTCTTCATCTACCTGCAACGGAGGTGGATCATTTGCATTTATATCTTTCTCTGCCACCTGATCCATTTCTGTCTGTTTAGTAATGAAGGATAAGATAGCAGAAGATTAGACAGATGATTTTCTAAGTTCAACACCAACCTGCAATCATGTAAACCCTTTAACTTAGAAAAATATCCCAAGGCACAATCTGAAAAAATAAAATGTATGCCAAGCCAAAGCAGGAGATATTAGGATCAGTGACTGAAAGCTTGCTCAAAGAAGTGGATTTAAAGGAGGGCAGAGAGGTGAATGGATGGTGGGGGTTTAGGGAGGGAAATCAAGAATTCAGAGGCCCAAATAGCTGAAAGTATGACTGCCAATAGTGAGGTGAATTGGAAGTTTACATCAAAGAAACAATGAAGGGATGTTGGAGAAGTAGAGCTAGTTATCATCAGTGTACTCGTGTAAGCTGGCCCCATATGCACTGATGATGTGAACAAGACGCAGTGTGTTGATGAGGCAGCAGAGCGGCCCAAGGGTAGATCTCTTGGAGGCGCCTGAGGTAATGCTGTTGGGGTGGGAACACAAGCCACTATTGGAGATGCTCTGACTATGACTAGATAGGTAAAAGTGGAACCAAGGCAGTGGTGTGGTGGTAATGTCACTGGACTAGTAATCCTGAGGCCCAGGTTAATATTCTGGGGACATGGGTTCAAATCTCACCATAGCAGCTGGTGGAATTTAAATTCAGTTAATTAAATCTAGAATTGAAAGCTAGTCTCAGTTAATGGTGCCATGACAGCTATCATTGATTATTGTAAAAACCCATCCTTACCTGGGCTGTGCTACATGTGACTCCAGCCCCACGGTAATGTGGTTGACTCTTAGTTGTCCTCTGAAATGACCTAGCAAGCCACTCAGTTCAAGGACAATTAGGGATGAGCAACAGATGCTGGCCTTGCCAGTGACACCCACATCCCATGAAAGAACAATAAAAAAGAAGTGAGGCAGTCCCACTGAGGTGGACCATACAGGTGAACAGTTGGAGGAGTATGGTGTTACTGACCGTGTCAAGGGACATGTCCTTTGTTATTTTGGTTTGGGCTGTTTTGCTGTTGTGCTGGGGGAAGAGAAATTCAAACAGCAAACTGTGGGAAAGATGAGCACAGAGTTGGGAGGTGACATTTTTCATATAACAAAAGTCAGAGAGAGCAAGTTAAATTTGTGGGTAAATTTTCATAATTATTACACCTAGTAAAGAGTTTCCTAGTCCCAAACATCAGTGGGAACTGGGGCATGTGCTTGAATTCCTGATCTGTACTTCCATTGTGTGAAGTTGAATGCCAGGGTCACTAAAGAGGAAAATGTAATCTCTGGGCTTCTGAGGTGTTATGGTGAAGACAACTCTCCATCCAACCATATCTGAGACAAAACAGTGAGAATGGAGTAAGATAATGATACATTTTAGTGATACATTTAAAATCCCTTGATTTTGTTTGGTTTGATGTAGAATGTCAGTAGAATGGGATGATTGCTGCCATTGTGAATGGAATAATGTGAAGAATCATTCTCATTCTCATGCTAACCTTAAACCAGGTTCTGGATTTTTAAATGGGTTGAGGCTGAGATTAAAGGCGGGCAGGTGTGCAATTTTGTGCCACCAGCCTCCATGGCAGTTCCCTGCCACAATCCCAAACCCAAACTATTTTTAGTGAGGCTGACTCGGGCTTGGATTGGCTGCCAGCCGCTTCCCAGTGGGCAGCTGATTCAGGATAATTAAATGATAATTACGGGGTTCATTAGGGCAGCCCTGGGATTTTCAGTCAGGAATGTGGGCAGCCCCATGTCGGCCTAGACCACATCCAGGCCAAAGTGGTGGGCTAAGGGTAGGAAGTGAGGGGGGGAAATGGTGGTTTGATGGATATTCAAAGGACCCTCTCCCCAACCCATAACAGCTGCCGGGCCACAGTTGCGGCCACTGGCCATCCCGTGGAGGGATTGTTCCTCCACGATCACTGCCAGGCTGCTGAGGCTGTTTTAAATGTTTTTAAAAACTGACCTCTTCTTCTGAGGATGCCTCCATGGTGAGGCACCCTCTCTCTCTCTCCCTCCATTACAAATTTGCAGCTCCCACTTCGACCTGTGGGGCTGCCGATGTGTCCTTGCTGGACCACCTCCCATTGACCCTCCCGGCTTGGGACCCCACCAGCTCGCCATCCTCAATTAAACAGGGAGTCCGCTCCCTGTCATTAATTGGACTGGCCCTTTAAAAATCCTGATGGGCATGTCTGGAACAAGGCATGCAGGATTGGGACCCAGAAATTCAAAATCCTGGTCAAAGAATGATCTCCGAAGAAAAATATAAAATAGAAAGCTTGAGGGACAGCTCATCTTTCCACATCGGGGGCGGGCATGAATGTGGGGTTGAGGTTACAATCAGATCAGCCATGATCTTACTGAATGGTGGAGCAGGCTCGAGGAGCAGAGTGGCCTACACTTGCTCCTAATTTGTAAATTTGTATGTAAACATCTGACAGCCCCACTCCTGAAGCAGTGATTCATGCTAGGGGTTAGGAGGGAGTTAGGGTGGGGAGAGGTATGATGGGGGAGGATGGGAGCGGCTGTTCCACAGGTGGCTTCAACCACAAATGTTTTCTTCATAGGCACAATGAGTAGCCCTGGGAAATTCAAAGCCCCACACGTGCTTCCAGTATAGGGATTATGGAAATGATTGGGAATGAGAATCATTCAGGTTTTCTCTTACTTTACCAGGAATGCTGCTATAAGTATTGCATTCTCAGCACTACCATGGCCAAACTAGTTCGACAAGACTGGTTTCGATCAAAGCTGGGAACTTCCTAGCCTGAATAGATCAACATTTACCCACTGGCTTGCTGAAAGTTGAAAAGGGAATCTCTTCCCACCCAAAGAATTCATTTTGAATGAAGAAAAGAAAAGATAAAATGAACCCTGCAACCATAAAAATGATTTATTTCAGTCAGTAATCTGTTTTGGGGGGATTTTTAAAATGAAAACCAAGCATTTATTGAAAGCAAGGGAACCAATAACAAATCATATATATATATAAAATCTGTGATTTCAAATGCTGAGTAGAAAGATTCCCCCAACCCCATCATGACCCCAAACAAGCTGTCTACTTACCGGCTATTTAGGCAACAGTATATGATAGGGTTGTGCATGTTAGAACTCATTGCCAGTAAGAACACAGCTAAATAAACCTGCTGTATAGGCTTCCAGTTGTTGACATCTGGGTGCTGTTTGCTCACGAGAAAGTAGATGTGGTAGGGCAGCCAGCAAATGGCAAAGGTAAACACCACCACAATCATCATTTTAACAACCTACAGGAGAAATATAGAAAAGGAAGTACATTATAATCAAAGAAACAGCATTTTCATTATTTCTAAACATGTGGCAGAGTGATGAAGCTCACATCTAAAAGGAAAGAAACTTATCCATTTAGCACCTCTTGCGACCAGAGGATGTCGAAAGGTGTTTTACAGCTAATGGAATACATTTGAAGTGTTCTTCCTGATGTAATGTAGGAGAATGTGGTAGTCAATTTGCCCAGAGCACTCTTCCATAAATAGCAAATGAGACCATCTATTTTGTGTAACCGTTGAGGGATAGATGTTGGCCAAAACTCAGAGTGGTGCTCTGGGATCTTTAATGTTCACCTGAGAGGGCAGACAGGGCCTTGTGAATGTCATATCTGAAAGAAGGCACTATCAACAGTGCAGCACACCCCCATCTATTGCACTGAAGGGGCTTGAATCTATGACCTTCTGACGCAGTTGAGCTAAAACTGAGACCAATATAGTTTACATCGCTGACCCTTTGCAGTGATGACGATGAGCTACATCAACAGATTCTTCTTGTTTTCAAAATGAAAGAACAGGGTTTGAATGAGGGGTAAGATTTACATTGAAGGCAGTTCAACTGGGCCAGATTTTCCTAGAATGCTTCAGTAAAAATGTGGAGTGACACCACTTTACCCCATAAATATCAATGCTGTAAAGCCACTAATATAGTAGTTTTACAATGGAACCTCACTGTGGGCAAATTTCCTCAATCATTTGTATACTCCTAAATTTGGATCCACCAAAATCCCACTCAGTATATTAACACAGCGCCATCCCCGTGTAAAAGTTGGAGTATGTCAGTTTACTGCATTGAATCATGTCCTGAATAGAGAGATCATGATAACATACAGCATGATACATCACCCAGAGTGCTTGGGACACCG
Organism: Cetorhinus maximus; assembly: GCF_964194155.1. NCBI lineage: Eukaryota > Metazoa > Chordata > Chondrichthyes > Lamniformes > Cetorhinidae > Cetorhinus > Cetorhinus maximus. Next base: position 140,038,769 of record NC_135880.1, read on the forward strand.
ATATCACCCACATTGTCTGGCACCACAATATCACCCACAGTGAGCCACTGATATCACCCACAGTGAGACCCCTGAATCGCCCACTGAGCCCGAGACCCTGATATCACCCACAGTGACCCAGACACCAATGTCACCCACAGAGTCTGAGATCCTGATATCACCCACAGTGTCTGAGGCCCCGAAATAACCACAGGGTCAGAGATATCCTGATATCACCCACAATGTCTGACAACCCAATATCACCCACGATATCTGACAACCCGATACCACCCATAGTATCTGTCAACCAATATTATCCAGTGTCGGACACCCTGATATCACCCACAGCGTCTGAGGCCTCAATATCACCCACAGTATCTAAGACACTAAGATCACCCACAGTGAGACCCCAATATCACCAACAGGGTCTGATACCCCAATATCACCCACAATGTCTGACACCCCAATATCATCCACAGTGACTGAAACCCCAATAGCATCCACAATGACTGAGACCCCAATAGCATCCACAGTGACTGAGACCCCAATAGCATCCACAGTGACTGAAACCCCAATAGCATCCACAGTGTCTGAGACCCCGATAGCATCCACAGTGACTGAAACCCCAATAGCATCCACAGTGACTGAGACCCCAATAGCATCCACAGTGACTGAAACCCCAATAGCATCCACAGTGACTGAGACCCCAATAGCATCCACAGTGACTGAGACCCCAATAGCATCCACAGTGACTGAAACCCCAATAGCATCCACAGTGTCTGAGACCCCGATAGCATCCACAGTGACTGAAACCCCAATAGCATCCACAGTGACTGAGACCCCAATAGCATCCACAGTGACTGAAACCCCAATAGCATCCACAGTGACTGAAACCCCAATAGCATCCACAGTGTCTGAAACCCCAATAGCATCCACAGTGTCTGAGACCCCGATAGCATCCACAGTGACTGAAACTCCAAAAGCATCCACAGTGACTGAAACCCCGATATCATCCACAGTGACTAAAACCCCAATAGCATCCACAGTGTTAGACACCGCCATATCATCCACAATGCCTGAGACCCCGATATCAATCACAGTGTGTCAGATCCGGATAAGACCCACAGTGTTTGAGACCCTAATCTCAGCTACAGTTTCTGAGACCGTGATCGGAGCCACAGTGTCTGACACCCCAATGTCACCCACAGTGTCTGAGACTCTGATATCACCCACAGTGCCATAGACCCTGATATCACCCACAGTGCCATAGACCCTGATATCATCCACAGTGCCTGAGACCCCAATGTCAGCCACAGTGTGTCAGTTCAGGAGAAGACTCACAGTGTCTGAGACCATTATATCACCCACAGTCTCTGAGACACCGATATCACCCACTGTGTCTGCGACCCTGATCTTAGCCACAGTTTTTGGAGTCACAGTGTCTGAGACCCTGATTTCAGCCACAATGTCTGACACCCCAACGTTACTCATAATGTCTGAGACCGCTGTCATCCACAGTGTCTATGAGCCTGATAACACCCACAGTGTATGAGGCCCAATGTCACCCACAGTGCCTGAGACCCTGATCTCAGCCACAGTGTCTGGGACATCGATATCAGCCACAGTGTCGCAGACCCTGATATTATCCAGAGTGTCTGGGAACTCCTATATCACCCAGTGTCTGAGACCCTGATATCACCCACAGTGACTGGTACCCTGATCTCAGCCACAGTGACTGAGACACCAATATCACCCAGAGTGTCTGAGACCTCGATCTCAGCCACAGTGCCTGAGACCCCGATATCACCCACAGTGTCTGAGATGCCGATATCACCCACAGTGTCCGGCACCCCAATATCACTCACAGTGTCTGAGACCCCGATCTCAGCCACAGCGCCTGAGACCCCGATATCATCCACAGTGTCTGAGCTGTCGATATCACCCACAGTGTCTGAGACCCTGATCTCAGCCACAGTGCCTGACACCCCAATATCACCCACATTGTCTGAGACCCCGACATCACCCACAGTGTCAGAGGTCCTGATGTCACCCACAGTTTCTGAGATGCCACTATTACCCATAGCGTCAGAGACCCGGATATCACCCACAGCATCGGAGACCCCAATGTCACCCACACTGACTGCGGCTCCGATATCGCTCACAGTATCTGAGACCCTAAACTCAGCCACAGTATCTGAGGCAATGATATCACCACAGTGTCCAACTACCAATACCACCCAGAGTGTGTGAGTCCCCAATATGACCCACAGTGAGATTCCAATATCACCCACAGTGTCTGAGACCCCAATATCATCCACAGTGTCTGAGACCCCGATATCACCCACAGTGTCGGAGACCCCAATATCACCCACACTGACTGAGACTCTGATATCACCCACAGTGTCTGAGACCCTGCTATCACCCACAATGTCTGAGACTCCGGTATCACCCACCATGTCTGAGACTCCGGTATCACCCACCATGTCTGAGATTCCGGTATCACCCATTGTACCTGGGACCACAACTAGCACCCACAATGTTAGACACTCTGCTATTACCTACAGTGTCTGAGACTCTGATATCACCCATTGTGCCTGGGATCACAAATACCAACCACAATGTCTGACACCCCAAATTCACCCACAGTGTCAGAGACACCATTATCATGCAACAGTGTCTGACAACATGGCCCACCCACAGTGCCTGTGGCCCCAATATCACCTACAGTGCCTGAGACACCGATATCACCAACTGTGTCTGAGACCTTGATATCACCCACAATGTCTGAGACCCCGATATCACCAACAGGTTCCTAGACCCTGACCCTGATATAACCTATTGCGCCTGGGGCCACAAATATCATCCACGATGTTCGACACCACAATATTATCCACAGTGTCTAACACCCCAATATTACAAACAGTGTCTGACAACCCAATATCACGACAATGTCTGGGACCCCGATATCACCCACAGTGACTGATATCATCCATAGTGACTGAGACCCCAATAACACCCAAGATATCTGACACCCCGATGTCATCCACAGTAACTGAGACCCTGATATCACCCACAGTGACTGAGACACCGACATCACCCACAGTGCCTGAGACCCCAATATCACCCAGGGTGTCTGACACCCCAATGTCATCCACAGTGACTGAGATCCCGATATAACCCAGGCTCTGAGATCCCGATTTCACCCACAGTGTTTGAGACCCTGATATCACCCATTGTGTCTAACAGCCCGATATCGCCCACAGTGCCTGACACCTCAATATCACACACAGTGTCTGAGACCCCAATATCACCCACAGTTTCTGAGGCCCGATATCACACACAGTGTCTGACACCCCAATATCACCCACAGTGTCTGAGACCCCGATATCACCCACAGTATCTAACACCACGATATCACCCACAGTGACTAACACCACGGTATCACCAACGGTGCCTGAGGCTCCCATATCACCCACAGTATCTGACAATTGATATCATCCACAGTGCCTGAGACCCTGATATCACCCGCAGTGTCTGAGACCACAATATCACCCACAGTGTCTGAGAACCCGGTGTCACGCACAGCGTCTGGGACCTCAATATCACCACTGTGTCTGAGAGCGTAATAAAACCTAGGCTCTGAGACCTCGATATCACCCATACTATCTGACACCACAATATCACCGACTGTGTCTTACATATTTGATACCACACACAGCATCTGTGACTCTGATATCACCTACAGTGTCTGAGACCCGATATTACCCACAGCGTCTGTGACTTCGATATTACCCACAGTGCCTGACACCCCAATAACACCCACAATGTCTGACACCATGATATCACCCACAGTGTCTCACACCAGTATATCACCAACGGTGTCTCAGACTCCCATGTCACCCACAGTAACTGACAACCGAGATCACAAACAGTGTCTCAAAACCTCATATCACCCACAATGTCAGACATCCCGATATCACTCTCAGTGTCTGAGACCCCTATAGCACCACAGTGTCTGACACCACAATATCACCCATAGTGTCTGACACTTTGATATCACCCACAGCATCTGAACCCCGGTGTCACACACAGTGTCTGATACTCCGATATCACACACAGTGTCTGACACCTCGATATCACACACAGTGCCTGAGACATCAATATCACCCCCAAGTTCTGAGACCCTGATCTCAGCCAGAGTCTGAGACCCCAATATCACCCACTGTGTCTGAGCCTCCAATTTCACCCTCAGTGTCTGACACTGTGATAACACTCTCAGTGTCAGAGATCCCGATATCATCCTCAGTGTCTGAGACCCCTATATCACCCATAGTGTCTGACACCCCAATATCACACACAGTGTCTGATACCCTGATATCACACATAGGGCCTGAGACCGCGACATCACCCATAGTGTCTGACACCCCAATGTCACCCACAGTTTCTGAAACCACTGTCACACACAGTGGCCGAAACTGATATCATCCACAGTGCCTAAAACCCTGATATCACCCAGTGTGTGAGACCCTGATATTATCCACAGTGTATGAGACCACAAAATCACCCAGTGTCTCAGGCCCCGATATCACCCATAGTGACTGAGATCCCGATATCACCCACGGTGACTGAGACCCTGTTGTCACCCACTGTGTCTGAGACCAAATATCACCCACAGGGTCTGACAGCCTGATAAGAGCCTCAGTTTCTGAGTCCGTGATAACACCCACAGCGAATGAGACCCCAATATGACAAACAGTGAGACCCCGATATCAGCCAATGTGACTGACACCCTGATATCACCAACAGTGTCTGAGACTCCGATAACACCCACTGTGCCCGCCAGCCCAATATCACCCACTGTGTCTGAGACCCGATATCACCCACAGTATCTGACAACTGATATCACCCACAGTGTGTAAGACCCGAATATGACCAATAGTGGGACCCCGATATCAGCCACCATGTCTGACACCTTGATATCACACACAGTGACTGACACCCCAATATTACCCACAGTGTCTGAGACCCAATATTACACACTGTGTCTGACACACCGATATCACCCACAGTGTCTTTGCTCTGAAGAAGGGTCATATGGACTCTGTTAACTCTGTTCCTCTCTCCACAGATGCTCCTGGACCTGCTGAGTTTTTCCAGCATTTTGTTTTTTTTTTCACCCATGACACTGTGATATCACCCACAGTACCTGATACTCCGAAATAGCCCATAGAGTCTGAGAGATCGATACCACCCATTGTGCCTGGGGCCACAACTATCACCCAGAATGTTAGACACCCCGATATCAGTCACAATTTCTCAGATCACTCATAGTGTCTGACACCCCAATGCCACCCACAGTGTCTGACACCCCAACGTCACCCACCATATCTCACACCCAGATATCATCCACAGTGCCTGAGACCCCGATATCACCAAGTGTCTGATGCACCGATATCAGCCCATGTTTGTGAGACCCTGATATCACCCACACTGTATGAGACCCCGAAATCGCCCACCGTGTCTCAGACCCCGATATCACCCACAGTGACTGAGACCCCGATATCACCAATAGTGTCTGAGGCCCTGATAGCAGCCACAGTGTCTGAAACCCCCATATCACCCATGGTATCTGCTAACCGATATCACCCACAATATCTGAGGCCCCAATATGACCAACAGTGAGGCCCCAATATCAGCCAATAGTGAGATACTGATATCACCCCAATGTCTGACATCCCGCTATGACACACAATGTCCAAGAACTGATATTACCCACCATGTCTGAGACCCCAATATCACGCACAGTGTCTGAGACCCCAGGATAAGCCTCAGTATCTAAGAACGTGATATCACCCGCAGCGAATGAAACCCTGATATCACTCACAGTGCCTATGACCTGGATATCACCCACACTAACTGAGACCCCTTTATCACCCACTGAGTCTGAGACCTCGATATCACGCACATTCCTGTGACCCTGATATCACCCACAGAGTCTGAGACACCGATATCACCCACACAGCTGGACACCCCCATATCATCCACCGTGTCTGAGACCCCGATATCACCGACAGTTTTAGGCACCCTCATATAATCCACAGTGCCTTGGACCCCGATATCACCCACAATGTGTGAGAACCCGATAAGACCCACAGTGCCTGAGACCCTGATATCCCTCACACTGACTGACATCCTGATATCCCCCAGAGTGTCTGACACCCCAATAACACCACAGTGGCAGACACCCTGATGTCAAACACAGTGTCTGACAACCATTACCACCCAGAGTGGCAGACACCCCAATGTCATCCACAGTGTCTGACAGCCAGATATCATCCACAGTGTCTGAGATCCCGATATCACCCAATGTCTGAGACCCATTATAACCCATAGTGTCTGAGACCCCAATATCACCCACAGTGTCTGAGACCCCAAGATAAGCCTCAGTATCTAAGATGGTGATATCACCCGCAACGAATGAAACCCTGATATCACTCACAGTGCCTGTGACCCACTCACAGTGCCTGTGACCCAGATATCACCCATACTAACTGAGCCCCATTATCACCCACTGTGTCGGAGACCTCGATATTACGCAAGTTCCTGTGACCCTAACATCACCCACAGAGTCTGACACCCTGATATCATCCACATATATCTGAAATTCCGATATCACCCACAGTGACTGAGAGCCTGATATCACCAACAGTGTCTGAAACCCCAATATCATGCACAGTGTCGAGAGACCCTGATATCACCCACTGTGTTAGACACAGAATATTACCTCCAGTGTCTGAGACCCTGATATAAGCCTCAGTGCCTGAGACCATGATATTATCCACAGTGAATGAGACCCCGATATCACACTGAGTGTCTGACGCTCTGATATCACCAACAGTGTCTGAGATATCGATATCACCCATTGTGCCTGGGACCACAACTATCACCCAGGATGTTCGACACCTAGATATCGTCCACAGTGCCTGAGACCCCGATATCACCCAGTGTCTCAGACCCCAACATCACCCACAGTGTCTGAGACCGAATATCACCCACAGTGTCCAAGCCCCCGATATAAGCCTCAGTGCCTGAGATCATGATATCACCCACAGCGAATGAGATCGCAATATCACCCACAGTGTCTGACACTCTGATATCACCAACAGTGTCTGAGGTCCCGGTGTCCCCCACACTGTCTGACAGCCTGATATCACCCACTGTGGCAGAGACCCCCATATCACCCACAGTATCTGACAATTGATATCACCCACAGTGTCTGAGATCCCAGTATGACCAACAATGAGGCCCCGATATCAGCCACAGTGAGATCCCGATATCACCCACAGTGTCTGAGACCGGATATTACCCACAGTGTATGACACCCCGATATCACTCACAGTGTCTGACAGCCTGCTATCACCCTCTGTGTCTGGAGCCCCCATATCACCCACAGTATCTAACAATTGATATCACCCACAGTGTCTGACACCCCAATATGACCAACAGTGAGATCCCGCTATCAACCACAGTGAGATACTGATATTACCCACAGTGTCTGACAACTCAATATCACCCACAGTATCTGACTCCCTGATATCGCTCACAGTGTATGCCAACCCAATATCACCCACAGTGTCTGAGACCTAGATATCACTCACAGTGTCTGAGACCCTCATATCAGCACAGTGTCTGGGACCCCGATATCACCCACAGTGTCTCAAACTACGATATCTCCCACAGTGCCTGAGACTCCAGTATCGTCTACAGTGTCTGAACCCCCGATATCACCCACAGTGGCTGAGTCTCCGAAATCACCCAGCGTCTGAGACCCCAATATCACCCACAGTGTCTGACTCCCTGACATCAGTCCCAGTGTCTGACACCCCGATATCAGTCACAGTGCCTGAGGCCCTGATGCCACCCACAGATCCTGAGATACCGAAATCACGCACTGTGAGACCCCTCTAGCATCCACAGTGCCTAAGACCCTGATAGCACCCACAGTGTCTGAGACCCTAGTTTCACCAACAATGCCTAAGATCCTGATATCAGCCACAGTGTCTATGACCCTTATATCAGCCTCAGTGTCTGGGACCCTGATATCACCCGCAGTGTCTGAGTCCCTGACATCAGCCAGTGTCTGAGACCCCCATATCATCCACAGTGCCTGAAACTCTGTTATCACCCACAGTGTCTGAGACCCCCATATCATCCACAGTGCCTGAAACTCTGTTATCACCCACAGTGTCTGAGACCCCAATGTCATCCACAGTGTCTGACACCCCAATTTTGCCCACAGTGTCTGAGGCCACAGTGCTTGGTACCCTTGTATTACTCACACGTTCCTTCCTGGAGGCTCTCAATGCTCTGGCATTTTGATGGCTCAATCAGCCTCCACAAAGACGGAAATGAACTCCATAGTTGGGCAGACCTCAGGCCAGCCCTTGAAAGAGATGAGGTTTTCTTTCAATCTTCTAACAGAATGGCCAATGCAAGTTAACTTTAGGAAAAGAAAGACAGAAAGTACTATATGTTCTCAATATATCCCAAAGTGATGCACAGCTAATGAAGTACTTTTGAAATCTAGTCACTGTTGTAATATACTAAACGTGGCAGCTTATTTGCACACAGCAAGGTCCCACATGTAGGCAGGATGTGGCGATGCCGGAGGTCCTCTTAAGATGAAGCAAAACTCTAGGGCGTAAGCACTCAAGAGCTCATCGCAGGTAAGTTCCAAGGATTGAAAACCGAAGAATTTGGGCCATGATTTCTGTCATCCTAAGAACAAAATTATAAAATCGTATAACAGGTCTGACCTTGTCCTATGTAATATTTTCAAGTTTCTCAATTGAACAATGTCAATACAATTCTTGCATCTACAGATTATCTTCTCTTGCCTGGATTATCGTCGATTGATTGGATGGCACAAAAATGGCGACCTAACACGTTGCATGAAAAGACTGATTGTCACTCAGAAAAAGGATGAGGCAGTGCTAATACCAGCCTTTTAAGGCAGTCAGCCAATACTGGTCTACCAGGCCTTCCTAAATATACATACCTGCCCTTCAGTGCAGAACTGAGAGCATTTCCGGAGGTGCCAGCTTTCAGATCAGACCTTAAATGGGGCCTCATCTCAGATATATGTAAAATAATCCTATGATATTATTCTGTGAAGTGCAGGGGATTCTCTTGGTATCCTGGGCAATATTTATCCCTCAATAAACATCACTAATACACAGATTATCTGATCATTTTCTCACTGCTCTTTATGGGACCTTGCTGAGCCCAAATTTGGTTCTCGTGTTTCTTTGATTACAACAGTTACTACCAACAATTAAGTATTTGTGACGTGTTAAGAGCTTTGGGATGACTCGAGGTTGTGCAAAGTACCATATGAATTATTGTTTTTTTTAAACAATCTTATTGCTAGGGGAATCTCATTTCAAAACATTGAACATTTGTGCGTTCTAATCTATTGCATTTAAATTTACAGCTGCTAGTAAGGTCAGAATGTTCCGTCCTTGTTGGCGTCAGGTATCATGGTGGGTGTGCGTGGACAATATGGCTAGAAGGCAAAAAATTGGTTTCACGCCATTGTGAAACCAGTTTGCGATCATCTGTTCCGCCTGCCAATGGTGGGCTGCCTTTCCCACCGTCCAATGTCAGGAACCTAATTTCAATGCATATGCATCTCATCATCTTGCCTGCCCGCCTGAAACATCCCTCCACGCTGGATCATCTGGGCACATCGGCGTGATTGCACACTGACGTGTTTCACGTGTTCAGCATTTAAAAGGCATGCACCTGGCGTGCTGGACTTTGAGGGGAACTCAGGGTGAGAGTGCACTAATGTTGCGCAGCGCTCGCGAAGGCTGCCTGTTCAACTTCAAGGAAGAGGCGCCGCACATTCAGGTGAAGGCACAGGCAAGTCGCTTTTTCCTGGCTGGCTGGCAGTGCGATGCTGGGGCAAGGGCTGCTGCGCTGTGGTTGGGGTGAGGGGGGGGGAGGGTGGCAAGGCAGCACGGTCTGATTTTAGCGCACAAGCACATGTGAGGACTGGAGAGGGAAGCAGCCAAGCATTCGGGAAACCTTGTATTAAGTGAGCATTCTTCCGCAGCTGAGACAGTTCAGCAGCAGATACATTAACACGCTTAGAGTCGGGCCTCTAGCTTATCTGCCCACTCAAGCAATGCAGAGACATGAAAGTGCCACCAATTGCTCCTGAACTTTTTGCCTTTGGGCGCAGACTGCAAACTAATGAGCGTTTTAGTGGACTGCAGAACAATTGGACGACTGGACACATTGTACAATCTCTTGCTAAAGTTGGCCATGGAGCAGTCACTGGTGGAGGTGCTCACAGCCCCTTGCAACGTCTTCATTCAGGCTTGGACCAGTCTCTCCCATGGTTCAAGCTAACAGTGCAGCCTTGCAGTGCGGGTTAGAAGAATGCCTGCGCCTGAGCTGAGAGCACAGCATGCAGCCCGATGGGCAAAACTGCCACCAATCGGTCAGGTGGAGTGGGGCAGAGGTGGGTGGGGCTTTGGGCAGCTATGCAGCACACTAAACTCTGCCATCCAAGTGGTGGCCAGCACTGTCTGGGATGCGTTAAGGGGCCTTCAGACTCAACCAAGAGAGGTTGTACATCCATGCTAACCACACATCTCTATCTTTCACCCTGCAGGAGGAGTACATCAGGAGCATGGAGCCAGGTGATCTAGCTGTATGCCTCATGACTTGTAGGGAGCGGAGACGAAGGAGAAGAGAGTGGTGGAGGTGCCTTGTTGGACAGAGGGAGGAGCAGCACCCTCAAGAAGAAGAGGCAGCTGGGGCTCCTGCACATGCCACTGAAGAGCCACAGTGGGTTACGTCGTGGGTTGGCGCCTAGCTAGACTCAGGGTTTACAGATGGTGCTTGTCATTCCTGCAAATGACCTAGAACAGCGTTGCCGAAGACTGCGCATGCCCAGAGAACTGATTGGTCACATATGCCACGTGCTGCAGGATTTGGCACCACGGGGATTCAGAGGGCATTGCCAGTGGCTGTGAAAGTGACCACCTTAATATCATTGTCACAAAGTTGTACATGTACTTGAATAAAACACAAAAGGCCAGATTCATCTAAAGGAGTTGAACCGTGATTTGGAAGAGGACCCTCTCCAGGAGGTCCATGACCCTTGACATTTAAATCAATTGCGTACAAGAGGAGATGCACCTGCAGAGAAAGTCATTAAATGAACAGAAAATCATGGGCAACAGTGATTTCTCAATATGCACTCTGGAAGTTCTGTGCCAGATTTTGTAAACTTACCTATCTAAGGTCAGCATCAAGCTATACCAGATCAGCCAACACATAAACCAAGTGAAGGCTAAAGGCTCTACTTCGAACCACAAATTGCTCCTAAATTTCAGAAAAGCACCCTCTACCAATTTTCATACAGGCACAGCACCTCAAAACTGGCAACCTTGGGACCGATGCTGTGTTAGATTTCAGGTCGGGCGGTTTGGGTCAAGCCGTATCAGGTGAGATCAAGGGTTCCTTGTAGCTTGGGAATAGACTGGTGTGCAAACAGTGAAAGGGATAACTAGTCAGGTGCCACAGCCCACCAATGCAGCGCAGAGCCGAATTGTCCAGGTAAGCTTTTTGTTTTTGTCAGTTAAAATTGATGCATGACACATTCTAAAAATGTCCGGTTTCCGAACAGACAGATTTAAGACATGGTACTGTACTAGCAATATCGGCAAGGCCTGTAACTGGCCTGATAAATATCCACTATTGGGGCAGGATTTTCTGCTTGGCATCAGACATAGATATTGGTACTGTCGGGAGCAGCACCCAACAGTAATTTTTGCAAAATTGGCCAATTAGTGACCAGAGGGTGCGCTCGCTGTCCAATTGATGATGGTGGACGGACTCTTGAAGCTGGGGAGCCAGCAGGAGGACCTGCAGCATTGAAGGAGGAGCAGCCTGTCATTGCAGGAATGGAAGAAATAGACTGCCTCCATCTTGAGGTGCTCTCTCAGCACTTTTAAAATATTTGAAATTGAAAATGGCAACAGCTGCCAGATCACTATTTTGGAGGAAAACCCCTCCTTAGGCCGCAGTTGTGACCAGGCAGGTATGGAGGCTGCTGTGGGGGAGGTGTGGATCTTCAAAGTGATCCTGGAGCACTGCCCCCTAGTTTGCCACAGGGAGGCCGCCTCTAGTCATCTGCCATGCTTCTGATGCCCCAGGCTGTGATCAATGATCTTATTTGACTTCTTAATCAACTTAACAAGCTACTAGTCACATGTGGGCAGGTTCGCACTTATTCCAGCCTCCAGGAAAATGCCGAGGAATCAGGACTGTGGCAGGGAACTGGCATGTCAACTGGCATAAGGAGATCCCGTGCCTGCCCACCTATATTCCCACCCCCGTATCGGGACCAAAATCCTGCTCCAGGTTTCAGCTTTTAACTACAGCACATCCGTTCTGACCTCCATTTGTTAATTTACTCATTGCCTACCACTCTAGTCCCATCCCAACTTTCTCACTGGGCTCTGCTTTACACTCCTCATCCTAGGTGATTTGAATGGCTGTCCCAACTCTTCCTGGCCTACGTTGGCTCCTTGTCCCCCGGTGACTCAAACTTAAAATTCACATCTTCATGTTCAAATCCCTTCATAGCCTTGCCTGTCCCCATCTCTAACTTCCTCCAGCCCCACAATCCACAAAGCTCTGTTCCTCCAATTTTGACCCTTGTGGCCCCCCCTGACCCCCTCCCTTCAGCACGCTTCAATGTTTCAGCATTGCCAGCCATTTCGACAGCTCCCTAGGCCTCACATTGTGGAATTGCTTTCCTAAGTCATCTCCACCTAGCGCCCCCCACCCTCACCCTCCCAACACACAAATCTCCTTTAAGGCCCTCCTTAAAATCCAGGTTTTTAATCAAGCTTTTGGTCACCCTTACTAACATCTCCTGTGGCTTGGTTCCCAATTTATTTGATGACATCTCCGCCGAGCGCCTCTGGACATTTCTTTACGTTAAAGGTTCCATATAAATGCAAGTTGTTGTTGAAATAAAATGAGTTTGTCAGGAACTCAATGGGCAGTATGAAAAGCTTAATCCGTTGTCTTCCTGATGCCTATAGATGTGACAATCCCTGTCAAAATCAGTAAAACTCATTCCCTTCACAATCGAGAATCTAACAAAAAAAGCATTAATATTTATTTCCCAGAAGGTACACATGCAGTCAAAGCACGGTCAGGCAGTGACAAATATAGTGCAGTCTTCCAGTCCAGTTGAACTCACAGTCAATTATTTTCTTGTAGTCACTTTCAATTTTTCTCTATGTGTAATGTACCACCTCTTCAGTTCCCTATTTTCCAATTTTTTCTCTTCTGGTCTAGATATCAGTATAATTAAGAACTAAAGCTAAGTTTATTATCAGCATTATTAGATGGAATTATGTTCATTAAGCAATGCCAGGGTAAAACTATTCCAAGGGATAGTATTAGCACCAACTCAGACACGGATTTGAACAACAGGTTCTACTCATTCTCACTTCCATCCTTTTTTTTCATTCATTCACGGGATGTGGGCTTCGCTGGCTGGGCCAGCATTTATTGCCCATCCCTAGCTGCCCTTGAAAAGGTGGTGGTGAGCTGCCTTCTTGAACCAGTGCAGTCCATGTGGTGTGGGTACACCCACAGTGCTGTTAGGGAGGGAGTTCCAGGATTTTGTTGTCAGCATGCCAGCTGTGGTTGGGTTGGTTGCATTCTTGCTATCTGAGAATGATAGTCATGAGTTCAAGTCCCACTTCATGGACCTGAGCACATAATCTAGGCTGACATTGCAGTAATGAGAGAATTCTGCCATTTTGGAGGTGCCATCTTTTGGATGAGAAAGTTCTGCCCTCTCAGGTTGGTGTAAAAGATCCCATGGAAGCATTTTGAATATTTAAATATTAAATAGCAAAAGGACGATCACAGGAAGGGTGAGGTTGATTAGGAATCGAACAGGGAATCTTTTTGTGAAGGCAGAGGTACTGAAAGCCTGAGGTACTGAATGAATATTTTGCATCTGCCTTCACAAACAAAAGGATGATGCTTGCATCACAGTAAAAGAGGAGGTGGTAGAGAAATTAGATAGGATAAAAATAGGTAAAAGGAGGTAGTTAAAAAGGTCAGCAGTGGCTCAAAGTAGAAAAGTCCCGCCTGGCCCGAGGTTGCCGAGGGAAGTAAAGGTGGAAATTGTGGGAGCTGTAGCCACATCCTTCAATCCTTCTTAGATATGAGAGTGGTGCCAGGGAACTGGAGGTTTTTAAAAATTCCTTCATGGAATGTGGGCGTCACTGACTAGGCCAGCATTCATCCCTAGCTGCCCTTGAGAAGGTGGTGGTGAGCTGCCTTCTTGAACCGCTGCAGTCCATGTGGTGTAGGTACACCCACAGTGCTGTTAGGAAGGGAGTTCCAGGATTTTGACCCAACGACAGTGAAGGAACAGTGATATATTTCCAAGTCAGGGTGGTGAGTGACTTGGAGGGGAACTTCCAGGTGGTGGTGTTCCGATGCATCTGCTGGCCTTGTCCTTCTAGATGGTAGTGGTCGTGGATTTGGAAGGTGCTGTCCAAGGACCCTTGGTGAATTCCTGCAGTGCATCTTGTAGATGGTACACACTGCTGCTACTATGTGTCGATGGTGGAGGTAGTGAATGTTTATGGAGATGGTGCCAATCAAGTGGACTGCTTTGTCCTGGACGGTGTCCAGCTTCTTCGGTATTTTAGGAGCTGCACTTATCCAGGCAAGTGGGGTGTATTCCATCATACTCCTGACTTGTGCTGTCTTTTAGAGCTGCACAACCCTCTAAGACATCTCTGCTCATCTAATTCTGGCCTCTTGAGCATCCCTAATTTTAATTGCCCCATCATTGGTGACCGGACCTTTAACTGCCAAGATCCTAAGCAATGGAACTCCCTTTAAACCTCTCCACATCTTTCCTCCATTAAAATGCTCCTTAAGCCATCCTCTTTGACCAAGCTTGGTCAACTTCCTTAGACACCTTGGCTCAATGTCAAATGTTGCTTTATCAAGCTATTGTGAAGTGCCTTGGGCCATTTTGTTATGGTAAAGATGCAATAGAAATACAAGTTGTTGTTGTTGAAAACTAAAAAAACAAAGTGCTTGGGTTCATTTCTGCTGGGGTAAAATTGAAAAGTAGTGAAGTCACGTTAAACTTGTTTACACCACACTTGGGAGTACTGTAAAATATATGGAGTTCTGGTCTTCAAATTATAAAAAGGATAGCAAGTCATTGGAGAAGGTGCAATAAAACAATAATAGAATGATAGGCGTAACCCCTCAATTGTGCTATCAGGAAAAATTAAACAGTCTGGGGTGCTTTACTCTAGAAAAGGGACAACTGAGTGGTGACTTGATAGATGACATTATGATTATGAAAGGGCATAGCATAAACATAGAGAAAATGATTTCACTTGACTGCTGGGGGGATGGGGCAGACCAGAACTGGGGACCATAAATGTAAGATGTAAGATAGTCATTAATTAATCTAATAGGGAATTCAGGAGTAACATCTTTACTGAGAGTTCGGAATCGTCCGTGCCTGCTGGTGTCGGGCGTGTTTGGTGGCGGGAGCATACAATATGGCGGGAAGGCAAAATAGGTTTCATGACGTCATGAAACCAGTTTGCGATCGTTCGCTCAGCCCATCGGTGGCAGGCTGTGATTCCCACCATTGGATTTTGGGAGCTTCACTGTAATACATCTGCATGTCATTATAAGGCTAGCCCGCCGGACTCATCCAACCCCGCTGGATTGTCCGCCAATGTCGGCGTGATTGCACACCAACATGTTTCACAACACCATATAAAAGGCTTGCACTTGGCGGGCTGCACTTTGAGGAGGGCTTGTAGGTGATTGCACGGTAACATTGCAGAGCACTCGCGAGGGGCACCTGTTGGACTTCAAGGTTGAGGCTCGTTGAGTGGGGGGCAAAGGCTGCTTTGCAGTTGAGGTGACTTGTGGGGGGTAGCAACGGCTGTCCTGCAGTTGAAGGTAGCACACAAGCATGTGCAGTGGAGGGTGGGCAAGGGAAGCAGCCACGGATTAGGGTAACTTTTTATAAAGTGACCATTTCTCTGCAGCTGAGACAGTTCGGGAGCAACCACATTGATATGATTGGAGTCAGATCTCTAGCTTATCTGCCCACTCAAGCAACACAGAGGCATCAAAGTGCCACCAAATGCTCCAGAGCTTTTCACCCCTCAGGCGCAGACTGCAAACTAATGAGCATTTTAATGAACTGCAGAACAGTTGGACGACTGGGCACGTTGTACAATCTGGTGGATTCAACTTCATGGAAAATTATGAAAAAACTGAAAAGAAAGGAGAGCCCAGGAGAGGCTATTAAAGTCCCCAGAACACAAAATAGGCCAGAGTGTTTGGAAAGGGCTAGGAACCTAACTTCAAGCACATCAGATAAAGGGACGACAATGAGAAAGGGGACGGGAAATACAGGACTGAAGGTGTTGTATCTGAATACACGCAGTATACGAAATAAGGTAAATGAGCTTGTGGCGCAGATTGAAATTGGCAGGTATGATGTGGTGGGCATTACGGAGACATGGCTGCAAGGGATCAGGACTGGGAGCTAAATATCCAAGGATATACATCCTATCGAAAAGATAGGCAGGTTGGCAAAGGGGGTGGGGTTGCTTTGTTAGTAAGAAATAAAATTAAATCGATAGCAAGAAATGATGTAGGGCCAGATGATGTAGAATCTTTGTGGGTAGAGTTGAGGAATCGCAAAGGTAAAAAAACCAAAATGGGAGTTATGTACAGGCCTCCAAACGGTAGTCAGGATGTGGGGCACAAGATACACCAGGAGATAGAAAAGGCGTGTAAGAAAGGCAAGGTTACAGTGACCATAGGGGATTTCAATATGCAGGTAGACTGGGAAAATCAGGTTGGTAGTGAATCCCAAGAAAAGGAATTTGTAGAATGTCTACGAGATGGCTTTTTGGAGCAGCTTGTGGTGGAGCCCACTAGGGAACAGGCAATTCTAGATTTAGTGATGTGTAATGAGGCAGATTTGATAAGGGAGCTTAAGGTGAAGGAACCCTTAGAAGGAAGTGACCATAATATGATAGAATTTACCCTGCAATTTGAGAGGAAAAAGCTGGAATCAGATGTAACGGTATTACAGTTGAATAAAGGCAACTACAGAGGCATGAGGGAGGAGTTGGCCAGAATTAACTGGGAGATGAGCCTAGCAGGAAAGACAGTGGAACAGCAATGGCAGGAGTTTCTGGGAGTAATATTGGAGACACAGCAAAAATTCATCCCTAGGAAGAAGAAGCATACTAAAGGGAGGATGAGGCAACCACAGCTGACAAGGGAAGTCAGGGACAGCATAAAAGCTAAAGAGAAAGCATACAATGTGGCGAAGAGCAGTGGGAAACCAGGGGATTGGGAAGCCTGCAAAGATCAACAGAGGACAACTAAAAAAGAAATAAGGAGAGAGAAGATTAAATATGAGGGTAAACTAGCCAGTAATATAAAAGAAGATTGCAAGAGTATTTTTTAGATATATAAAGGGTAATAGAGAGGCAAAAGTGGACATTGGGCTACTGGAAAATGACGCTGGAGAAGTAGTAGTGGGGAACAAAGAAATGGTGGAGGAACTGAATAGGTACTTTGCATCAGTCTTCACGGTGGAAGACACGAGTAACATCCCCAAAGTTCAAGAGAGTCGGGGGGCAGAGGTGAGTATGGTGGCCATTACCAAGGAGAAGGTGCTAGGAAAACTGAAAGGTCTGAAGATGGATAAATCACCTGGACCAGATGAATTACACCCCAGAGTTCTGAAGGAGATAGCTGAAGAGATAGTGGAGGCATTAGTGGTGATCTTTCAGGAATCACTGGAGTCAGGGAGAGTCCCAGAGGACTGGAAAATCGCTAATGTAACCCCCCTGTTTAAGAAGGGAGTGAGGCAAAAGACAGGAGATTACAGGCTGATTAGCCTGACCTCAGTCGTTAGTAAGATTTTAGAGTCCATTATTAAGGATGAGATTTCAGAACACTTGGAAGTGCATGACAAAATAGGGCAAAGTCAGCATGGTTTCATCAAGGGGAGGTCATGCCTGATAAATCTGTTAGAATTCTTTGAGGAGGTAACAAATAGGTTAGACAAAGGAGAACCAATGGATGTTATCTACTTGGACTTCCAGAAGGCCTTGACAAGGTGCCGCACAGGAGGCTGCTCAGTAAGATAAGAGCCCATGGTGTTAGAGGCAAGGTACTAGCATGGATAGAAGACGGGCTGTCTGGCAGGAGGCAGAGAGTGGGGATAAGGGGGTCCTTCTCAGGATGGCGGCCGGTGACTAGTGGAGTTCCGCAGGGGTCAGTATTGGGACCACAACTTTTCACTTTATACATTAATGATCTAGATGAAGGAATTGAGGGCATCCTGGCTAAGTTTGCAGATGATACAAAGATAGGTGGAGGGACAGGTAGTATTGAGGAGGCAGGGAGGCTGCAGAAGGATTTGGACAGGTTAGGAGAATGGGCAAAGAAGTGGCAGATGGAATATAACGTGGGGAAGTGTGAGGTCATGCATTTTGGTAGGAAGAATAGAGGCATAGACTATTTTCTACATGGGGAGAGAATTCAGAAATCTGGAGTGCAAAGGGATTTGGGAGTCCTAGTCCAGGATTCTCTTAAGGTTAACTTGCAGGTTGAGTCGGTAGTTAGGAAGGCAAATGCAATGTTGGGATTTATTTTGAGAGGACTAGAATATAAAAGCAGGGATGTGCTGCTGAGGCTTTATAAGGCTCTGGTCAGACCACATTTAGAATATTGTGAGCAATTTTGGGCCCTGTGTCTCAGGAAGGATGTTCTGGCCCTGGAGAGGGTCCAGAGGAGGTTCACGAGAACGATCCCAGGAATGAAAGGCTTAACATATGAGGAACGTTTGAGGACTCTGGGTCTATACTCGATGGAGTTTAGAAGGATGAGGGGGGATCTGATTGAAACTTACAGAATACTGAAAGGCCTGGTTAGAGTGGACATGGGGAAGATGTTTCCATCAGCAGGAGAGACTAGGACGCGAGGGCACAGCCTCAGAGTAAAGGGAAGACCTTTTAGAACAGAGATGAGGAGAAACTTCTTTAGCCAGAGAGTGGTGAATCTATGGAATTCATTGCCACAGAAGGCTGTGGAGGCCAGGTCATTGAGTGTATTTAAGACCGAGATAGATAGGTTCTTGATTGGTAAGGGGAACAAAGGTTACGGGGAGAAGGCGGGAAAATGGGGTTGAAAAACTTATCAGCCATGATTGAATGGCGGAGCAGACTCGATGGGCCGAATGGCCTAATTTCTGCTCCTATGTCTTATGGTCTTATGGTCTTGCTAAAGCTGGCCATGGATCAGTCACTGGTGGAAGTGCTAATAGCTTCTTGCAATGTCATCACCCCAGTTTGGGCCAGTCTCCTGCATGGTTCAAGCTAACAGTGCAGCCTTGCAGTGTGGGTTAGGAGAATGCCTCGCCTGAACTGAGAGCACAGCATGCAGTCCAGTGGGCAAAGCTGCCACCAATTGGTCAGGTGGAGTGGGGCGGAGGAAAGCGGGGCTTCGGGCAGATATGCAGCATACTGAACTCTGACCATCCAAATGGTGGCCAGCACTCTCCGGGATGTGTTAAGGGGCCTTAAGACTTAACCAAGAGAGATTCTTAGAACACCCAAGCTAACCCATGTATCTCTCTTTTTCATCCTGCAGGATGAGTACATCAGGAGCATGGAACCTGGTGACCTAGCTCTATGCCTTGTGGCATACAGGGAGCGAAGATGATGGAGGAGAGAGTGAATGAGTCACCTGGCTGCGCAGAGGAAGGAGCAGAACCTGTTGGAAGAGGGGGCGGCTGGGACTCCCGCACATGCTGTCAAAGAGCCACAGTGAACCATCGCTGGGTGGTGCCTAGCTAGACCCAGGGTCTATAGACACCGCATTTCATTCCTGCAGATGACTGAGAACCAGTGTGGCTGAAGACTGCACGTATCTGGGGAACTGGTCCGTCACATCTGCCAGCTGCTGCAGGATTTGGCCCCACAGGGACATGGAGGGCATCTACTGCCAATGGCCGTGAAAGTGACCTCAATTTCTACACCAGTGGCTCCTTTCAGTGCTCCACAATCTGTGGGATCTCACAAGCCTCCACCCACAAATGCATCCATGAGGTCAAGGATACCATCTTTACAAGGGCAACACAACTTTGTGCATTTCGTCCGGGACCAGGAGAGCCTGGATGCAAGATTGGATTTGCCCAGATCTCGGATTTCCCACAGGTGCAGGGTGTCATCAACTGCACCCATGTGGTGCTCAGGCCTCTGTTGCAACACGCAGTCAACTATTTCAACCGCAAGTGCTTCCATTCGCTGAATGTGCAGCTGGTGTGTGACCATCACTAATGTATCCTGCAGGTCTGTGCATGGTTTCCAGGGAGTGTGCATGACTCCTACATCCTCAGTCAGTCACAGGTCCCTGACGTCTTCCAGGGTCCACAGAGGCTGCAAGGATGGCTTCTCGGGGACAAGGGCTACCCGCAGATGATGTTGCTGATGACACCCGTCTGGCGGCTTCAGACTGCAGCACAGCAAAGGTATAATGAGGCTCATGCTGCATCTCGCAACTTGGTGGAGCAGACCACCAGGGTACTGAAAATGAGGTTCCGGTGCCTGGCCTGGTCTGGTGAAGCTTTGCAATACAGCCCACAGAAGGTGTCACGCATCGCTGTCGTCTGTTGCGCCCTCTACAACCTGGCACTGCAACGGGGAGAGGAGATGGCTGAGGAAGAGATGCAGGAGCTGGAGGCCTCCCCCAATGAGGAGGGTGTCGACAGTGATGAGGGTGAGGAGGTCTTCAAAGGTCACAATGATGGCGATGAGGCCCTCGAACTGGCAGACAAGGCAGGCATGCTTGGGAGGGCCTCATAGCTGCTAGATTTGTGGAGGATAATGATGACATGCAGTGAGGAGACAGCATAAGACCCTCACGTTGCACCTATGAACGTTTGACTCCAGCCTGGCTAATGGCAGCGCACATACCCTCTGTGAGAATGCTGCTGTCATGGAGACACAGTGGAGGCCCTAATAGTTGCTCGATTACAAGAGGATGATGACGACATGCAATGAGGACAATCCATAGATCTTCACATTGCCTCTGAGAATGTCTGACTCCTGTCTGGCCGAGGGCAGCTCGCTTGTGCTCTGTGATCAGGGTCATATATATAGAGACGCAACCATGAAACTTTAAATGCACCTGATCCTTTGTCCACTTTCAGCACCTGAGTGCTTCAGAAGCTGGAGCACAGTGTCACTGGTCACAGATGCTGAAGAGATGGGGGCTAGCCTCACCTTAAAGGTGCTGAGAGCACACAGAGAGAATGAGAGAACCCTGTGACACCTCCCCACGACATTCTGGAAGCAATGACAAGCACCATCGAGGTGCAGACATCAGTAATGTGTCCAGTGAGTGTGAGGATGGACCATCACTTTGGCCTGAAGGCTGCACAAAGCACAGGGAAGAGGCCCTAGACTGAGAAACCAGCCTTTATCTTGTGCAGAAAGAGTTCACACCTGAGTGACACAAACACTGCTCATCAGAACAAGGAGCCATAGGCAGGGAGACATTCTTGGGAGTTTATTGACAATAGTGAACATTATGTAGAAGTGATTAACACCCGTGCCCAGGCTGTGCAACTACGTCTTCTTAACCTTCCTAACCCTGCCGCTACGTCTTGGTGTTCCCTGGACATCCACAGAGGAGGTGGAGGCAGCCTGCTGACTGCTACGCCTTGTCTGTGATGGCCTTGATGGGCGTCCCCTAGAGGGCCAAGTCCTGGAGGGCCCCGGCCTGCTTTTGGGGATCTGCCATGTGGCAGTGGCATCCTCCTTGGCCTGTGGAGCTGGAGCTGCTGGGGTCACAGGAAGAGGGGATTCGGATGGGCCGGACACTCCCGGAGTCACTTGGGTGGACGGCCAGGGGTGTGCACCTGCTGATCCTCCTCCCTATGGGTGCCCAAGAGCCCCTGGCTGACTCCTTGAGGAGAAGGGGAAGCAGGAGTGAGATCGAGCTGCCCCACACCCCTCTCACGTACACACTGTTTGAGGCCAACTATGGCATCAGCGATGGAATTCAGCCCGCGCAGCAGTGCAGGAGCGACACCCTGAACCAAGGTCTCCATGGCGGCTGCCATCCTACCAGTGTTGACCTCGGTGCGTTGCAATGCTGGCACTATCACCTCAGCCTGAAGACAGACGGACTCCTCCATCATGCCTTGCAATCTGAGGAGTGCAGCGGACATTCCTTCCTGATGTTCCCGAGCTTGCCTTTGCAGCTCCAGCAACATTTTTTTCATTCACGGGAGGTGGGCTTTGCTGGCTGGGCCAGCATTTATTGCCCATCCCTAGTTGCCCTAGAGAAGGTGGTGATGAGCTGCCCGTCTTGAACCACTGCAGTCCATGTGATGTAGGTTTACCCACAGTGCTATTATGGAGGGAGTTCCAGGATTTTGACCCAGTGACAGTGAAGGAACGGCGATATATTTCCAAGTCAGGATGGTGAGTGACTTGGATGGGAACTTCCAGGTGGTGGTGTGCCCAATATGATATGATCAAGTCCAGAGGCTCATCATCTGGCTTGGACTCAGCAAATTTCTGGCCTCCAGCAGTCCTCCGAATGCCAGACACCTGGGAAGTCCCTGCCGCTGCCTGTAGTGGATCAAACAGTGCGATGTGTTCACCAGATTGTGATCCCGGGGCTACTCTAAAGCTAGGTCCCACCGAGGTGTGTGTCTCTGTGCTTGTGGAGGGTGTGGGTGAGCGCTGTGATGGGACTTCAAGGAGGGTGCCTTCAGATTCCTCTTCAGAGGTTACTTCGGGGCTTGATTGGGGGCCCTGGGTCATGGACTCTGTCAGCTGTTTCCCAGAAACACCTGTGAAAGTCAGGGGAGATAATTGGTGCATGGCAGTGGCCTGTGAAACAGGACACATCACTCATGGCATGGTTGTCTGATGGATGTTGCACTGCTGGATCCTCACTAGATAGAGCACCACCGACCTCACCGTCAGCACAGGACTGGCCTCGGTCATCGCCGGCCAGTTGGCTGGCTCTGTTTTCAGTGAGGACCTTGATTTCAGGCATTCCTCCACCAGCCAGCGACCTCTCCCTCTTGTTGTGTGCCAGCTTGTCCTGCATAAATAGAGATGGAGATCGTGTAAACAGGACGCCTGCTACGCCAGATGGTAAGTATGCCTGGCATGTGTGGGTGGCGAGTGGTCCCATGGATGTGATGAGGACAATGAAGTTATGTATGAGACAATGAATGGTGAAATCCCTCGAACTGGCAGTGAGTGAGGGCCCTGTGGGTATTCGTTTTTTTAATATTCATTCACGGGATGTGGGCTTCGCTGGCTGGGCCAGCATTTATTGCCCATCCCTAATTACCCTTGAGAAGGTGGTGGTGAGCTGCCTTCTTGAACCGCTGCAGTCCCTGTGATGACCCACAGTGCTGTTAGGAAGGGTGTTCCATGTATGATGAGTTTGTGAGTGTGAGAGTTGAGAGTGATGAGCAGAGTGACTTACCCTGGTGGAAAGGAGGAGATCATTCATCCTCTTGTGGCACTGGGTGGCTGTCCACCGCTGCCACCGCCTCCTAAGCTGGATTGGTGATCTTGCTGCCCATCCTGCGGCCAGAGTGGGGGGGTAGAGGACATCACACCAAGCCTCTACTGTGTCCAAAAGGTGCTCAAGGGACGCATCATTGAACCTGAGGGCTGCAGTCTTTTTGCCTTCCAGGGCCATGTCTTCTTTGCAGCAGCCGTGGGCTGGACGCACTGAGGGATGTGTGTGGCTGGACTTTAAATATGATGCCCGGCATGATGAAGCAGTGAGATGATGGCGTGGTAGGTGAATGAGAGCCCGCCCGCCATAGATACAGTGTGTTTCCAGGAATACATAATTAATGCGGTGGACTTGGGACAATATGGTGTGAAAAGCCGCCATTGCGGCCAGGGGTTAAAACGTTGTTTTACCCACCCGCTACTGCACTTAGTGCAAATCTGGGTAGATTCCGTTCAGAGAGTTGTTAGAATCTGAAATCTACTGCCACAGGAGTAGTTGAGGTGAAAGGCATAAATGCAATTAAGAGGAGTTAGATAAAAACAGAGAGAAATGAATAGAAGGATATACTAACATGATGGGATAAAGAAGGGTAAGAGTATGTTAGAGCATAAACACTGGGCTAAATGACATGTTTCGATGCAGTAAATACTGCGCTTCAAGAATTAGGAGATTATATGCATGAATTTATCACAGACTCACAGAATTGTTACAGCGCAGGAGGCCATTCACCCCCTCGTATCTGCACTTGCTCTCCAAATGAGCAATTCACTTAGTGCCATCCTCCCACCATCTCCCCATAACCCTGCACATTCTTCCTTTCCAGACAGCAGTCTAATTCCCTCTTGAATGCCTCGATTGAACCTGCTTCTACCACACTCTCAGGCAGTGCATTCCAGACCTTAACCACTCACTGCGCACAAACGTATTTTCTCATATCGCTTTTGCTTGTTTTGTCACTAACTTTAAACCTGTGCCTTCTCATTCTCAATCCTTTCATGAGTGGGAACAGTTTCTCCCTATCTATTCTGTCCAGACCCCTCATGATTTTGAATCCCTCTATCAAGTCTCCTTTCAGACTTCTTTCCTCCAAGGATACAGTTCTAACTTCTTTAATCTTATAGCATACCAGTGTAGGAAAATTAGAAATAGATCGTCAACCCCAAAAAAATATGGTGGGGTTGCACCACAACTGAGGGGGAGACAAGTCTGTCTATGGCCCTTCCTGGAGGCGCACTTGACAAAAGGCCCTTCACCCAATGCCCAAAATACACCCTCAAAAGATCCACCACACCAACACTGGGATGCCAGAAAGCCAACAAGAGTGACTTCTCTGAAACTATGCAGAGGTAGCAATCCAACTGACGGGATCAAGAACTAGTAGGCAGGCCCACTTGAACTCACCAGCCCAAACAAACCCCAGAGACCAGGGATGATTTGTCCTAAGCACTACATACATCCACCAAATTCAGAACCTGAAGAAAATCTAATGGATCAATGCAATCCCTGTGTCAAACAATACGACAGCTCCAGGAAAATACATATCTTGACTGGGGTCAGAGCTGGGGGCTGGGGTGGGAGGAGTTG
This sequence comes from Cetorhinus maximus, assembly GCF_964194155.1. Lineage (NCBI taxonomy): Eukaryota > Metazoa > Chordata > Chondrichthyes > Lamniformes > Cetorhinidae > Cetorhinus > Cetorhinus maximus. The sequence goes on from NC_135880.1 coordinate 140,064,008, forward strand.
TGTTGATTCTTATCTCACTACCATTTGTACTCAAAAACAGGACAATGGAAGATCCAAAATGACATACCTGCTAATTCTACAATTTACTGCTGCTTTGGTGCCCAATCCAATTTTCGAATGGACTGAATCCTGGTGGTCAGAGCTTGCATTGGAAAAAGACGGGAACCTCATTCATATGTGCAAATCAGGGTTGAGTGATATGATTTAGATGCCAACGCCATTTTCATCAATCACTGGCTCAATATCGCCCCTTCCTGCTCCAGCTCCACCAGCCTTGGCTGGTATAAGTTGGGAGGCAGTCATTCCAGGGATTAAAGGGGTCTTCAGCTGTTGTCCGATCAAACCGGATGGAATGTTTGGAGACATTTTTCCACCTTGACTGATTTTAAAGCTATGCAGTTGCTGTTTTGGGTTCTGTGCAGGCACTGTCTGCTGGACCATTGTGTCGTTTTCTCTTTCCTTATGTGAAAATACAGCTCCCCTTTAAGCTGCAGGCGTTTGACAAGTGCTTCGATTACCCGCTTGTAATGGACGAGCTGCCCAGGGTTTTGTGTCTACAGTTGGCTGACTGTGTGTAAATGAGGGGCAACTTAAAAATAACACTGGTACTTATCCACCCTTCCCACTACCTTTACTACATTATATGAAAATCTTCCCCTGAACATTAGAAGTTTGCTGCTCAACATAAAGGCATGACTGTCCAGCCACAGATTGTTCCATTCCGTGGATGGAAAGTTAAAATCATGTTTTCCTAGCACACACGCTTTGTGATTGATCTTCACAGAGGGACTGAAACCATCGGTTTAACACATTCCCTTTTCAGCATTCACATTTGGGTTCAAAAGCACACAAATCTAATAGGAAGAAAGATATTAGCTTCCTCCAACGTTAAATATTACACTAACTAACTCTCATTCCTAAACCAGCCAGGGGTGTGGACAAGCCAGCATGTATTAGTGCCTGAATAAATGGGGAGGGTTAGTGACAGGAAAGGCATAGTAAAACCACCAGCAAAGTCCAAAAAAAAATGAAGGGTGATCAACAAGTATTGTGGTGACCCCATGTAACATGGGAAAAGCTGAAAAAGAAAGGATAGGCAGGTCTCAGTCTAGTTCCTGTTATGCACAGACCTATATTTGACACTAAGAGCAACGATTTTCCTTCAATGTTCATCTACCACTTTAATTGTGGCTCCTTCGTCTTCTAGTGCTGCAGTTGATGCCTCACTGCAACACCACTACATCACCCTCCATCTCAATCTCCACAGCTGGCTTCTACTTGAATGGGCAAATCCCATCCTGGATATTTATTGAGCCACAAGGAGGAAACTGGGCTGGGGTGACAGTGGCGTAAAGTCCCACCTCACCCCATTTCACCCCTGGCACAGGGGGCAAGTTTGCTCCATCCATGATGCCTGCGCTAAAAAATATTTTCTTTTGTCAGTTTAATGTAGCTGTTAATTTCTTTAAAAGAGACAATGGTCATGACTGTACTAAATCAGGCTGCAAATTAATCTGAATGGAAAAGAGAATTGATGTGGTGTAAAATGGGCTCGCTTCGCTGTGTCTATTTTGTGCTACTGTTTTGGATCAATTTCATGCCCAGTTAAGGATGTGAATATATTAGCTGGTCAGCTACCAAAGGCAATCTGCCCACTGATGTTCTAGTCTTAGTGGGAACTTTCTTGCTGAGTGCAACATTAACTCCAGGGGGTTTCCCATTTTTTTTTCAGAACTACTTCAGTTCCTATATATTTCCTCTTTGCTAGATCTTATAGCAATCCTGGTCAACATTCATCCTCCAGCCAACAGCACTATAACAGGTTGCTGCCCTTTTTCTCCCAAAGGCATCAGTTTATGTCAGACCTTTCTCACAAACACTTTGGGCAGAATCATGTGGAGGCGACAGCAGCCTGAGCCGCCAGCCCGAGAGCTTGTGAGACCTCCACGTCACCTCTTCTCGGGAAATCCCGCCGCATTTTGTGCCACTCAGGCACTTAAAAGGCCAGCGATGGGCCTTCCCCCAGGATCAAAGATCGCGGGGAGGGGGCAGGAGTTCCACCTGCCATGAGTTGCTGGCCAATCAGGGGCTGGCAGCTCTTGAGCACCACTGAGGCGGCAGTGGCTGCTGCCGGTACAGCACCCACCTGAAGCCTCAGATTGAGGAGGGACCCAGGTACAGGTGATTGATGGCGGGAAGGGGGTTGTGGAGGGAGAGTGAGTGGGGTCAGCAGAAAGGGCGGAGCGAGCTCTCAGTGGGCCCTCCCTTTCAAATGCCCTTCGATCAGGCACTGAGTGCCTTTAAACAAGAGAACTTCCCGGGAGTCCGCAAGCAATCTCGTGAGTTTGCTTGTCATGCTCCCCACATGGTTAGCCCCTTGCCTGCTGCTGGGTTAATGCCAGCAGCAGTGGGATGAGGCCCTTAAATGGCGATGGGGTGGGAAGGACATCCTTCTGCTTTTGCTGTAGTTGTGTCGGCATCACAGATTAATATCCGTCTTCCACCAACATTGATATGGGTAGCACTAGTTAAACCAAGCACGACCTGCTGGAATGGTAATCCTGATAATGAAAAATTCTAAATGGAAATAATAATAATAAAGATGGGTCTTGAAGATTTCAAGTAACTGGGCTGTGACTAATTCCTTTGGCAGCTTGTTCCATTGTGGGATTGTCCTTGGGAAGAAATGCTCATTAGTTTAAATTGTCTTGAAACAAATAGTCTTTGTAGATTGGATGGCTACCTCCTGTTTTTGTCATTGCTGGAAGGCACCTGGTACTTGTTTCTGTCAACTTCCACCAGTTCATTCCATATTTTATAGAACACGATCAGTCTATTTTGCTCTCTCCCTTGCTGTAGTGATTCCCATTTCAAATCTTTGATCCCTTCCTGCCACATGGGCTTAATTGTGGTGGAGGTGGGAAAGTAGCTGGGTCCCCAACTGCCATCTTCCCACCCAATTATATGCCCATCTGCCACCAAACTTGCCATGGGGGAGGGCACAACATCCACATGACAATACTCCCATTTTTCCATTGCTCATTTGTATTTCAAAGTTAACTAAAGATTACAAAGGGCAATCCAGGTTGCAATTCTACTGATCATATGGTGAGGTAAAGGAAACTGCTTTGATTAAGTTTCTGTAGTTGAACAAGATTTGCAATAGCATTTCAAGGTGGCATTACGCGTGATGAGCAGTTTCAGTTGGTGGAATAAGTAGCACAAGACCAGTGGCTTAAGAGGAACAGGTTGGAATTGATTAGAAATTGAATCAAGCAATTCCAGCTCAGGTAGAGCACTGGGCAGCTACAGGTGAAGGCTCCCTCTGTTCTCACCAGTATCTAAAATCTGAAAAGAACACCGTGTTGCAGTGCGTGAATCTTCTCTTTCCCAAGTCAACCATCATTATGGTCTGCGTGAATAAGATTGTCAGTTTAATGCCAATTTGTGTCAAATGAGTGAGTTTTACATTCTAGACTCCCAGAGAACCAAGCAATGTTTTAAAACACCAAGACAGATGACACATAAGTCACGAAAGATGAATTGCGTATCTTGAAATGGAGCGCTCAGTCTCTGTGAATTGACCATATAGATACTCATCAATATTGTTCTGCATCACCATTTCTTTGAATGTGCGCAGTAGGATTCAGATTAAATTTGCCTTTGTTGAATACTTCTCCATTTCACGCTTTACTTATCAGGAAAGAAAAAGAAAGAATGAGTCATCAGTTAAAGTACTTGAAAGCTTTGACTTAGAAATTGAGCCGCAACTATTTCTGAGTGTGCTGTGGTGGGGCATAGATTGCACCCTCTCACACCCGAATGCTGAGGCTCGAAGTCCCATGTTCTGAGAAAAGTCAAGAGCCTGCTTGTGAAATGGACTTTGGGTTTGGGCTGTAGCTCTGAAGAAACTGACGGCCTTCAAGTGTGACAGTCAGATGTTAGTTGCAGGATGTGTTAATTTCAGCAATGTGAGATTATATATAAATAGGAATATTGAATTCTACACGAGTCCCACGTTATGCACCTGTGCAAAGCAGCAAGGACGCCCCATCACAATGTGGAATTGTTTGTCTCATAACTATTAACTTATAACCATGTTACATTCAACAGTGGCCTGTGATGAATTCTGTCACACAAACCAACCTTAATTATTTCTAAATATTCAAAACATATTTTGTTTTAACCTTTCGTTTGGCTTTGAGCTGCTCGTGGTAGTTCTCTGACGTGTCACCAGGAATTTCCCCGCCCCACAGTGTGATTCCAACGATGGTGTAGGTGATAGCTATCACAACTAGCGGCAGCAGGTACACCAGGACAAGCACAGCAATTTGGTATCTGCAAAAGAATGGTGATAATAAATAATAGCAAAACCAGTATCCAAAAGGGCAGCAACTGCAGCTGATACTTTGGAAGGATTACACTCAAGACGTCCTCACAGCTCAGTGTTTTCTGGTTCTCACGAGAACTTGTGTACCCCTGACACTGACCCACTAACCTAGCCGACTCCTCAGTCTAATTTCATTCGCAGACAGCCTTGCTGTTCTGGGGATAGGCTATCAACAAATATTCATTATATGTTCTTCGGTTCCGAAGAGGCCACAGTGGACTCAAAACATTAACTCCGTTTCCCTCTCCACTGATGCTGCCAGACCTGCTGAGTTTTTCCACCAACACTTTCTGTTTTTGTTTCAAATCTGCAGTATTTTGTTTTTATTCATTATATGTCCCTGACTCCCACAGCTACCTTGACTACACTTCCTCACACCCTGCTTCCTGTATGGACTCTATTCCTTTCTCCCAGTTTCTCTATTTCCATTGCACCTGCTTGGATGATGAAAACTTCCTTCAGATCTTCTCATATATCTTCCTTTTTCCCTCAACTGAGAATTCACTCCCACCATTGTTGACAGGGTCCTCAAATGTGTCCCTTCTATTTCACACAATTCTACTCTCATCTTTTCACCTTCCCCCGGACCCACAAAGGAACTCCCTTTGTCCTCATTTCCACCTCACCAGCCTCCATATTCAACGGATCATGTCCACCATCTCTCCCACCTCCAATGTGATGCTACTACCAAACAGGTCTTCCCCTCCCCTTTCAGCATTCCGAAGGAACCATTCCCTTTCAGATACTCTGGTCTATTCCTCAGTCACACCCTCCCTTTATGCTAGGAATTTCACCCACTGAAAGCGAACAGATGATAAATCACAGATGATAAATCATGATGCTGTGTGACTTGGAAGGGACTTGGTGGTGTTCCCATGCATCTGCTGCCCTTGTCCTTCTAAGTCATAAAGGTCATGGGTTTGGGAAGTGCTGTAGAAGGAGCCTTCGTGAGCTTCTGCAGTGCATCTTGTAGATTGCACACACACTGCAGCCATGGTGAGTCTGTGATGGAGGGAGTGATTGTTTATAGTAGTGGGTGGAGCAGAAATTAAGTGGGTTTGTCCTGGATGTTATTTAGCTTAAGTGTTGTTGGAGCTGCACTTGTCCAGGCAAGTGGAGGGTATTCTATCACACTTCAGATTTGTGCCTTGTAGATGGGCAGGCTTTGTGGTGTAAGGAGGTGAGTTACTCCCTGAAAAATTCCCGGCCTCTGATCTACTCATGCAGCCACAGTATTTACATAGCTAATCCAGTTAAGTTTTTTTACTCTTTTATGGAACGTGTTTGTCACTGGTTAGGCCAGCATTTATTGCCCATTCCTAATTGCCCTTGAGAAGGTGGTGGCGAGCCATCTTTGACTGCTGTAGTCCATGTGGTGTAGGTTCATCCACATTGCTATTAGGAAGGGAGTTCAGGTTTTTGACCTAGCTGCAGTAAAGGAATGAGGATATAGTTCCAAGTCAGGATGGTATGTTGCATGGAGGGGAACTTGCAAGTGATGGTGTTCCCGTGTGTTTGTGACCCTTGTTCTTTTGGATGATAGGGGTCACGTGTTAGGAAGGTAATTTTGAAGAAGCCTTGGTGAGTTGCTGCAGTGCATCTTGTAGAAGATATACACTGCTGCCACTATGCAGCAGTGGTGGAAGGAGTGAATGTTTGGGAGAAGGGTAGAATGCTGATCAAGCAGATGGCTTTGTCGTGGAAGGTGTCAAGCTTCTTGAGTGTTGTTGGAGCTGCATTCAGCCAGGCAAGTGGAGAGTATTCCAGTCCACTCCTGACATGTGTCTTGTAGATGGTGGATAGGCTTTGGGAAGTCAGGAGGTGAGTTACTCACCTCAGGATTCATAGCCTTTGAATTGCTCTTGTAGCCACAGCATTTATATGGCTGGTCCAGTTCAGTTTTTGGTCAATGGTAACCCTCATAATATTGATGGTGGGGTATTCAATGATGATAATGCTATTGAATGTCAAGGGGAGATTGTTAGATTTCCTCTTGCTAGAGATGATAATTGCCTGGCACATTTTTGGCACAAATGTTACCTGCCGGTTATTAGCCCAAACCCGAATATTGTCCAGATCTTGCTGTATGTGAGTGGGGACGGCTGAGGAGTTGTTAATGGTGCTTAACACTGTACCATCATCAATGAACAATGCCCCATCTGCCCTTATGATGAGAGTAGGTCATTGTTGACGCAGCTGAAGATGGTTGGGCCTAGGACACCACCCTGAGGAACTCCTGCAGTGATGTCCTGGGACTGAGATTATTGTCCTCCAACAATGACAACCATCTTCCTTTGTGTGAGCTATGACTCCTGCCAATGGAGAGGTTTCCCCAATTCCCATTGATTTCAATTTTACTAGGGTTCCTTGATGTCACACTTGGTTAAATGCAGCCTTGTTGTCAAGGGCAGTCACATTCATGTCAGCTGTTGAATTCAACTTATTTGTCCATGTTTGGATGAAGGTTGTAATGAGATCTGGAATCAAATGGTCCTTGTAGAATCCAAACTGAGCTTCAGTGAGCAGGTTATTATTGTGTAAATGTCACATGGTAGAACTTTCAAGATACCTTCCATCACTTTGGTGTTGATTGAGAAGAGGCTGATGGAGCTGTAATTGGCAGGATTGGATTTGACCTTTTTGTAGACAGGACATACTTGGAACATTTTCCACATTGTTGGGTAGATGCCAGTGTTGTGTACGGAAACAGTTTGGCTAGGGGCGTGGCTAGTTCTGGAGTGCAAGTCTTCAGTACTATTGCCGGAATGTTGTCAGGGCCCAAAGCCATTTTGCACTCCATGGGCTCAGTTCTTTCTTGAGAGAACCTGGAGTGAATCGACTTGACTGAAGACTGGCAACTATGATGGTGGGGACCTCAAGGCAAGGCCGAGATGGATCATCCCATCAGCACTTTAGTCTGAAGATGATTGTAAACGCTTCAGTCTTGTACTTTACACTCACATGTTGTGCTCCATGATCTATGAGGATAGGGATGCTTTTGGAATCTCCTCCTCGAATTAACTGGTTAATTTTCCACCACCATTCATGACTGGATGTGGCAGGACTGCAAAGCTTTGATCTGAACCATTGGTCACGGATCACTTAGGTCTGTCTGACACATGCTGCTTCTGCTGTTTAGCTTGCATGTACTCCTTTGTTGTAGCTTCATTAGGTCCATGCTGCTGCATTTGAGACCTTTGCCTTCCATGAACATGTAGCAAAAATTTGGGACCTTCGAATTTCAAAAGCTACCAACAGGCAAGACTTTACATGGGGAGGACAAATTAGTAAAATTTCCCCCATTCATCCCAATTGCCCTTAACCAAAGGGTAAATTGCACTGAAGCAGAACTCATAAAATCTGCTCCATACTATTCGGAGAACGCAGGACACATCCTGAACAATCTGTATCATATTATTAATGAAAGTCTTAAGGAACCCCAATGAAATTCTGTGATGTGATATTTTGAAAAAGAATGTGTAGTTTGCAACAAAAGCTAATTCACTTGTATTAGTGCACAGTACAAATTGAACATATTTATTTAAGAAAAAATGCTGCATGCACTTGTCAATGTGAAGAATTGAACTAATTAAAACATTTCATGATCAGAGCTCGGGGATTTGCTAAGAATGCAGACTCCAGGAAACATGCATTGTGAAGAGATTCAAGCTTTCAGAGAGCAAGTTTCCCGCTACTGTGTGGGGAAAGACTAATTCAGCCATGGCTCAGCAACTGCACTTTTGCCTCTAAGCCAGAAGGCCATGGGTTGAAATATTACTGCAGATACTTCAGCACATAACCTAGGCTGACTGTACTTCAGTACAGCATTGAGAGCACACTGCACTATCAGAAGTTCCACCTTTTGGGTTAAACTAAGATCTCACCTGCCCTCTTAGGAGGATGTAAATGATTACATTAAATAATGTGAAAAGAAGGGCATTTTGACCAACATTTATCTCTCAACCAATGCCACCTAAACAGATTATCTGACTATTTATCTCATTGGTATTTGTGGGATCTTGCTGTGCGCAAATTGACTGTGCAATTCCCACATTACAACAGTGATCACACTTCACTTTACAGGCTATAGTGCATTTTGGGATATCTTGGGGATGTGAAAGGTGCAATATAGATTCTCCCCCAATGCCGTCTTTGGGGAGTCAGCTGGTGGAGCGTGCCTTGCAGTGTTCCGATGGGAGCTCTGGTGGATTTTGAAGGTCAGGTATCAACAGCATTCAGCTCGCAGAAACCAAACACCCTGGGTCAGGATCACCAAAATACCAGGCACACCAGCCAATCTATGGATTAGAAGAAGGGTGGTCCATAGAAGTGCAAGGTGGACAGCGACTGATTTCACAGAAGCGTACTTGTAATGGAGAGTGGGTCAGTGAATCAGCGCACTGATTTCCCAATGGCAGATCATGGTGATTGAGAATTCAAACCAGGTGTTGGATGAAGCTTTTGAAGTTCAACACCTTAAGAAGGGGAAGACAACCTTGTCAGCTAATAGAGTTGACATTGCAAAACAGTGGTGGGATATAGAATGTAAACCTAATTGCAAAGAAATCTAATTACTTATTTTCATCAAATAATTCACCAAACATAAAATCACCTTCATACAAAATCTGTTGTCCTAACTGTAAAAGTCAACAAAATTTGACAAATTCTACAAGGTTAAGAAGACTGTTGTATTTGTACCCAATGGTCTCAAAAGAATGGCCAAGGCAAAATAATGAAGGCAATGGTCACAGCAAAGGCAATGAACTCCAGTAACATCCCAGCTGTAGTGCTGAAGACTTGTGCTCTAAAACTAGCCGTGCTCCTAATCTAGTCTGCTCCATGACAGCTAAAACATTGGGATCTACCCAGCAATGTGGAAAATTACCCGGGTATGTCCTGCCCTCAAAAAGCAGGACAAATCAAATCCGGCCAATTACCAACTCATCAGCCTACTCTCAATCATCAGCAAAGTAATAGAAAGTGACATTGAAAGTGCTATCAAGCGGCACTTACTCAGCAACAACCTGCTTCTTAATGCTTAATTTGGGTTCCACCAGGGCCACTTGGCTCCTGACCTCATTACAGCATAGTTCCGAAGGCAGACAAAAGAGCTGAACTTGAGGTGAGGTGAAAGTGACTGTTCTTGACATCGAGGCAGCATTTGACCAGGGGTGGCATCAAGGAGCCTAAGTAAAACTGAAGTCAATGGGAATCAGGGGGAAAACCCTACACTGGTTGGAGTCATACCTAGCACGAAGGAAGATGGTTGTGTTTGTTAGAAGCTAATCAGCTCAGCCCCAGCACATCATTGCAGGTGTAACTCAGGGTACAGCCCTAGGCCCAACCATCTTTAGTTGCTTCAGCAGTGACCTTCCCTCCATCCTAAAGGCCAGGAGAGGATATTTTTGTTGATGGCTGCACAATGTTCTGTACCATTCACAACTCCTTAGATACTGAAGCAGTCCATGCCCACATGCAGCAAGAACTGGACAACATTCAGATTTGAACTGATAAGTGACAAGTAAGACTCATGCCACACAAGTGCCAGGAAATGACCATCTCCAACAAGAGAGAATCTAACCATCTCTCCCTGGCATTCACAGCATCACCATCACTAAAATCCCCCACTATCAAGATCCACGGGGTTACCATGGGCTAGAAACTTAACTGTACCAGCCTTGTAAATACTGTGGCTACAAGAGCAGGTCAGAGGCAGGGCTTCTGTGGTGGATAACTCATCGCCTGACTCCCCAAAGTCTGTCCACCATCTACAAGGCACAGGTCAGGAGTGTGATGGAGTACTCCCTACTTGCCTAGATGAGTGCAGCTTCAATACGCTCAGGAAGCTTGACACCCTCCAGGGCAAACCAGCCCACTTGATTAGCATCACACTCAAAACTTTAAACATTCGTAAAGCATCTACAAGATACAATGCGACAACTCGCCAAGGGTCCTTTGGCATCGCCTTCATACTCGTGATCTCTACCACATAGAAAGACAAGGATAGCAGGTACCTGGGAGCACGGCCACCTGCAAATTACTGTCTAAATTGCACACCTGTCACTCTTTCAATAGACAGGCTTGTGCACTGCGGCAGTTTACTGGGGTATTTTAGAAAGATTTCCAATTGGCAGAAAATCTCACCTAAATTGCAAGAAACTGATGAAGTCATGTTGATATTCAAACAGGAAGGAATTGCCTGCCAATCACCTGAGAGGAGTGAGGCAGCTGGACAGGGATGAGGAAGCCAGCAGTGTCATAAGAGCTGAGCTTTACATGAAACTATTTCAAACCCAGTTGTCAATTCCTCCTATTGCAATGCAAACAATGCACTGGTGTTCGATGACGATTGCACAGTGCTCAATCCCATTCGTAAGACCTCAGATAATGAAGCAGTCAATGTCTACATCCAGCAAGTGCTCTGTATCATTTGTGAGAACAAAGGTTCAAAAATAACCCAAGGACTGTGGGAACATTTGTCAGGATTGAAATGCAAAAAAACAGGTTTGTCTGTTTCCCCCAGGCTTTATTTAGTTCATTATTTCCACCATAACAATCATCCACAAGCAACTTATTTTAAACTTTTGGCAGATTTTATATTCCCGTAAGCATTGGTAGGTCACAGGAAACGGGACCTTTTCAAGCTGACGTGAATTCAAGTTGTATATTTATTCCAGAACTTTCCCCAATGTCAAAACAGGTCAACGAAACTGCTTCCTGTGACAACTGAATTCCATTGAATAAATCCCCTGGCAGCCTGATTGCCCTACCTTGGGGAATGGTTTATCAGGCAACAAAGAATGCCTCAATAAATTTGGGGTTTGGGGGCGTCATTGTCAAAATGAGTGTTGATTGGAGATGGAAACGTGTGTAGAGTTGTCTTTTTAGGATCTTTTTATGATATTTTTGTATGATGTTAAGTTGTCTTTTTGTGCCAAGGCAAAATTGCAAAGTATGATGGTTAAGCTTGCGCAGAAAATGTCAAGATTTGATTGTTAAATGCCAGCTGTGGTTGTAATATGGTTAAGCAAGCTGTGGTAAAGAGAGAAGTAGTTAAGCATATGACAAACTTAAACATGGTCTGTCTAACCCCTTATGTTGAAATAGCAATTATGTGGTATTCTGATTTATGACACGTTGAAGTTTAGGGGACAAGTCAAGTAGAGAAGTGAATTAATAGTTTATGTGTATCAATGTCTTGAGAGAGCAAATGTGGTTTACATATCTTGCAAAATGTTTAGAATTTGTTGTACTAAAAAATGCTTTGAAATGCGATGCAGAATTGTGACCTTTGGAACCTTTTGCAAGAAGCGTTAAAAGAACAGCGAAAACTTGTGAGGGTCTCTGGAATGAAGTGAAAAGAGATTATGACATCAGACTAAGCCAATCACGTCACAGAGATTGGGATATGTCCTAACATGGTAGACCAACTGAAAAAGTGGATAAAAACTGGGGTGCTTCGAGATTTTGGTGCACACCAATAGAAGAAGGATCAAAGACCTTCAGTCACCAGAGCACTTGTCACACATAATCATGGTATGTACCTGTGTGGTCCTTAATCATTCATGAACGTGTCCTAAATCTACAAAGCTAATACATGGGTTAAATTGGATAAGCCTCCAAAATGGATGTGGGTTAATCGCATATCAACTCAGATAGCCTCATCCACTAAATTAGCTAGACCTCAATCCACACCTACCAAAAATCTGTATCAATCAGCACTCAACCATTCAGTTTAAATGCATTAACTCACTCTGACACTCTTTGCATTGTTGTAAGGTTCACATCTACAGCTCACACACTCTGGCAGCTATTCAGCAATGTCAGCCTCATTACCCGATCTTATTGTGTGAAACTCACTGACATGCTTCCCTCTTTCTTGCAGAAGAAGATGGCCTATAACAGCAGGCAATTGGAAAGATCTGAAGGAAGATATGCAGGCTGAATGTTTGAATCCCGAAGGAGGAGATAGTGCTGGCCATCATGGGAAGGGGCATTGCTGAGAGCATGGTCACTGGTGGGCATTAAGCGATTGGTGCTGAGGAAATCTACACACCTAATCATTCTTCTCTCACCTCATTTCTCCCTCATCCCTCAATCTCTTCTGACTCAAAAGCTGCAGAGTGTGGAAGAACAAACTTCTTCCTTTCTCTTCACCCCTCACCACAACTCAATTCTATTCCCCTCTCATTTCAGGTACCCAAGAAGTGGAACCTGCCCAGTCAGTGGCGAAAGAGGAAGAAGGCAGTGAAGATGACGAGACACTGTCACTCGATCTGATATTCGCAGCTGCCAGCTCAGAGACTGAGCACATTTTAGAAGTTTTGGCTAGAGGATTTGCACATGGTGAGACACTGGGCACAATTTCACGGGTGCCAGGTGGGGTGGGGGAGGTGCGAGGGTGGGGGGTGGGGGAGGATTGCACAAGTGCCAGCCTACTGAAGATCAAAGTCACACGCCAGTTCTGTTATAGACGAGTCAGATGAGAACTTCAATGGGCTACAGAAGAGGCTTGATGTATGTACATAATCAAATGCTTGGTGCATTGGAAAGACTACCAGTAAGCCTGTGCACAGTGTCAAGGATTACAGAGGAACCCAGCTCCGCCTGGCACAGGGATTTGCGGTGAGCTTTTAAATGATCCTTTCCAATATGGAATGGGTGGTCACTCCATTAGCACGATACAGTGTCTGATGGCCACTGTCACAGCTTCGATTGCAACACAAACAAGGTCAGCATTTGTTGCCCATCCCTAATTGTCCTTAAGAAGGTGATGGTGAGCCAACTTCTTGAACTGCTGCAGTACAGATTGTGCATCGGTGGTGGAGGGAGTGAATGTTTAAGGTGGTGGATGGGGTGCCAATCAAGCGGGCTGCTTTGTCCTGGATGGTGTCGAGCTTCTTGAGTGTTGTTGGACTGCACTCATCCAGGCAAGTGGAGAGTATTCCAAAATACTCCTGACTTGTGCTTTGTCGATGGTGGACAGGCTCTGGGGGAATCAGGAATTCCCAGCCTCTGACTGCTTTTGTCACCACAGTATTTATATAGCATTTATATGCTGGTGAATGGGGAGGTGTGGTTGAGATTACTGGTACTGCCCATGAATTATTTGATCATATAATGTCCAGGCATGAATGAACTGTCTATATTGTAGCCTCCCTTCATCGTCCTGCTGCATTTCCTCATTCTTCAATTCCTGCTCTTCTTCCGCAGCTTCTTGTCTGACAGGTGGTGGAAAGGGTTGTTCCCTCATAATGGCTAGATTGTACATCTTGCAAAAGCTGCTACAAATCTTGGTATCCACTCAATTAAGTATTGCAGAGCTCCTCCAGAGCAGTCCAACATTGTTTGAGGATATAAATGGTGGATGCCTACTGTGCCCTCAATCTGCAGACAGCGCTTCATCTCCACAAGGACTCTGTGGCAGTCAATCCTACCAATACTGTCTTTGTTTCATTAAACAGGTTGTGACTGAAATCTGCCAACTGCTGTAGCCACAACTGCAACCTCAAAGCAGCACAAGGACTGCATCATCTGTAGCTGTCAAACTGATTCTGCCTTTGACCTGCTGTGGTGAATTAAAAGTAGGTGGCACTGAGGACTGCCACAGAATGGAGAAATATGTTAATAGATAGACAAAGAAAACTAAAGCCATAAGTTGATCATTTCACTCAGAGGCCTTTAGGATATCTAATTGGACATGTGGAAGTGTCTACATTGGCTTTTAACATAATCAATTCTCAGGACTGCTGGCAAGGCTGGCATTTATTTCTCAACCCTAGTTGATCCTCAGGAGATAATGGTGGCCTTCTTCTTGAACCACTGCTTCCACAGTGCAATTAGATATGGATTTTCATGATTCTGACCCAGCCACAAAAAAAGAACATTGAAATGTCCCAGTCAGGTTGGTGCATGACTAGGATTGTGGTGCATCATTGGCTTACAGCAGAGGGAGTGTCACTGAGGGTTGAATGGTAATATATCCAACCTGGCCTGCTTGATGTTGACACTGGCTACCTGAAATGGGATAATGTTCCATTCACCCCCACTTTGCCACAAATGACAGTAGTGAAATTGGAAGTGTCTGCATCTGGAACCCAGGTGTGTCAGTGTTTTTTGTATTAGTCCAAAGAAAGACTCATTAAAGCCTTAATGCTCAACATCTCCAACTTAATCATTATTGTCTGCTTATTCCAAGCGTTGCTATACGTAGGATTAGTATCATTGCTTAGCTTACAGTATACTCATGTAAGCTGTCAGCTCACACTTACATGAAGTTTCCTGGCCAGTTCAAAAGGCAGAGGACTCGCCCTGGCTGATGCTTGGTTTCGGAGTAATAGCACTGAGGGAACGCAAGAATAACAGCCAGGCTCCAAATGCTTGCAATGATGACTTTAGTTGCGGTTGCTGACAGTCTTGGCTGTAAAGGATGTATGATGGCCATATACCTTCAAAAAAAGAAAAGAAAATTAATCAATTACACTTATCTACAGTGAATTTGGTAGATTACATTCATTAAATTCCCTACATTTATAGAGAATAACTTTCTCTTGATTATTTTTTCTGGGAATTGCCATTGGAATTTTCACACTATTAAATTCAATGGGGCTCATTTTCTTCATCTTCTATCTGGAGGCAAGTTGAGTGAACTCTTCCTGATCTGAGCATCGTCCCTCCAATGTGGGTTCAGTCATTCCCAAAGGCCCATCATACTGCAGGCTGACCTCTGACAGGGCCTTGCTCCTGAGAACTGGGCCAGAATTGCCACTATGAGGAAACTACAGCAGGAGGAAACATGGCAGCCAATTTGCGCAGAGCAAGAACAACGTGATCAGATGACCTGTTTTAGTGATATTGCTTGAGGGGTAAAGATTAGCCACGACCCTGAGAGAATTCCCCTGCTCTTCTTCAAAATAGCACCATGGGATCTTTTACATCTTCCTGAGAGAGTGGATGGGGCATCAGTTTAACATTTACATCAGAAAGACAACAGCTGCAACAGTGCAGCACTCCCTCCCTACTACAGGAATTCAGTTTACATTTTGTGCTCAAGTCCTTGGAGTAGGAATTGAACCAACAACCTTCTAGCCCCAAGGTAACTGTGCTCTGGCTGGCAGTTAAGAAATCAAAAATGATAGGTGCCTTTCAAAAAGTATAATATCAGATGTGAAACTCTTCGAAGGCACTTCTGAGATCCATAAGAAGCTTGTATGAATGTAAAGCTTTCTTTCAGCACAATCCTAGTAAAAACTAATCTAAGGCTCAGCTACCAAGTGATTAGTCTCCAGGATTTTTTGAAACATGGAAACTGAAAGGACAACAGCAACAGTTTGCACCTGCTACATTAAAAAAAAACCAGGGGAAATAGATGCCAATTCATCCAAGGAAAAAGTAGGATCAGAGGTCAAAAGCTTGGTTGAAGAATAGGTTTATAGAAACCTTCTAAATAAGTACAGAGACATGTAGGCACAATTGGCGGAATTGTCCCAGACTTGCACTCAGTGCAGTAGTGGGCGGGGAAAACGATGTTTTACCCGTCGGCCGCAGTGGCCGCATCGCCCTGAACCCGCTGCATTAATCATGCATTCCCAAGAAACACGCTGTTTCCATGGCTTGGTGGGCTCTCATTTGACCACCAGGTCATCACCTCGCTGCTTCATTATGCCGGATGCCACATTTAAAATACAGCAATGCTTCCAGCCAGGACTGCTACACAGAAGGCAGAATGGCCCCGAAAGGCAAAAAGACTGCAGCCCCCCCCGGTTCAATGACACATCCCTCCAGCGCCTTTTGGATGCTGTGGAGGTCCCCCGTGAGGTCCTTTACCACCACCCTAAATGCAGAAGGAGCAACAGCATCACCAATCCAGCATGGGAGGTGATGGCAGTGGTGGTCAGCGCCAATGCCCTGCAAAAGGACAGCCAAAAAAGCATGAATGCTCTCATCCGTTCCACCAGGGTAAGTCACTCTTCTCATCGCTCTCAACTCACACACTCACAAGCCCATCACACGTCCACAGGGATCTCACACCTCAAGGGATGCCACCACTAACTCTCACACACACCCTCACATCTCCATCGGGCTCATATCCTCTCAAGTTCATGTCCTCATCCTGTCCATGGCTGCGCTCACCACACAAACATTCCATGCAGTGCCTGTGTCCTGCTCACACTCTCTCCATCTGTTTCCATGCAGGAGAAGCCCACCCACATCAGCAGGAAGAGGTCCCAGCTGGGGGTGGAGTGGCCCACATTAGGCCCCTCACTCACTTTGAGGGGCATGCCAACGCACTGGCTGGTGAGGACATGGACTGTACCTGTGGCAATGGTGAGGTCGGCAGCGAACACCTTGGTAAGGATCCTGCACCACATCATTCCTCTCTCAACTCAACTGTGAGTTCTCTCTCTCCTGCTTTTGACTGTGCTGCCATGCACTAATTATCTCTACCTTGGTTCACAGGGAGCTCTGCCAAGTGACCGACACCCTCAGCCAGACAGTCCCTCAGCTCCATCCAGGTCCTCATCTCAAGTCAAGAGCTGGAAATAAGCAGCCTGGAAGACCCATCACAGCACTTACCCACAGTCTCCACCAGTGCAGAGACACACGCCTCAGTGGGACCTAGATCTACAGCAGGCTCGGTTTTACATCTAGTGGTCCGCATGGATACAAGTCTGCAGCAGGAGGAAGCAGGTTCAACTGAACTCCCCGGTACTCGGAGGACTGCTGGGGAAGAGGCATCTGTGAGGCCCGAGTCAGACAACGAACCTCTGGATTTGGCCTTTCAACTCATCCTGGAGAGTCAGCAGAAGGCGGGGGAACAGCACACAGAGCTGTTGGAAGCCCTCAACAGAGTGGCACACGAGTCAGAGGAGTGTGTGTGCCTGCTCTCTGATGAAACGGTGCCCACATGTGTGCATATGGAGGTCTCCATGGGGAGAATGGCGGACACCATGGAGACCCTGGTCCAGCAGAACGTGGGGATGTGTGCAGACTTGCAATCCATCGCGGGAACCATGGGTGAGTTCTTGAAGTAGCAAAGCGAGAAGGAAAATGGGGCACCTCGACATCCCTCCAGGTGCTGCTTCCCCTCAAGGAGTCAGGCCGGGTCCCCCGGGCACCCAAAGGGACGAGGAGTGGCTGCTGGACACTCCTGGGTCATCCACTCTAGAATCTCAGAGGCTGTCCTCTCCCTCTGAGTCCACTTTGGCTGTGAGCCCCCCCTCAACCTCATCCTCTGCCACAGTGGCTCCTCTGCCACTGCAGAGGGAGCGGCCGGCCAACGAGTGATTCTGGAGGGAGAAATGTGTGTGGCAGGGCCTTTCGGAGCCTCGTGCAAGCACTCTCCCACGCACACAAATCCTTCCCGTATCACACTCGCCTCAATGCCCTGAGCATTTTCAGTGCTGCCTGCTGGGGTTCGCTTTCAGTTGTCCATCTGAGCTGCATCTCCGCCCACCCACTGACCACACTCTCATGCAGCACCTGATCTCACCCACCACAACTCTCGGTTCACTTTCAATTTGGACAGCTTGGTGGCGTTTCAGTATTTCATTCACTCCCCTGTCCTTTCCCCTCCCCAAGTCATTCATTCCCTTTCCTTCATCACTGCTGAATCACCCTGGCATCATCTTCCACCTCCCCTACCGGACACCACCCTTTTCCTTCGGAGATGCTCAGGTGAACGTGCACGTTCCCTTCCTTCCCGAAAATCCCACCCCCATCCACATTAACCTCCTCGACCTCCTTCTTTCCACCCCCAGGGTCCGTGTCTGCCTCAGAGTCCCCACTAACCACTCTCACCATCCCTTCTATCACTACCATAGAACCCTCACCCTCCCACCCTTCCGCCTCACTCTGCCCTCAGTCATTCTCACCATTCCCTCGTTCCACACCCACCCTCAGTTTGGTCACCAGGAGACAGTCATGGACTCATCAGAGCCCTCCCTTGCACGTTCACCTGGACATCGCCCCCCTCCAGACCCATTCCCCCTTCCAGACCCCTTCCTCCCTTGGGGTCAGTTGCCCTCTGGACCCCCCCACCCTTAGTTCCCCCCCCCCAACCACCACCACCGGACCACCCCCACCCCACCCCCACCCCAACTTAATCCTTCCCCCTTCCTGACTCTTTCAGGCACCCTTACTTCTTCCCCTAGCCTTACTTCTTCCTCCAACCTTACTACTTCTCCCATCCCAACTCCTTCCTCCAGCCTTACTTCTTCTTCCACTCTTACTCCCTCCTCTCCCCGCACTCCTTCCTCCCCCTGGACTCACTCCCCTCTCTACGCTCCTTCCTCCTCCCCCCCTGACTCCCTCCCCTCTCCGCACTCCTTCTTCTCCCTGGACTTCCTCCCATCTCCACACTGCTTTCCCCCTCTGTACTCCTTGCCTTACGCCTTCCACCCTCCTTATACCTACCTCCCTTGTTACCACCTCCTCCCCGTGTACTCCCTCCCCCCCAAACTCCCCGCCCAACACCTTCGTCCCCCCCCCCACCCCCACCGACCTCATCCCCCCAACACCTCTTCCTCTCCTAGTCAATCCTGGACCTTCCTCTCCCACCCCCCGGCACACCTTTCTCTTCCAAACACAGCTGGAATTTCCTCTCCATCCCCTCGACCATCGTCCGTTGTGAGCAGACCATCAACGGTGACTTTCCAACTTCCATGAGCTGCTTCGCAGCACAGCCATGTCCATGAGAATCCACCCAGCATGCTATGGATGTGCCGTTGCTGTCGGTCCCCAGCTCCTCGGATATCTGTGATGTGAGCAAGGCCCTGGTGGTAAGTCCTAACTTCTGCATGTTACACTTGTTAAGACATGTTCTGTACTGGCGTGCAATCACACCGACGTGGGTGGGTGGGGGCGGATAATTCCGGCAGGCTGGCCTTATAATGATAGGCATATGTATCACAATGAGGTTCCCGATGTCAAATGGTGGGGAACACAACCCACCATCAGCAGGACGAGTGGACAATCACAAACTGGTTTCATGACGTTGTGAAACCGATTTTTGGCCTTCTCGCCATATTGCCTGCTCACGCCACCAAACACACCCGACGCCAGCGGGCATGGGAAAATTCCACCCAATCGGTTTAAGAGTGTGGGAGTTCTAAAGAGGATGCAAAGCAGCTGGAGGATGTGATGCCAATTGTAAGGCAAAGGGATTTGCAACAAACTAAAGTCAGAGAATCAAAGAGTGCACAGGGGTATATAACAGCTGGAGGTTATGGAGTAGAGTAGTAGCCAGATCAGAGAGGGAATTGACGATGGATAAAAGATGTTTGAATTTGACACATTTTGAGATAGGGAGCCAGTATAGATCAGAGGACATTGATGAGGATGAATGGAGCTTAAGTGACAGGATTTGAGCAGCACTGTTTTTGACAAGCTGAAGAATGAGTGACCAGCAAAGATGGCATTGGAGTAATAGAGTCTACAGGTAACAAAAGTTTAGATAGAGGTTTCAGCATGCATAATTTCATATTTTACAGATAACATGAACTTAGGAAAGTAGCAAACAGTTGGAAGGATAGATGAAGTCTTCCGGAGAATATAGACAGACTGATGAAATGTGCAGACACAGAAGGTGAAATTTAATGAGAAGTATGAAGTGATACATTTGATAGGAAGAACGAGGAGAGGCAATATAAACAAAATGGTACAGTTTTAAAGGAGGTGCAAGATCAGAGAGACTCAGGGGTTGTACAGATAGAAACCTTTGGTGGCAGCAGGCTAAGTTTCTAAAGCTGTTAAAAAAGCATATGGAGTCCTTGGCTTTATAAGTCGAGGCACTGAGTAAAAGCAAGGAGGTTATGTTAAATCTTTGTAAAATCACTGGTAATGTCCCAGCTGGAGTTTTGGACACAATTGTAGGAACCCATCTTCATGAAGAATATCATTGTCTTGGAGAGGGTGAGGAAGAAATTTACTAGAATATTTCCAGGGGTGAAGAACTTCAGTTATGTTGAAGACTAGAGGAGCTGGGATTGTTCCCTTTAGAGAAGAGAAAGTTAAGGGAAGATTTAATTCAGGTATTCAAAATCATGGAGGATTTTGATAGAATAAATAAGAATAAACTGTTCTCATTGGCAGAAGAGTCAGCTACTAAATGACACAGATTTAAGGTATCTGGCAAAAGAACGATAAGTGAGATGAAGAAATTTTTTTTCTTTGCGCACTGAATAATTATGATCATGAATGTATCTCCTGAAAGAGTGGCAGATGCAGATTCAACAGTAACTTTCAAAAGGGAACTGGACAAATTGCAGGGCAATGGAGAAAGAGCAGGAGGAGTGGGACTAATTGGATAGTTCTTTCAGAGAGCCAGTACAGACATAATGGGCCGAATGGCCTCCTTCTGTGCTGTAAGGTTCTATGATTCTAAGTTTTGAGGTAAGCTACAGGTGAACAATGTTGCCCAGGTGAAAATAATAAAAGATAGAACTTAAATTTTGGAATTTAGGTTAGAATGAAACCAGATTTCAAGGCTGCATACAATTTAGTTCAAATGAGGAGGTCCCCAGACTCTGCAAAGGGGCAGAGTCATGGCAGGGACTGCAAACAAAGGCTTTGGCGGCCTGATGTTAAGTTGGGAGAAACTGTGATTCTTCCAAGACTTGTCATTGGGCAGGTAATCTGGCAGCACAAAAGTGATCATAGAGTTGAGAATCTGGGTGGAGTGGTAAAATTGTGAGTCCTCAGCTGATCCTGTGCCTGTGGATGTTGTTGCTCAGGGGCAACATGTGGACAGGAAAGAGGAGTGCATCAAGAATAGAACTTTGGGCCTCCTCAGGTGACAGTGCCGGGGAAGTGTGGAAAGAGTTGCCATTGCTGGAGACATGCTGACTGCTATGGGATAGATAAGATTGCAACCAAGTAGTGAAAATATATTTTTCTGGACAAATTGTAATTACTAGATGAAGAGAATTTTAAATTTCCTTTCTTAATAACTGCTTTTAGGGAGTAGATTATAATAGTTTAATCATTACATTTTTTAGAATAAATAAAGGGTAGATAGTAAGTTTGTCTGTGCAAATTGGTCAATTTCCAGTGACTTTAATTGAGTAGCTCTATTCAGGAAGAGAATCTGAGATCTGCCTAGGGCTCAATGAGTTTATCCAGTAAATGAGCCAGGTAAGATTGCAGGTTTTATGCCCAGTGCGCACTATGTTCGGTGATCTCAACTGGGCAGTGAAAAGGATTTAGCTTCAAAACCCTTCAGTGATAGTGGAGACCTGGCTCAAAAAAGGACAGACCTTGGTACTAAATATTCCTGGATTCAAAGTGCTCAGGAAAGACAGGGAATGAAAGAAAGAAGGAGGGATGGCAGTATTGATCAATTATAGTATTACAGTACCAGAGAAAGAGCATGTCCTAGAGGGATCAAGGACAGAATCTATTTGGTTAGAGCTAAGAAACAATAGAGACCATTACACTACAGGGTCTCCAACTAGTGAGAAAGCTAAAGAGGAACAAATTTGCAAGGAAATTACAGAGGTGCAAAAACTATGGAGTAGTTATATTGGGGAAATTTAATTATCCTAAAGGGCAGAGAGGGGAAAATTTCTAAAGTATGTTCAGGAGAATGTGCTGCATTGGTATGCTTCCAGTTCAATGAGGAAGGTGGCAATAGCTGCATCTAGTTCTAGGGAATGAGGTGGGTTAAGTGGATTAAGTGTCAATATGGGAAAAATTTAGGGGGCAGTGATCATAGTATCATAAGGTTTAGGTTAGCTATGAGAAAGGACAAGAAGCAATCCAGAGTGGAAATAATTAATTGGAGGAGGGCCAATTTCAGTGGGATCATATCTGTCCCAGGTAAATTGAAGCCAAATATTGACAGGCATAACTATAATGGAACAATGGGCTGCTTTTAAAGAGGAGACAGTTCGAGTACAGTTGAGGTGCATTCTCCTGAGGGAGAAAGGTAAAACAAATAAATCCAGCGCTCGCTGAATGACAGAAGAGATAGAGCGTAAGATGAAGCAGAAAAAAAGTGCACATGATAGATGCCAGTGAGAACAAGGCTGAATATAGAAAGTTCAGAGGGGAAACAAAAACAAAAAAAAAAATAAGCAAAGCAAAGAGAAGGCACGAGAAGAGACTTAGGCCGGGATTTTCTGGCCCCGTTGCGGGTGGGACCCGCTGTGGGCGAGGCGGTGCCCCAGACAGAAATCCATTGACTTGCAGTGGGACCAGACAATCCTGGCGGTGGGCGGGTGTGGAAAATCCGCCCTTAGAGTCAACGTAAAAGGGAATCCAAAAGTCTTCTATGGGCATATAAATAATAAAGGGTGGTAAATGAGAAGGCCAATTAGGGACCAAAAAAGGGGATTTATACATGGAGACAAAGAGCATGGCAGAGGTACTAAATGACTACTTTTCATCTGAATGTACCAAGGAAATAGATGCTGTCAAAGTCGTAGTGAATGAGGAGGCAGTTGACACACTAGGGGCTAAAAATTAATAAAGGACAGGTAATGGAAAGTGTGGCTGGACTCAAAGTTGATAAGTCACCAGGACCAAGTAAGATGTGTCCGAGGATACTGAGAGAAGTAAGGGTGGAAATTACGGTAGCTTCAATCCTCCTTAAGTACAGGCATGGTGCCAGAGCACTGGACAATTGTGAATGTTACACTCTTATTGAAATGATGGTGCATGGATAAACCCAGCCTCCACAGGCCAATCAGTTTAACCTCAGTGATGACAAAAATTTTAGAAATCATAATCTGGGACAAAATTAACAGTAAATTTAACAAATGTGAATTAATTAAGGAAAGTTAGCACGGGGATTTGTTAAGGGAAATTGACGTATTTAACTAATTTGATTGAGTTTTTGATGAGGTAATGAAGAGGTTTGATGAAGGTACTGCAGTTGATGTGGTACATATGGACTTCCAAAAGGCATCTGATAAATGCCATATAACAGGCTCATCAGCAAAGTTGAAGCCCATGGAATAAAAATGGATGGTAGCAGCATGGATATGAAGTTGGCTGATTGACATGAAACAGAGTGTAGTCATGAATAGTTGTTTTATGGACTGGAGGTAGGAATATAGTGTGGTTCCCCAGGGGTTAGTTTTTCTTGATCTATAGTAATGACCTAAATTTGGCTGTCCAGGCACATTTTCAAAGTTTGCAGTTGATGCAAACAAACAAAACTTGGAAGTGCTGTGAACTGTGAGGAAGATAGTGATAGACCTCAAGAGGAAATAGACCAGCTGGCAGAATAGTCAGATACATGGCAGATGAAATTTAATGTAGAGAAGTGTGAAATGATTATTATGGTTCCCTCTAGGGTGATCGGAAGGAGTAACAAGCCCAGAGAACTATGGATGACCAGAGATATTCAGGATACAATGAGAAGGAAAAGAGAGGCTTTTAGCAGGTACAAGGGGAGCAAATCAGCAGAGGCATTAGTGGAGTACAGAAAGTGCAGGGGGGAGCTTAAGAAAGCATTTAGGAGAGCAAAGAGGGGATATGAGAAAGCTCTGGCTGGTAAAAGTAGGGAAAATCCCAAGATATTCTATAAGTATATCACTGGGAAGAGGATAACCAGGGAAAGAGTAGGTCCCATTAGGGACCAAGGGGGAAATCTATGGGCGGAACTTCACCCAAGAGAATGAGGATGAAGGTATCGAACTCGGGGAGAGAGACTGGGAAATTCTTGAGCAAATTGATATAGGGAGTGACAAGGTATTGGAGGTGTTGGCAGGCTTAAAAGTCGACAAATCTCCAGGTCTAGATGATTTGTGTCCCAGACTGCTGAGGGAGGCAAGGGAGGAGATTGCAGGGACTCTGAACCAAATTTTTAATTCCTCTCTGGCCACGGGGGAGGTGCCAGAGGACTGGAGAACAGCTAATGTGGTTCCGCTATTTAAGAAGGGTTGTACAGATAAGCAAGGGAACCACAGGCCAATGAGTCTCACGTCAATGGTAGGGAAACAATTGGAGAAAATTCTGAAGGAGAGAATCTATCTCCACTTGGAGAGGCAAGGTTTGATCAGGGATAGTCAGCATGGCTTTGTCAGAGGGAGGTTATGCCTAACAAATTTGATTGAATTTTTTGAGGAGGTGACCAGGTGTGTAGATGAGGGTAGTGCAGTTGATGTAGTTTATATGGATTTCAGCAAAGCCTTTGACAAGGTCCCACATGGGAGACTTATAAAGAAGGCAAATGCACAGGGGATACAGGGTAATTTGATAAGGTGGATTCAAAATTGGCTTAGTTGTATGAGACAGCGGGTGATGACAGAAGGCTGCTTTAGTGACTGGAAGCCAGTGTCCAGTGGCGTACCACAGGGATCTGTGCTGGGTCCCCTATTATTCGTCATTTATATAAATGACATAGATGACTATGGGGGGGTAGGATTAGTAAGATTGGCCGGGTGGTTAACAGTGAGGTTGAGTGTCTTGGGCTACAGGAAGATATAGATGGGATGGTCAAATGGGCAGATAAGTGGCAGATGGAATTTAACCCTGAAAAGTGTGAGGTGATACACTTTGGAAGGAGTTATTTGGCAAGGAAGTATTCAATGAACGGCATGACACTAGGAAGTTCTGAGGAACAAAGGGACTTTGGCGTGTGTGTCCATAGATCTCTGAAGGCGGAGGGGCATGTTAGTGGGGTGGTGAAAAAGCCATATGGGACACTTGCTTTTATCAATCGAGGCATAGATTACAAAAATAGGGAGATCATGTTGGAGTTATATAGAACCTTGGTGAGGCTGGGGTGCTGTGTGCAGTTCTGGTCACCACATTATAGGAAGGATGTGATTGCACTGGAGGAGGTACATAGGAGATTCACCAGGATGTTGCCTGGGATGAAACATTTAAGTTATGAAGAGAGGTTGGATAGACTTGGGTTGTTTTCATTGGAGTAGAGAAGACTGAGGAGTGACCTGATCGAGGTGTACAAGATTATGAGGGGCATGGACAGGGTGGATAGGGAGCAGCTGTTCCCCTTAGTTGAAGGATCAGTCACGAGGGGACATAAGTTCAAGGTGAGGGGCAGGAGGTTTAGGGGGGATGTGAGGAAAATGTTTTTTACTCAGAGGGTGGTGACGGTCTGGAATGCGCTGCCTGGGGGGGTGGTGGAGGTGGGTTGCCTCACATCCTTTAAAAAGTACCTGGATGAGCACTTGGCACGTCATAACATTCAAGGCTGTGGGCCAAGTGCTGGTAAATGGGATTAGGTAGGTAGGTCAGGTGTTTCTCACGTGTCGGTGCAGACTCGATGGGCTGAAGGGCCTCTTCTGCATTGTGTGATTCTGTGATTCTGTGATATATTTTGATAGGAAGATTGCTGAAAGTTAATGTAAAATGAAGGATACAATTCTAATGGAGATGCAGGAGCAGAGGGATCTTGGGTTATATGTGCACAAATCATTGAAGGCAGGACATGTTGAGAAAGTGGTTAATAAGGAGGAAGGTTTTCTGGGCTTTACAAATAGAGGCATGGGGTTAAAAAGCATGGAAGCTATGATAAACCTTTATAAAACGCTTGTTCGGCCTCAATTGGAAAATTGCGTTCAGTTTTGGGCACCACATTTTCGAAAGGATGCAAAGACTTTTGGTGCAGAAAAGATTTACAAGAATGTTTCTTGGGATGACAGACTTCAGTTATGAGGGTTTTTTAGTGAAGTTGGAGCTGTTCTCTTTAGAGAAGTGGAGGTTGACAGGAGATATGATGGGCCTGGAAAGAATAGATAGGGAGAAACTATTCCCATTGGCAGAAGGGTCAAGAAATAGAGGACACTGACTTAAGGTGATTTTTGTTTTATTTATCCATTCATGTTATGTGGGCATTGCTGGCTAGGTCAGAATGTATTGTCCATCCCTAATTGCTCTTGAAAAAGTGGTGGTGAGCTCCTTCTTGAACTGCTGCAGTCCAGGTGTTGTAGATACATCCACAGTGCTGTTAGGGAGGGTGTTCCAGGATTTTGACCTAACGACACTAAAGAAATGGCGATATAGTTATAAGTCAGGATGGTGCCTGATTCGGAGGGGAACTTGCAGATGGTGCTCCCATGCATCTGTTGCCCTTGTCCATCCAGGTGGTAGAGCTCATGGGTTTGGAAGGTACTGTTGAAGGAGCCTTGGTAAATTGTTGCTGTACATCTTGTAGATGGAACACACGGCTGCCACTGTGCATCAGTGGTGGTTGGAGTGCAAATCAAGCAGGCTGCTTTGTTCTGGATGGTGTCGAGCTTCTAGAGTGTTGTTGGGGCTGCACCCATCCAGGCAAGTGGAAAGTATTCCATCACACTCCTCACTTCTGCCTTGCAGATGGTGGACAGACTTTGGGGAATCAGGAGGTAAGTTACTCACTTCAGATTTCCCCATATCTGGCCTGCTCTTATAGCCACAGTATTTATATGGCTGGTCCAGTTCATTTTCTGGTCAATGGTAATCCCCAGGAAATTGATAGATTGGAAAAAGAAGCTATGATGACATGGGGAAAACCATTTTTTTAATATGGGGAGTGGTTTGGATCTGGAATGTACTGCCTGAGAGAGTGTGGTGGAGGCAGATTCGCTTTTGGCTTTCAAAAGGAAATTGGATAATTAATGAAAGAAAAAAAATGTGCAGGCTACAGGAAAGAGGAGTGGGACTAGCTGAGTAACTCTGCAGAGAGCTGGCACAAACACAAAGATCCTTCTGTGCTGTAACCATTCTCTGATTCAATGGTTGAGGGCTGTCAATTTTGCTCATTATCCTGTAATCCCCGCTGGAAGTAGGTGTGAGCATCGGTTGAGGACATGATTGGGTTTGGAGGTGATGCTTCAGTGCCGGCACAGAAATAATCACTGTCAGGTCTCATATATGATTAATAGACACTGGCATAAACAATCAATAGGGTCAACAATGTCCTTGGGAGTCTATTCAGCCTTGAGGGACAGGAATGGGGGAAAACAAAATGGGTAAAGAAGACAGGAAACAGAAAACTCCAAATTTTAGCTCCTAAGCTTCTGGAAGCTCTGGCTGGCGGAATGCCAGAACTCTGGCCTCTGAATGCTGGGTTGACATCCAGTGGGGCAGTAAACTCTGATGCAAGCAGTGTGGTGACTTCCCTATTGTCGATTCTTCTGGTCAGCATGTAAGTCAGGCTAAAGATCTGTCTGTGTAAAAAGGGAACATGTAAAAGAATGGAAAAAATCGAGTGGCCCATATACCATTACCTATTGAAGAAGAGGATGAGAAACAAGAGGAGGGGGAAGAGAAAAAGCAGGGAAAGAAGGAAAAGGAAGAAGAAGAAGACAATTGTATATTTACCCAACACCGTTCTAGCATATGCACAAAATCATGGGGGGAGGGGAGGAGCAGGTTCAGGCATCCTGTCTTGAACAAGATGCAACAACCAACCAGGACTGAGGTAGGAGAGTTGTGTGTGGCTGTCAGTTGCATGTTTTGTTTTGTAGGGTTAGCTTTCGTCGCCTAGCAATCCCATTGAGGAACCTCATGAGAGGAACATATATCAGCAATGTAGCAGGAATTTCAAATTATTAATTTCAGTGGTGAAAAATCACACTGAGTGCACTTCACCAGCAAAGAGCAGAAACTCAAGTATCCTCGAGTGTCCGCTTGTTTCAGTTGGCAGCACTTTCACTTTTGATGAAAGGACAGAAAACAGCGAGTTGTTGCAAACGTTTATGACTCAGACCATTGCTTTTTGATGTATAAAATGACTTGAATATTGGAACGTAGGGCAGAATTTTGCCCTTGGTGTGTGGGCTCAGGGGGTGGGTAGTGGCAGTCGGGAGGTCCACCCAGCATGAAGCATGAGCGGCAGTGCTGAGCGCGGCCTGTGAGGGTGGTGGGAGGAGTACGAGCAGGACGAGGCGTGAATGCGTGCTACATAATCTCCCTGAGAGTTGCCTCAGGGAGATGAACTGATTTCAGATTAAAAAATTAAAGATCTTATAAATGTTATGAAACTTGACCCCTCACGTGGCTCTGTCACATGAGCAGGGACATGTTTTTAATTCAAGTGTAAAATTTTTATGTGATTTTTTATTCGCTTCAGGAAACCTCAACCCATGGATGAGGTTTCCTAAAAAATGTAAAGGCCGCTTGGTGTTTTCGCCTGCCCGCCAACTGTTAGGTTGCATGGGCAGCGTAAATTTGAATTTAATTAACTTTCTAATGACCTTAATCGGACTTTTAATTGTCAGAACGAAATATCGCGGGACTGCGCAATGATGTCAGGACGCTTGCCCAACGTCATCGCAAGTCATTTTACATTCGGCCAGGCCGTGCACGTGCAACCTGCCGAGAGTAATTTTCTGCCCATAGAGTAAAATTTAAAAGTTTGTCAATGATACTAAAAATTGGAGGTGTGGCAAATGGCGAGGATGATGCATAGATCTTTGAAGGTGGCAGGACACATTGAGAGAGAAGTTAGTAAAGCATTTAGAATTTTGGGCTTCATAATTACAGGTATTGAGTACAAAAGCAGGGAAGTAATACATGAACTTTTATAAACTCTGGTTAGGCCACTTCTTGTGAGCATTTCTGGTCGCCACAATTTAGGAAGGGTGTGAGAGTCCTTGAGAGGGTGTAGAGATTTACCAGAATGGTTCCAGGGATGAGGGATTTTAGCTACAAGGTTATCTTGGAGAAGCACAGGTTGTTCTGCTTGGAGCAAAGGGAGACTGAGGAGTGATTTGATAGAGCTGTACAAGATTTCGACAGGTTTAAATAAGTTGTAAAGAAGCGTTGCTCCCAATAACTGATGGTACAAGGACTAGGGGACATAGATTTAAGATTTTGGGCAAGAGATGTAGGGGGAATGTGAGGAAGAACTTTTTACGCAGCGAGTGATAATGACCTGGATCTTGTTGCCTATGAGGATGGTGGAAGCAGAGATGATGATAGATTTCAAATGGAAATTGGGTGGGCACTTGTGGGAGATAAACTTGGAGGGCTATGGGGATAAAGTGGAGGAATGGGACTGACTGGATTGCTCTGCAGAGAGCTGGCATGAACTTGATAGCCGAATGGCTTCCTTCTGTGTCTCAATAATGACTCTACCATTTTGTGACTCTAGAAAGCAGGAGATTGAGGATCACAACCTAGTCTGATGACCCAGTGTGGTTCTGAAGGAGTGCCACATTACCATTAATCAGCTGAGACATCTGCTTGCTGAATTGTCACAGCACTATTCAAAGCAAGGAATTCACCTGGTTTAATGTCCAACATTCATCCCCAAATGATCATCAACAGAACTAGATGAACTGATCATTGATCTTGATGCTATCTGTGGGACCTTCATGTCTTGCTGCATTATAGTGATCATCATAATAATGAGTAATTAATTGAGCCCTGGAGATGTTTGCAACAGACATGGTAAGACATTCTAGGATGTGCTTTACGTCTAGCACACCACATCAGAAAAATGCATGTGTGTCCCCAAGTGGAGCACCCACTTCACTAAAGCTGCTTCAAAGTAGATTTGTCTCGTCTTTTATGTCAAACACATAGTGCAAACCTGAGATGATTCTGCCCAAAGTGCATTGGCAGGCGTGAAAAGAGTAATTTTACCCACAATGGTGGGTTTTCACGCCGTGTCGCCCCTTTTCTGTGGTCACGGGAAACATGCCGGATCACTGGCAGCAGGCCTCCGAATGATCTGCCACGCTGTTACCTCACCGCTTCCTCGCGCCGGGCACCATATTTAAAATGCAGCCACGCGCACACTTCTCAATGCTTGCAGCTCAGGTCTGCTCTGCTGAAAACATGGCCCCAAAAGCCAGAAAGAGTGCAGCTCCCCGATTCAGTAACGCATCCCTAGGATGCCTCCTCGACACTGTGGAGGACCACTGCAATGTCCTCTACCCCCAATCTAGCTGCAGGAGGCCCATCAGTCTCACTACTCCAGCTTGGGAGGCGGTGGAAGAGGTGGTCAGTGCCAATGCTGCACACAGGGGGTCGGCCATCCAGTACAGAAAATGGATGAATGATCTCGTCTGTGCTGCCAGGGTAAGTAATCCATCTCATCAATCTCAACTCACACACTCACCTTCACTGGCATCTCACTCACTGCCAGCTCAAGGGACATCACCACTCACTCTCTCACACACACACCCTCACATTTCTGTCTGGCTTCATCTTCTCTGAAGATCACCTCCTCATCCCATCCATAGCTCCGCTCAGCACACATGGCCGCCTGCCATCTTCTCATGTGACCTGGCATGTGCCTTGTTCACACTCTCTCCATCTGTCCTTATGCAGGTCAAGATCGCACACAATCAACGGGAGAGGTCCCAGACCAGGGGTGGAGTGCTGGACATCAAGGTCCTTACTCCATTTGAGTGTCATGCGTTGGAGCTGGCCGGAGAGGATGTCGACTGTTCCTACAGTGATGGTGAGGTCAGTAGCAAACACCCATGTGAGGATCCTGCACCACATCATCCCTCTGTTAACACTTCTCTGAGTCCATTGTTCTGTGTTCAACACAGCTGCCAAGTACTAATAACCTTCACTTTATTTCCTAGGCACATCTGATACGTTGCTCCAACCCCAGCGCTGACAGCACCTCGTATGAGGACCCTAAGGGCAGCACCATTGAAGACCCATCACAACACTCAACCACACCCTCCATCAGCGCAGCAACACACACCTCAGTGGGACCTAGATGTAGAGTAGCCTCAAGATCACAATCTGCTGAGCACAGCACACAATCTGTTCCACAGCAGGTGGAGGCAGGGATATCCTTGGTCGCAGGCACTCAGAGGACTGCTGGAGGCAAAGAGTCTGCTGAGTCTAAGTTAGATGATGAGCCTCTGGACTCGGTCCTCAATCAATTGCCGGAGTTGCAAAGGCAGTCACAGGAACATCAGGAAGGGACGTCTGGTGCACTCCTCAGATTGCAAGGGATGATGGAGGAGTCTGTCTTACCTTCAGTCCGAGGTGATAGTGCCGGCATGGCGATGCACCGAGGTCAACATCAGCAGGTTGGCGGCCGCCTCGGAGACCTTGGTCCAGGACATTGGTCCTGCCCTGCTGTGCGGGCTGAACTCCATCACTGATGCCATAGTTGGCTTCCAACAGTGTCTTTGCGAGAGCGGCACGGAGCAACTCGATCTCACTCCAGCTTCCCCTTTTCCTCAAGGAGTCAACCAGGGGCCGTCAGGCACAGGCACCCATAGGGAGGAGGACCAATAGCTCGACACCCTGGGGCCATCCACACAGATGACTCCGGGAATGTCTGGCCCATCCAAATTCCCTCTTCCTGTGACCCCACAACTTCAGCTCAATATGCCAAGGAGGGTGCAGCTGGCACACAGTAGGACCCTGAAAGCAGGCTGGAGCCCTCCAGGTCTTGGGCCTCCAGACAGCATCCGCCAAGGCCATCACAGACAGGGCGTAGCGGTCAGCAGGCTGCCTCCACCTCCGCTGTGGATGTCCGGGGAGCACCAAGACGTAGCTGCAGAGTTAGGAAGGTTAAGAAGATGTAATTCTTTTGAGTGTTACACAGCCTGGGCATGGGTGTTAATCACTTGTACATAATGTTCACAATTATAAATAAATCCCAAGAATGTCTCCTTGTCTATAGCTCCTTGAATGATGAGCAGTGTTCGTGTCACTCAGATGTGAAACCTTGGTTCCTGCACAAGATAAAGGCAAGTGTCTCAGTCCAGGGCCTCTTCCCTGTGCTTTGTATAACCTTCAGACTAAAGTGATGGTCCAGCTTCACACTCACTGGACACATTAGTGATGCCTGCACCTCAATGGTGCTTGTCATTGCTGTCAAAATGTAGTGGGCAGAGTTCCATCATTCTCTCTGTGTGCTCTCAGCACCTTTAAGGTGGGGCTGACCCCCATCTCTTCAGCATCTGTGATCAGTAATGCTGTGCTCCTGAAGGGGTCGGGTGCTGAAGGCTGCCAAAGAATCAGGTGCTTTTAAAGTTTTACGGCTGCATCTCTATGATAGGACCCTGATCACAGAGCGCAAGTGAGCTGGTCTCAGCCAGACAGGAGTCAGACATTCTCAGGGGCTATGTGAAGATCTATGGAGTGTCCTCACTGCATGATGTCATCATCCTCTGGAACCTAGTGACTATTAGGGCCTCCGCTGTGTCTCCTTGAGATAAGACTGAGCACTGAGGGTGCGCTGTCATCAGCCACACAGGGGTCAAACATTCATAGATGTAAGGTGAGGATGTCAGGACTGTCCTCACTGCAACTTGTCATCATTCTCCATGAACCTTGCAGTTATGAGGGCCTCCCGAGCGCGCCTGCCTCGTCTGGCCAGTGCGATGACCTCATTACCGGCATCCTCACCTTCGAGGACCTCATCACCATCATCCCCAATAATGTCCTTCTCATCGGAGGAGACGTGCAGCTCTTCCATATCCTCCTCAGCCAAGTCCTCCACCATTGCAGCTCCAGGTTGTGTAGCGCACAGCAAGCGATGATGATGCACGACACCCTAGGTGCACTGTATTGCAGTGCTCCACCAGACCTGTCAAGGCACCGGAAGTTCATTTTCCAGATGCCTATCGTTTGCTCCACCAAAGTCCGGGTCACAGCATGAGCCTCGTTATACCGTCGCTCTGCTGCAGCCTGAGGCCGCCGCACAGGTGTCATCAGCCACGTCCTCTGTGGGTAGCCCTTGTCCCTGAGGAGCCATCGCTGCAGCCTCTCTGAACCCTGGAAGATGTCAGGGATCTGAGACCCGCTAAGGATGTAATATCATGGACGGTCCCTGGGAATCATGCGCAGACCCGCAGGATGTGTTTGTGGTGGTCGCACACTAGCTGAACATTCAGGGAATAGAAACCTTTGTGGTTGACGTAGCTGACTGCTTGTTGCCATGGAGATCTAAGCACCACGTGAATGCAGTCAATGGCACCCTGCACCTGTGGAAAACCAGAGATCTGTGCAAGTCCCAGTGCTCTTGCTTCCTGGTTTTCCTGATTGTGGTCGAAATGCACAAAGTTCTGTGCCTTTGTGAAGATGGTGTCCATGACCTCCTGGATACACTTGTGTGGAGGCTTGCGATATCCCACACAGGTCACCTGTAGAGTCCTGGAAGGAGCTAATGGCATAGAAATTGAGCGCTGCGGTCACTTTCACAGCCACTGGCAGTGGATGCCCTCTATGTCCCTGTGGCGTCAAATCCTGCAGCAGGTAGCACACGTGACTGAGCAGCTCCCCAGTTATGCGCACTCTTTGGAGACACTGCTTCTCAGTCATCTGCAGGAATGACAACCGCCATCTATAGGCCCTGGGTCTAGTGAGGCTCCTACGAGCGAAGACTCTCTGTGGATCATCAGCTGCGTGCGCTGGAGGCCCTGTCGCCCCTTTCATCTCGAGGCAGGTGCTCCTCCCTTTGCCGAGCCAGGTGCCTCTGCTGCTCTCTTCTTCCTCTCTGCTCCCTGTAAGCCATGAGGCATACCACTAAATCACCAGCTAGATGATCCTGATGTTCTCCTCCTGCAAACGGAGAGATGCGTGGGTTAGCATATGTGTCCTTAGAACCTCTCTTGGTTAAGTCTGAAGGCCCTAAATACATGCAGGAGAGTGCTGGCCACCACTTGGATGGCCAGTGTGTAGTGCGCTTATCGGATGCCTGAAACCCCACCTACCTCCGCCCCACTCCACCTGAACGATTGGTGGCAGCTTTGCCCACTGGACTGCATGCTGTGCTCTCAGCTCAGGCACAGGCATTCTCCTAATCTGCACTGACAGGCTGCACTGTTAGCTTGAACTATGATGGAAATTGGTCCAAACCTTAATAAAGACATTGCAAGGGGCTGTGAGCGCCTCCCCCAGTGACTGTGCCATGGCCAGCTTTGCAAGGGAATTCTACAACTTGCCCTGTCGGCCAATTGTTCCACTGCCCCCTAAAACACACATTAATTTGCAGTCTGTGCACAATGGGTGAAAAGTTCTGGAGCATTTGGTGGCACTTTCATGCTTTTACGTTGCTTGAGTGGGCAGAAAAGCTCCAGAGGCCCAACTCCAAGCATGGCAATGGAGCTGCTGCTGAACGGTCTCATCTGTGGAAGAATGTTCACTTTTGACAAGCTTCTCCAAGTGCGTGGCCACTTCCCTCAACCCCCTTTCCCCACCCCTCACATGTGCTTGTGAACTTCCTTCAGTCTGTGCTGCCTTGCTCCATCCCCTTCCCACCCACCCCCACGCCTCTCCCCCTGCACACTCCTCCCACCACCAGCCCCCCACTCCCCCTCCACCTATAAGCCTCACCGACACTGGAGCCCTTGCCCCGGCAGCACGCCGAAAGCTAGCCAGGGAAAAGCGACTCCCCTGTGTTCCCCCCGAATGTGTGGTGCCTCTTCCTTGATATCCTGTGGGCAATGTTCGCGAGCGCTGCGCAAGGTTGGTGCACTCACCTCAGAGCTCCCCCCGAGGTTCAGGTCACCAGGTGCACGCCTTTTAAAGGCAGTTGTGAAGCACACCGTTCTGAAGTCATGCCGACATGTGCGGTAAATTTGATGGTGGGGGGGATGATTCCAGCGAGCAGGGCTTAGAATGAGATGCTAAAGTATTGAAATTAGGTTCCTGATGTGCGGCGGCAGGAAACATGGCCCCCCATTGACGGGCAGAGCGGACGATCGCAAACTGGTTCCACGGCGGCGTGAAATATGACCTTCTCGCCATATTGTATCCCCCCTGCCCGCCATGACACCTGCCGTCAATGGGACCGGACAACTCTGCCCATCATCTCCTCTCAAATGGTCTAACTCTGTATAGAGCACAAATCTGGTCAAAAAATTGAATCCTGCTTCCATATTTGGAGGGCTGTTCTAACCCTTCCCTCATGTTCCTGGCTAGGAGATAGGAAGAAGCTGGTCATTCATATGGCAGTTCCTTCCTCAGCTCTAACCTTGATCTCAGTTGAAGCCTTTCATGCCTTTCCCTATCATCTGTACTAATATGTCCATGCAGCACTGAAATATCTGGATTTTTTTCTCCTGAGCTCCATCCTAAACACTCTTCCTTCTCCCTGTACCTCCACCAGCATTGCAGTCTTCCATTTTAACTCATTCTTTCTCAGAATCTCAAGATGATGGTGGATGCAGGGAGTGGGGGTCAGGTAAAATTCAACTTTTCTGTGGGCACAATCCAGGGTCTAACTGATCATATTCTCCACTCAATCTTCCCTTCCATCCACTTCAAAATTGGATTTTACCTGAACTCCTTAATTCCCTCACTTAATCCTCCTCCAATTTTCCAACATTAAAACCCAAGTTTGATGTCACATAATCCATCATTACTACCTCACTTCTTTTATTCTTTCCAATCTTGCTGCTGTCTTGCTCCTCGCCCTGCTTTCTCCATAGCTGTGTTGTGCAAGGGTTTCTCCTCTCCTCAAAAAAACAACTCTTGACCCCACTGTTCTTACAAACTACTATCCCATCTCCAACCTCCCTTTCCTCTCCAAAGTTCTTGAAAGTATTATTGTCCCCCAAATATGCCTATATTTCCAAGAATTTCACTTTGGAATCCCTCCCATCAGGTTTCCGTTCCTGCCATCGTAGCAAAAGCTCTCAAAGTCACTAATGGCATCCTATGTGATTGTGACAAAAATAAACTATTCCTCCTCATCCTTTTGGATGTGTCGGCAGCCTTTGAGATGGTTGACCAAACTATGCTCCTCCAATGCCTTTTCACTGTCTTCTAGCTGGATGAGACTGCTCTCATCTAGTTCCATTGTTATCTATTTAATTGCAGCCAGAGAATCACTTACAATGTCTTCTCCACCTGCTCCTGCTACCTGTTCCCCAAGGATCAGTCCTTGCCCCTCTCCAATTTCTCATCTACACGCTATTCCTTGGTGACATCATCTGAAAGCACAGCATTAGGCTTTGCATGTAAACTGATGTCACCCAGCTCTACCTCACCACCACCTTCCTCAACTCCTCTGCTGTTGCTAAATTGTCAGACTGTTTATCCTGCATCCAGTACTGAATGAGCAGAAATTTTGTCCAATTAAATACTGGGAAGACCAAAGTCATTCTTTTTGGCCCCTACTCCAAGCTCCATTCCCTATCTATTGACTCCATCCCTCTCCCTAGCAATGCAGTCTGTCCATTAAACCAGTCTTTTCTCAACCTTGGTATAAAACGCCGAGATGAGATGCCAAACACATATTCGCACTAATACTGCCTATTTTCACCCCCGCAACAACACCCAACTTGGCTCCGCCTTAGTTCATGCTTCTGAAATCCTCATTTATGTGTTTGTTACCTCTAGGCCTGACTGCTTCAGCACACTCCTGGCTGTTCTCCCACGTTTTACCTGCCATAAACCTGAGATCATCCAAAACTCTGTTTCATACGTCTTAACTTGCACCAAGTCCTGTTCACCCACCCCTGCGCTCACTAACCAAATTGGGTCTCGGTCAAACAATGTTTTGATTTTAAAATTCTCATCATTGATTTCAAATATCTCCATAGCCTCTCCTATAATCCCACAACTCTCCGGAACATCTATACTCCACTAATTCTGGCCTCCTGCACATCCCCAATTTTAATTGCTCCACCATTGATTGCCATGCCTTTATTTGCCTCGGCCCCAATCTCTGGAGCCACCTTCCCTACAACCTCTCCACCTTTCTACCTCACTTTATTCCTTTAAGACACTCCTCAAAACCTACTTTTTTTAAATCAAGCTTATTTGACCTAATATCTCCTTACATGGCTCGGTGTCATATTTTGTTTTATAATGCTCCTGTGAAATGCCTTGGACATTTTATTATGTTAAAGGCGCTATACAAAGATAAGTTGTTGTTGCTATTGCATACATCCCAATTCTTGCCGCTATGCAGTCTCATGGTTCTCCTTTCAATCTATTAGCCAAACAGATCTTTCCAGCTCCAATACTCAAGTCAACATATTTACTGAGGTGAAAGAAATTTTTGAAAGAAAGACAATCATCAATTCCTGGTAGCTGATGCACAGAGATTAGAGCCTCATTTTCAGCAAATGTTTCACAATCTTCCTGCTCAAGGATGTTGGACGGTCACAACCCACTGGGTCGGGCTGTTGAAATTGAAGGGTTGTTATAGAAAATAAACAATAAACAACAAAAGTTAAAGAAGCATCAAATCCAGCCAATACCCATTGTTTATGAAAACAGGAACTTAATTCGCCGCTTATTTCTATGTTAGAATATATATAAATAGTCTTTCATGAAATAATCCAGCTTGCAAATATTGTGACTGGAAGGCCTTGCGTGTTTGTTGAGCCAGTCACCCTTGAAGAAATCATTAAGTAAATCCTGACCCCTTGAGGTGATTTCCTATATTACAACATTGGCTACACTTCCTAAAAGTATTTAATTGGCTGTAAAGTGCCTTGGGATGTCCTAAAGCTGTGAAAGACGCTATGCAACTGGATTTTTTTCTTTTATTTAGATGAACTGATTCACCAGTTAAACAGATTTTTTTAAAGCTTCTTTCTATATCAATTAATTTTTACTTTGTGAGATTCTCAATCATTTGGGTGTTAGTGTGAGAGAGAGGAGCAGCAGCAAGAGAGTGTGAGAAAGACCAGAGCACCAACAACTCACAGTTATATAGTGTCTTTAATGTAGTAAAACATCCCAGTGCACTTCACAGAAGCATTATCAAACAGAATTTGACACTGAGCCACATAGAGATATTAGGACAGATGACCAAAAGTTTGGTCAAAGAAGTATTTTAGGGAATAGAGAGAGAGGTAGATAGGTAGAGAAGTTTGAGGGGGAATTTTAGAATTTGGGGCTGAAGGCACAGCTGCCAATGGCAAAGTGACTAAAATCAGGGATGTGCAAGAAGCCGGAATTGGAGGAGCGCAGAATTAGGTTGTAGCACTGGAGTAGGTTTCAGTAGGGAGGGAATGCCATGCCATGATTTGAAAATAAGAGTGAGAATTTAAAAACTGGGATTTTGCCAGTCAGTGAGCCAATATAGATCAGTGGACACAAGGGGGTGGGGTGAAAGGGATTTGGTGTGCTTTAGGACATGGGTAGTAGATTTTTGGATGAGCTCAGTGTATGTAGGGTGGAAGATGGGAGGTTTTCCAAGAGTGCATTAGAATAATCAAATCTAGAGGTAATAGCAGCATGGATGAGGTTTCAACAGCAGATGAAATGAGGCAGGGGCAGAATCCACCTGAGAGGGTAGATGGGGCCTCAATTTGACTCCTTATCTGAAAAACAGCACCCTCAAAAAGAGCAGTACTCGAGTGCCAGCCTAGACTTTGTGTTCAAGTCTCTGGAGAGGGACTTAAACCCACAATCTGCTGACTTAGAAGCAACAATGGTACTACTAAGCCAAGATTGAGCACTTGGACACTACAATTAAGAACACAGAACATAAGAAGTAGGAGCAGGAGTTTACAGCCCCTTGAGCCTGCTCTGCCATTCAATACAACCATGGCTGATTCTTTGCCTCTACTCCACTTTCCCACCCACTCCCCATATCTCTTGATTCCCTGACAGACCAAACATCTGTCTATCTCAGCTTTAAATATATTCAGCGCTAGGGTTTCCACAACTCTCTGGGGTAGAGAATTCAAAAGACTCACAACCCTTTGAGTGATGAAATTACTCATTATTTCGGTTCTAAATGGCCAGCCCCTTATCCTCAAGACTATGCTCCCATGGTCTAGATTCCTGAACCATGGGAAGCAACCTCAGTGTCCACTCTGTCAAGCACCTTCAGATTCTTGTGAGACCACCTCTCATTCTTCTAAACTCCAGAGAATATAGGTCATATTTGCTCAGCCATTCATCAGAGGACAACCCTCTCATCCCAGAAACCAATATATTGTAGTGAGCATTTGCTGTACAGCCTCAAAGGCAAGTATATCCTTCCCTAAATAGGAAGACAAAAACTGTGCACAGTATTTTAGGCATGGTCTCACCAAAGACCTGTACAATTGATGCAGGACTTCTTTATTCTCGTACTCCTATCCCCTTGCAATAAAGTCCAAAAAGTCATTTGCCTTCCTAATTGCTTGCTGTGCCAGCATGCTAGCTTTCTCTGTTCCTTGTACAAGTACACGAAGTCCCTTTGAACATCAACATTTGCAAGTTTCATGCCTTTTAAAAAATACTCTGTTTTTCTATTCTTACTACCGAATGAAAAACCTCACATTATACTCCATCTGCCACATTATTTCCCACTCACTTAACCTCTCTATATCTCTTTGCAACTTCTTTGTGTCCTCCTCATAGTCTACATTCCCACCTCACCTATCATCTGCAAACTTAGATACATCACTCGCGGTCTTTTTGTCTAAACTGTTAATAGAGATTGTAAATAGGTGAGGCCTCAACAATGATCTTTGCAGCACTCCACAAGTCACAGCCTGCCAACATGAAAATGCACCATTTATCCCAACTCTTTGCTTTCTAACCATTAATCAGTCATCTATCCATGTAATATATCACTCGCAACTCCATGAGCCCTTGGTCTGGATTTTACACTGCCCCACCAATGGGTTTGAAGGTGCAGAGTGGTGGTGGGGGGGGGGCATGTAAAACCCCACTCTCAATCTGTTTGAAATTTTACTGGGTTGGGGTGGTGTCGGAAAACCCTTGGGTCTCTTGAGGCCCTTAAGTGGCCAATTAAAAGCCGCTTAAGGACCTCATCCCGCCCTGCTGGTTTTTTACCCATGGAGGGGGGGAGGTACACATCAAACGAGGAGCCTGGCAACTTGAGCTGCACTTGCAATGGCTGGGGGGTGCTCTCCTTGGAGGCAACCCCCACCCCCGCAAGGTCATTCACCCTTAATACACCGCCTGGCCTCTGGAATCCCCCTTACCTCCTTGATCCCACTCACCCACCTCCCCGCAACCCCAGCCTCAGACTTACCCATTCACTCAGCACTGGGGACTGCCTGTAAGTCCCAGCAGTGGCTCATGGTGGCACTACAGAGCTGCTGGCCAATCCGATTAGCCAGCACTTCTCTAAGGTGGAATGTCCTCCCGAGAAAGGGGCAGAAATTTTGTCTTAAAGCAATTAATGCTGGTCCCAGCATTAAATCGCTATGAGGCAGCCATCAGGATAGTGAGTGGGCTCCTCCCCAACTTTCTAACTGGAGGGAGCAGGTCCAGGGGGCCCACTAAAATCCAGCCCATTGTCTTGTATATTAACCTTTGGTATTGCACCTTATCAACTGTCTTTTGGAAATCCAAGTAGACTACAGTTACTAGTTCCCTCCACATTTTTTACTCCACCAGTTACATCCTTAAAAATCTCTAATTAATTTGTCAAACATGATTTCCCCTTGGTAAAATCATGTTGGCTTTGTCTAATCATATGATTTTCTAAGTGCATTGTTAAGACTTTTTTAACAATATATTTCAGCATTTCTCCAAAGACTGGTGTCAGGCTAACTGGCCTGTAGATCCTGTTTTCTCTCTCCCTCCTTTTTTATTACATTTCTATCCTCCAATCTGCAGGCACCATTCTTGAATCTAGGGAATTTTTGAAAATCAAAACCATCACATTCATTCTCTTTGCAGTTACATCTTTACCTCCTTTAGCGACCTAGGAGGTGGGCCATTAGGTCCTGGTGATTTGTCGGGTTTTAGTCCCTTAAGTTTCTCCAATGTCTTTTCTCTCCTTAAGTTCCTTGCTCTTATTAGCCCCTAGGTTGTCCTCTATTTCTGGTATGTAACTTGTGTGAAGTTAAACACAAAATATTTGTTCAATGTCTCTGCCATTTCCTCATTCCCCATGATAAGTTCTCCTTGAACACTTGGGTAGACAATCATTTTGAAGTGAAAGGAGGCTGCTTTTTGACACAGTAGATTAAGTAACCACTTGAACAGAAGTTGAGTGAGTATTTAGTTTTATACCTGAGCTGGGTTGCAACTTGGGTGCGATTGCTGTGAAAGGAATAACAGTTAATCGCACAATCCCTCGCTCCCATCAGAGAACCGTGCTGGAAGGGAGGGTAAGTGACAGATATGGATACAACACTGTAACTGCACCTCCCCACTAGCAGTTTGAAATTGCAAAATTAGCCCAAAATATTTTGTGCTGAACTTGAGAAGAACCCATTTTGGAGCTATGCAAAAGCCTTGAGGGAAAATTAAATCGGGAAGCTACACTTAAAGATAAAACAAGAGACATGTCAATTATACATTTTAGTTATTTTAAGTGAAAATAATTTACCAAGTAAAAGGAGGAAAGATGTAGCAAGACCTGGACTGCAACCAGATACATTTGCTAGAAACGATAAAAAAAACTAACAGAAGTACAACAGAATATGTAAAGGGCACAAGAGAGCAAATTTAACAGTGGGGAGCCATTTGATGGGAGCGTTGGTCAAAGGATGAGCACTCTCTCCAACATCAGTTGGAAGTTTTACACCAGGGAATTTTCTCTAAGCAGTAAGGAAGGTTGAGATTCGAACAAAACAAAGATAGCAAACATAACCTTTAGAAAAGGAAGGAGACAGATGGACAAAACCAGATTCTAGTAAGCCGTTTTCAACTAAATAAATAGTAGGTCAAAGAATAGGTAAGCCCATTAAATCATACATTAGGAGCAGCAGATGGCCAAGAAGATGTTTGAAATGGATTTTCCACAAAGCAGATTAAATCCTAGAAATGATAAAAACTAAGTCATTTTATGCAAAAGTCTGAAGGATTATCTATCTACAAGCATCCTGGGCCAGTTGGATTACATCTTAGACCTCCCAAGGAATAAATTAGTGACGTTTTAGCTGCTATTTTTAGGGCCTGAAATAATGTCTAAAAACTAATACAAATAACAACTTATGAGATTCTAATTTCCTAAGAAGAAGGGACAATCCAGATAGTTACAGACTGAGTAATCAAACAAGGAAAAGTGGGAGAATATTTGAGGGCATTATACAAGGTACTGCCAATGATCATCTAAAGGTATAGAGCTAAAACTTCCAGTGGAGTGGGAGAGTAGACATTAGGTTGCTTGCCCACACCGGAAGGCATAATTTGAAGCGGAACTGTAATGACTCGAAGGAACGGACAGGTTTCAACAAGAAACAAATAAACTTTATTACAGAAGTCTTTTCAGGTGCAACATGCTCAGTTAAGACTCTCGTCAGGAACCCCCTCCAACCCTCCACCCCATCCCCCCCATCCCCCCCACCGATTGCCTGCACTGAGGGCTTATTGGTCAGACTCTCCCAGAACATCACATGACCCCTGATAGCCTCTCCTGCTGTATCTATACCTTCAGTTACTACATTTCCTCCACCTGTAGTTTTCTACAATTTTTATTTACAGGGAAGCATTCGAATATCCAACAACATATACATAAATAAAACTTCAGGTGTTTAAAGATCAAGTCTGAGGTTCTCTCCTTATACGGCTAGAGTGGCATAGCTCTTTCACGTGAGGTTCCTCAAAAGGATCGACAGGAACTGGAACTGCAGCATGAGGCATATCATTAGGAAGTGGCAGTTCTGGGTTTGGTAACTCTACAGAGACATCGAGCATGTCTATTCTAGGTCAATCTGTCACCTCAGGAATTGACGGTTCGACGTTAATCACAGGCGGAATAGTTGGTTGTTGGAATGTCTCTCTAGCATGAATAGGATCTATATACTTATGAACGATTCTATCTTCCACTTGTACTTGGAAAGGTAATGGACCAGTCTCTGAGATGATGGTTCCAGGAGCCCAGCAAGGTCCACTTCCAAAATTTCGCATGAATACTGTGTCACCTACACTGAATGTGCGAGCTTTGCTGTGTATATCGTAGTTTTGATTACTCAGATTTGGCTCTACCTTCCCCTCTAAACTTGGAAACACCAGGTTTAACTGTGTATATAGCTGCCATTTCATTAATAATTCAGAAGGTGTTGAACCCGTAGTTGAATGTGGTGTTGTACAATAATTGAGAAAAAAGCAGGAAAGCTGAGATTCTAGATTACCTTCTGATAACCTCTTCATTCCAGATTTGAAAGTTTGCACAGCTCTCTCGGCTAAACCATTCGATGAGAAATGGTAAGGGGCTGTTTTAATATGTCTGATTCCATTCAGATTCATGAATTTCTGAAACTCTGTGCTGGCAAAGGCGGTACCGTTATCAGAAACGACAATTTCAGGTAGGCCGTGTTTGCTAAAACAGTGACGCAGATTCTCGGTAGTTGCGCTTGATGTTGGTGATTTGACTTTGTATACACCCATCCATTTAGAATGTGCATCTACAATCAACAAAAACATGGTACCTAAGAATGGTCCTACATAATCGATATGTAGTCTAACCCAGGGTCGACCAGGCCACTCCCACGGAT
Organism: Cetorhinus maximus; assembly: GCF_964194155.1. Taxonomy (NCBI): domain Eukaryota; kingdom Metazoa; phylum Chordata; class Chondrichthyes; order Lamniformes; family Cetorhinidae; genus Cetorhinus; species Cetorhinus maximus. The sequence goes on from NC_135880.1 coordinate 140,107,646, forward strand.
GCAGGGGAGCTGAAACAAGCAACTTCTGTTGTTGCTGACAATAGAGACAATGCTTGACCGTGCTTTCAATGTCACTGTCAATGCCTGGCTACGAGACATAGCTTCGTGCAAGCATTTTCATCTTTGATATGCCTGGATGTGCACCGTGAAGCTCTGTCAACACCACAGACAATAGTACCGGAAATAGGGTCATTCAAACCCTCATTAACTTTGGAGCCAGATGCTGTTACTGTGCCACCTCAAACAGCAGGAGAATTGCTCATATTGTTTCAACCAGCAGGAGCTGATGACATTTGTCTAGACTTTGCGTGGAATCTACTAAATGGACATTGGAACAACAAGAAATATGTTTTGACATGTCGAGTTAAATTATTAAAAAAGAAGAGCAGATCTGAGTATCTGGGCTGCATTTGGGAGGAGGGTTAGGGTTGGTCACCTTGACTCAGGCCTATATTCTACACTAGACAGACCAGTGTGTTGGGGATTGTATTTTCAGCCATATTGTGGTGATATTGGCCTGAAGGTTTTGGGCTGCAGTTGGAAGAAGGGTCAAAAAGTACCTGGGTGAGCACTTGGCATGTCGTAACATTCAAGGCTATGGGCCATATACTGGTAAATGGGATTAAGTAGGTAGGTCAGGTGTTTCTCACGTGTCGGTGCAGACTTGATGGGCCGAAGGGCCTCTTCTGCACTGTGCTTCTGTGATTCTGTGTGATTCTGTGAAGTTTGGTTACCTTTGACTCAGGCCTACATTCTACACCAGACAGACAAGCCATGTTGGGGATTGTAAGTGTTTTCAGCCATATCGTGGTGATATTGGCCTTAAGGTTTTGGGCTGCATTCGGAAGAAGGGTTGAGTTTGGTCACCTTGACTCAGGCTTACAGTTCACAACGGATAGACCAGCCGCGTTGGAGATTGTAAATTTCAGCCAAATTGTAGTGATGTTGGTCTGAGAGTTTTGTGAAGGTTTGGGGTGAAAACTTGGTGTCTTTTGATGGTACCTCGTAACTTGTTTCAGCCTGTGGGTTTTTTCTTAAGGTTTCAGGACAAGACGTGGTGTTTTGCCTGTATTTTTGTAAGTTTAAACTGAGTCATGGGGACTTCATGTGGAGTTAGCATTTTTATATGTTTAAGCCCGAGCCGTAGTGATTTCATGGCGGGTACTGGGAATGGGTTGTTTTAATTTTTGGGGTTTTGTACTGTGGGGTTGTGGGCGATTCAATAAAGCAAATGTGAATTATCAGAAAAAGCATGTCTCACTGGTCATTCTGTTCAAGCAATACAGTTGTGAATCTGGTGTCATGAGCTAAGTGTGGGGAGTCTCTGAGGGAAAAGGGGAACCCCTACAAGGCTTCTTCCTGTTGTGCATTCCACAACCAACAGTGATTCTTCTTTAACAATAAGTGCATTGGTGCCAACATAGTTGGTAAGTTAGGCAAGAAGTGGCTATAATAGTTGATCATACACAGGGAGGACTTGAATTTGGTTACATTGGATGGGTCCATCTTTTATTGCCCGAATTTTCTCTTCTAATGGATGCAAACCCATGGCGTCCACCCTGTGACCCAGATAAGTAACTTCTGGTGCTTGAAATGTGCATTTTTCCTTCTTTAACTGTTCGCCAGTTTCCATGAACCTTCTTAGCATCTCCTCCAGGTTGGCCAAGTATCTCAGTTGACCCTGTGATCAGAACATCATCTAGGTATACCGCCACTTGGGGGAATCCTTGCAAAAGACTCTCCATTGTTCTCTGGAAGATAGTGCATGCAGACAATACTCCAAAAGGTAGGTGAGTGTACTGATAAAGACCCTGTGTGTGTGTTAATAGTCATGTATTCTCTCAAAATGCTACCCAGTTTTAATTGTTGCTAGGCATGGCTCATATCCAATTTTGTATAGGACTTGCCTCCAGCCAGCTTTGTATATAAGTCATTTGTCCTTGGGATGGGTCCTTGTCTAGTTTTGCTGCCTTATTTACGGTAAATTTATAGTCCCCACAAATGCTATGGTTTGGTCAGGCTTAACCACTGAACTATGGGAGCTGCCCATTTCAAGAATTAGACAGGTTGGATGATGCCTTGCTTTTCAAGCACAGTTCTGCATCCGCCTTCTCCTTCAATGCATAAGGCACAGGTCTGGCCTTTAAGAAACGTAGTGTCGCCTGAGGATCCATATATATCTTGGCCTACATGCCTTTTAACTTCATCCCGAAATACCATGTTATATTTTCTTAGCTTTTCAGGAATGCCTCCTGTCTTCAGGTGAAATATCTCAGACCAGTCGAGCTTGATTTTCTGTAACCAGTCTTGGCCTAAAAGATTGGGTCCTTCTCCTTTCACTATTATCACAGGCAGCTAGGTTGTTTGTTGCCTGTAAGACACTGGTACTGTGGCGATGCCCTTTACCTGTATAGATTCCCCAGCGTATGTCTTTAATTTAGTGGTTGTCCACTCCAGGTTCATTGGCTGTCTGCCTTCATTAAGGTATTTGAAAGTGTGCTCTCCCACCACTGTAGTTGAGGCACGCGTATCCACCTCCATTATTAGTGGCTTCTTATTTGATTGTGACAGTGATAGGTTCGGTTTTCACAGTGGTTATGTTATACAGGGAATAAATGTCATTGTCAGCAGCTTCAGGTTCTGCTGTATTTTTAAATTCAATCATGTTGGTTTGCTGCTTTACAGGCGGTTTCGATTTTGCCCAGCATTGCCTTACTACGTGACCTTTCTTATGGCAGTAATGATATTCTGCCTCCCTGAATTTACAGGTGTCCACTCAGTGGTCGCCTCCACATCTAATGCAACTTAATCTTGGAGTTGCTGTTTCTCTGAGGCTTTTTCATGTTTCTAACAGTGGGCATTGTATCTCGCTTCATTACTGTGGGTCTGGTTTTCGTGCCATGCCCAGCAGTAGGTTCCCACCCAACATGAAGAATGGTGCCATGTTGTATGTGTTGCAAAGCCTGCGAGTCTCACAAACAAGGGAAGAACATGCAAACTCCACACAGACAGACACCCAAGGTCAGGATCGAACCCAGGTCCCTGGAGCTGTGAGGCAGCATCTCTAACCACTGTGTCACCCTTCTCCTGAAACCGTTTTCTCTTTTGTTTGTGCTGTACTGGCATTTCCGACTGAACTGTTTTCGTTCAACTTTAGCAGTCAAATGTGATGTGAATAAACTCAAATGTCTGGTTTATCTTCACTTCATTAGGAGCTCAGTGGGTGTATACCCTGTAGTGGATTGTGGACTTGCTCTATACTTCCAGCAGAAAATTAGCTAATCTCTGTTTCATGCTGAAACTTGAACATCTATGCTGCACTTGTTTCTCGAGTACTTCCTTGATTATTCTCAAAGATTTTTCTGCTGCTCTATTTGAGAGATGATAAGGAGGAGTGAGGGTATGTTTGATAGCATTTTGTTTTATGAAACATTGGAACAGGGCAGAACAAAATTAACGGCCTTTATCTGAGACAAGCTTCTCAAGTAAACCATGGCAGGCAAAAATGGATCATAACTTGTCTAGTGGCCATTCGGCACTGGTGTTTTGATCCAAATGCTTTACTTTAATCCATTTAGAGTGACTGTCAATACGCACCAAGAAATGGCCATTTTCCTTTTCTCAAAAGTCTATGTGCATTCTTTGAGATGTTCAAATCAGCCATCTACCTGGTTGTAAAGGAATTTTTGGCTGCGTATTGCTGCAGTTTTGGCAAATGGAACAATGATTCCAGATCAGCCTAGAACAAGCCAATGAACAATACTTCTGGTGAGGGATTTCATGCCATCTGCCAGAATTTTGTCCCTAAAACAATGACCCACTTAATACATCCCTGTTCGCATAACAATTCATTGTATTGATGTGGAACAATCTGTATACCAGTCAAACTCTGTCTAACCATTCAAAGTATATTTGTAGGCTCCTTTTAAAACTAGGACCTTCTGAATTCCAACTACAATTTCTGTTGCAATGATTGGAAAGTTCTCGTCCACATCTCCTATTGTGAAGGTTGCACCTTCAGAGCCTAAATCTGAGTCCTCATGCAGCAAATGCAACACTGTATCACTGACGCTTAGTTTGGGTTCTGCCAGAGTCAGAGTCACTCAGCTTCTGACCTCACTACAGCCTTGGTTCAAACATGAAAAAGGAGCTGAACTTCCAAGGTGAGGTGAGAGTGATTGCCCTTGACATCAAGGCCGAATTTGGCCGAGTGTGGCATCAAGGAGCCCTAACAAAACTGGAGTCAATGGGAATCGGGGAAAAATCTCCACTGGTTGGAATCATACCTGGCATAAAGGAGGGTGGTTGTAATTGTTGGAGGTCAATCATCTCAGTCCCGGGACATTACTGCAGGAGTTCTTCAGGGTAGTGTCCTAGGCCCAACCATCTTCAGCTGCTTCATCAATGGCCTTCCCTCCATCATAAGGTCAGAAGTGGGGATGTTCGCTGATGATTGCACAATGTTCAGCACCATTCACGACTCCTCAGATACCAAAGCAGTCTGTGCCCATATGCATCAAGACCTGGACAACATCCAGGGTTGGGCTAATTAGTGGCAAGTGACATTTGTGCCATATAAGCGCTAGGCAACGACCATCTCCAGCAAGAGAGAATCCAACCATACCTCCTTGAAATTCAGTGGCATTACCATTGTTGAATTCCCCCACTATCAACATCGTGGGGGTTACTATTGACCAGAAACCAAATTGGACTAGCCATAAAAGTACTGTGGCTAGAAGAGCAGGCCAGAGGCTGCGAATTCTGCGATGACTAACTCACCTCCTGACTCCCCAAAGCTTGTCCACCATCTACAAGGCAAAAGTCAGGAGTGTGATGGAATACTCTCCATTTGCCTGGGTGAGTGCAGCTCCAACAACACTGAAGAAGTTCAACACCTTCCAGGGCAATTAGGGAAGGGCAATAAATGCTGGTTTAGTCAGCGACGCCCACATCCCATGAAAGAATGGAAGAGAATTGCTGCTCACCTCAACTACTCCAGGTAATATTGGTTTCCACATTCTAAGCACTCTGGATAAAGAAGTTCTTTTGTATTAAAAGTAGAACTATAAACATAAATTGTGGAGAACTGCAATCTGCTGGATGCAAATCATGATGATACTTCAATGTCTTGCTCTGATGAGACAGCAATGGAGGAAATGAGTTGCCTCATTTGTCACTGGGCACAGGAGTTTCTAACTGAAATTCAGATCTTAGCCACCAATTCCATCTCTCTGGCTGGCACTTCTCCTAGAGCTTGAATGTGCACAAGAACGTGTCCCATTTGAGCAGCCAACCCCACATCCTAATTGTATCAAGGGGTGTGGAACAAAGGTGGCTAAATGAAGATGAAGTAGAGACGTAGAGTTAAAATATCAGCAGTGTAGCATCCATTCCACAAGCACTTTGCTCTATTTTAGTAGTTGTGCAGCATGTGAGAGTTTTATCTCAGAAAGACAAGGGACCTCAATGATCTCTACAAGTCAGGGTATGATGGCATCATTCAGACACCAATTACTTTTTGACCAATAATCAGAAATTGGCATCTGGTGCCAGTCCTGCCAGGAAAACCCAGTGCCTAGGATCACTATGCCCAGAAGAGGGCTGCAAAGGTAACATTATTTTTTTCCGAATAAAGGTGCATACCCTTCATCAGAAGTGACCAAAGTAAAGGGCTACAACATAACTATTAACATCCCATTCAGATTCTGACTGTCATAAGAACATGAGTAGGTCATTAAACCTCTTGAACCTGTTCTAAATGATCTCAGAATCACAGAATTGTTACGGTGTAGAAGGAGGCCATTCAGCCCACCGTGTCTGCACTGGCTCTTTGAGCATTTTAACTTAGTGTCAATCTCCTGTCTTTTCCCCATAACCCTGCACATTGTTTCTGTTTAAATAATCATCCAACGCCCTCTTGAATGCCTCAATTGAACCTGCCTCCACACACTCCCAGGCAGTGCATTCCAAACCCTAACTATTCACTGTGTGAAAAAGTTTTTTCTCACCTCGCATTTGCTTCTTTTGCAAAACACATTAAAACTGTGCCCTCTGGTTCTCGATCCATTTATGAACTGGAACAGTTTCTCCCTATCTACTCTGTCCGGCCCCTCATGATTTTGAAAACTCCTTTCAAGTCTCCTCTTAGTCTTTTCCTCTCCAAGGAAAACAGTCCCAACTTCTCCAATCTTTCCTCATAACTGAAGTGTCTCATCCCTGGAACCATTCTCGTAAACCTCTTCTACACTCTCTCCAATGTGTTCACATCCTTCCGGTAATGTGGCACCCAGAACTGTACACAATACTCCAGCTGAGGTCTAGCCAGTGTCTTATATAAGTTCATCATAATCTCCCTGCTCTTGTCCTCTATGCCTCTATTAATGAAGCCTATAATACTGTATGCTTTAGAAACAGCTCTCTCTACCTGTCCTGCCACCTCTAATGACTTGTGTACAAGTCTCTCTGCTCTTGCACAACCTTCAGAATCATATCCTTTATTTTATGCTGTCTCTCCATGTTCTTTGTACCAAAGTGTATCACCTCATACTTCTCCACATTGAACTTCATCTGCCACCTATCTGCCCGCTCCACCAATGTGTCAATATCCTTTTGAAGTTCTACACTGTCCTCCTCACAGTTTACAATTCTCCCAAGCCTTGTGTCATCTGCAAACATTGAAATTGTCCCCTGCACACCAAGATCTAGACCATTTATATATATCAGGAAAAACAAGGGTCCCAGTACCGACCCCTTGGGAACTCCAGTGCAAACCTTCTCCCAGCCCAAAAAGTAATAATTAACCATTACTCTCTGTTTTCTATCCCTCAGCCAATTTTATCCTTTATATTCCATGACCTATAACCTTCCTCACAAGTCTTTAGTATGGCACTGTATCAAATGCCTTTTGGAAGTCCATATACAACACATCAACAGCCTTGCCCTCATCAACCATCTCTGTTACCTCTTCAAAAAACTCCAGCAAGTTAGTTAGACATGATTTTCCTTTAACAAATTCATGCTGACTCTTCCGAATCAATCCACATTTTTCCATGTGACTATTAATTCTATCCCGAATAATTGTTTCTAGAAGTTTCCCCACCACTGAAGTTAAACTGACTGGTCTGTAATTGCAGGGCAGGTCTTTACAACCTTATTTGATCAAGGGCATAATGTTTGCAATTCTCCAGTCCTCCAGCACCTCCCCAGAATCCAGGGAACCTTGAAAGATTATTACCAGTGCCTCTGCAATTTCCATTCTCACTTCCTTCAATATTCTTGGATGCATCTCATCCAGTCCCAGTGCCTTATCAACTTTAAGTACCGACAGCTTATCCAATATCTCCTCCTTATCAATTTTAAACCCTTCTAGTGACTGAGTTTCCTCCTCTGTCACATGGCCTGGGCAGCATCTGCATCGTAGGTAAAGACAGATGCAAAGTATTCATTTAACACCTCTTACCTCTGTAAATCCCCTTTTTGGTCCCTAATTGGCCCTACTCCTTTTACCACCATTTTACTATTGATGTGCTTATAGAATACTTTGGGATCTCCTTTTACGTTAGCTGCCAGTCTTTTTTCATAATCCCTCTTTGCTTCTCATATTTGCTTTTTCACATCCATTCTGAACCTTCTGTATTCAGCTTGGTTGTCAGTTGTATTTGCTACCTGACACCTGTTGTGAGCACACTTTTTCTTCTTTAACTTAATTTCTATCTCCTTTGTCATCCAGGGAGCTCTGGATTTGTTTGTCCTATTCTTCCCTTTTGAGGGAGCATAGCTTGACTGTGCCCAAACCATCTCCTCTTTGAAGGTAGCCCATTGTTCAGCTACTGCTTTTCCCGCTAACCTTTGGTTCCAGTCTATCCGGCCCAGCTCCGTTCTTGCCCCATTGAAGTCTGCTCTCTGCCAGTTGCTAATGTCATTTTCCACCGTCATCCTAAACCTTATGATACAATGATCACTGTCTCCTAAATTTTCCCCCACTGTCACTTGATCTACTTGGCCCACCTCATTCCCAAGAACCAGGTCTAGCAGTCCCTCCATTCTTGTTGGACTGGACACATACTGCTATAGGAAATTCTCCTGAACACAGTCTAGGAACACTTGTCCCTCACTGCCCCTTACACTATCACTCTCCCAGTCTATATGCTGGTAATTAAAGTCCCCCATTATAACTATTCTATGATGTTTACACCTTTCTGTAATTTCCTTGCAGATTTGTTCCTCTATATCCTTCCCACTAGCTGGTGGTCTATATATTACACTGAGCAATGTAATTGCACCCTTCTTATTCCTTAGCTCCAGCCGAATTGATTCTGTCCTTGAATCCTCTGACACATCCTCTTTCTCCAGTACTGCAATACGCTCCTTAACCAAAAACACCACCCCTTCGCCTTTTTTCCCTTTTCTGAACACCTTGTAACCAGGAATATTTAACACCCAGATCTGCCCTTCTTCAAGCCAGGACTCTGTTATCGCCACAACATCATAATCCCACAAGGCAATCTGTGCCTGTAACTCCCCAATTTTATTAACTATACTCCATACATTTACATACATGCAATGTAACTGTGATTTAGACTTTATTACTTGCTCCCTTACTCCAACTCCATCTATTAACTTATTATTCTCTATTTTAGTGCTATTTGCCTCTCCCAGCATTCCGTGCACCCTCATATTACTTTCTAACATTTTCTCTAAGTTCCCACACCCCTTCTGAGTTAGTTTAAACCCTCCCCAACAGCAGTAGCAAAACAACCTGCCAGGAACTGAGTCCTGGCTCTGTTCGGATGCAACCCATCCGGATTGTACAGGTGCCATCTCCCCCAGAGCCAGTCCTAGCATGCCAGGAATCTAAAGCCCTCCCTCCTGCACCAATTTCCAGCCATGCATTCATCTATCTTATCTTCCTATTTCTGTACTCACTTGTACGTGCCACTAGGAGTAATCTAGAAATTTCTACTTTAGAGGTCCTGCTTGCTACTTTTCTGCTGCGTATTTCCAGAATTTTTGTTCATATTCCACATTCCCAGCACTTGCAGTTATTTTTTTACATTATTTTTTTACAGTAAGTACAAGCAGCTAATCACTGAAGAGTACACCAATCTGCCCATGTCTCTTGTTATCTGAACTCCCTATTGTCCCCATACCTGTCACAGTGCACTTAATAAAAGGAACAAAGGCAGTGATTTAAATGAGCTTATTGAGAGTTTGAATGAGTGGTATACATGTTTGCTAGTCTTCTCTTGTAAAAGAGCATAGTCTTCTCTTGTGAAATTCAATACTTCTCACCTTAAGCCTCTTACTAAGTGAAATCACTTTGCCCTCCCATTCTGAGTGCAGTACCATATTTTTTGTACATTAAACATTATGTACAAATGCTTCCTCGAGCCCAGTCAGCAAGTCACGTGCTCATCTGTTAACATTATTTTGCCTCCAACCTTCAAGATGTTTCATGTAATAGAATTTGTTTTGATGGAGTGACTGGTAATTTCAATACATTTCAAAGAAATAACAAACTAGGCTGCACTAAACACAGCAAGGCTGCTTTCAAACCATGCTTCCTGTCTTATCCTGACCAGAGTGAACCGATTTTATGTTAGTTGTAGTTTGGCAATTACTTCAGGACACAAAATATAGGGGTTACCTCCATGAGGACAGCCAAGGACCTTGACAGATGGAGATTTACGATCCACCAAGCAACTCTGAAGTAGCTACAATATTGATGATGCTTATTGTAGGTTAGTTACCACTAGCCCTGCCTCAATGTGCTTTAAGAAACATTACCCATGGCCTTTGTTCCTCCAATCCTAACCCTTCGTATATCTCCCTCTCCTCCATTTATCCCTCCAATAATGGCTGTGCCTTCAGCCACCCTACCTCTAATCTCTGGGGCTGCCTTCCTAATCCCATCTATGGGCTGGATGTTCTCACAGGCTTATGACCCCAACATCAGTGTGACAAAAGTATAGTAATTTTCATAATATTTTTCTGCTTCATTGTGAAGTATGTTCATGGGAGCGATTATAGTTGGGTCTGTCTGTGAGATTTAATTACATTTGGAGTCAAGTAGACTGCAAGCTTGAAACCATCAAAAGACGCTAAGTGTAGAGATGTGCTTGAATTTCTAATGAATAAACATGGATGCTAGCTTAGCATGTAAGGTGTAAAGGGAATTTACATTTTTTTCGATAAATGATGGGATTGTTTAGATTTCAAAGGGACCTTAGCCTGTTTACAACTAGCCAGATAAGCAAGACTAAGGAATGTGTTTATTTTCCCCAAAGGTTACTGACAATATTGGCAACATGAAAGTTTTTATATTACGTGGAAGATACAGTTTCAAAGACATAAGGAACAATAGAATTTACATATTAAAGAGAGATAAACATATAGAAAGGAGAATGAAATGCTATGTGAGGAGAAAGCCATGTAAGATCTGACAGCAGTGCGTGAAACAGCCTTCAAGAAGCTTAAGCCATTTGTGCATATGTCTGCTATGTAAAGTGACTGAAGTTGGGGAAGGCATTTGGAACTCCACTGTCAAGTGGGTGTTGTGTTAACTTGCTGGTTTTGTTTTAAATCTAAAATTTATTTTGGATTGGTGCCTTAAAGAGGGTGTTTAACTGGGAGTCAGGTTAATTAGAAATTTTAAGATTTATTATAGTAGTAGGTAATTGTAGTCTTATGCATGTGCTTGAAATTTTTAATTTTGTTAATAAATATTTTAATTTAATTTTAAAGTCATTAAAGATCTTGGTGGACTCATTACTTCTGAATTCAGTGCACACATCTTCTCCTAATAAATGCAAATTGCAAAACAGTTGTGATGCACACATCATCTGCCACATCATAACAATCAGAACAAAATGGGGGTGCTGAGGCTGCACTTAACAGCAGCACATCCAACAGTGCAATATTCCTGGAGGCAGCCTCTAATTGGCTGCCTCCGCACTCACTGTCCTATTAAGACTGGGCTCCCTACGCTAAATTAATGATTAAAGATTATTTAATAATCTCATAGTAAATGATCCTCCAAGCAAGAGTGATCACAGCATGACAGAATTTCACATTCAATTTGTGGCTGAGAAACTTGGGTCTGAAGCTAATGGCCAGAATTTTTCCGTCGGCGAGTTGGGGGCGGGGCCTGCTTGCCAACGTGGAGATGATGCAGGATGACGTCAGGAGGAACCCCTGACGTCATCCCGCGTCATTTAAATATTCAGGAAGGCGGGCGGACAGCAAAATCAGCTGTCCGCCCATCGACCTGTCAATGAAAAATTGAGGCCATTGACAGGATAATTAAGCAATTAAAGGCCCTGCCCATCCAACCTTAAGGCTGGCAGGCAGGCCAGGAGCCCCAGTGGGCTTCTGAAAAAACATGAAACCTCATCTAATAGCGGGAGGAGGTTTCATGTCTGTTTTTAAAAACTTTAATAAACTTTAATAAACTTATGTAATATTTACTAACATGACATCACATGAGGGGGACATGTTACTATTTTTTTATTTTGCTATTTTTTAGGTTTATTAAACTTTCAGCGCACTCCCTGAGGCAGCATTTAGTCTCAGGGAGCAGTGTGCTCTTTCGCGTACATGTGTGAAAGAGTGCACTTTGACAGTTGGGGAATCCCTCCCCCCGCACAGGAAGCACATAGCACGTCCCATCAGGCAGCTCGCTGGGCGGGCCAATTACTCAAAATGGTGGCGGGGCCCATTTCGGCAGCGGAGTTCGGCTGCCTGCCCACCGCCGAGCTGGTGGGGCCCGGCTGCCCATCGAGGGCTAAATTCTGCCCAATGTCTTAAACTTAAATAAAGGCAATTACAAAGGTATGAAAACAGTTGGCTACAATGGAATGGGATAATAGGTTAAAAAGTAAGACGATAGATAAGCAGTGGCAGATATTTAAGGAGATATAACACTCAACAAAGATATATTCCATTGAGAAAGAAAGATTATGTGAGAAGGATGCACCAATCATGGGTAACTAATGAAGATAAGGATGGTATCAGATGGAAAGAAAAGGCTTTTAATGAAGGTTAATGGTAGACCAGAAGATTGTGAAAACTTTAGGAACCAAGGGATAATTAATAAAAAGGGAGAAATTAGAAAATGAGATGAAAATAACAAGAAATATAAAAACAGACAGTAAGAGCTTCTACAAGTATATAAATGGAGTAGCTAAAGTGAGCATTGGTCCCTTAGTAGATGCGGCTGGTGAATTAGTAATGGGAAATGAAGAAATGGCAAAGGCTTTGAACAAGTACTTTGTATTTGTCCTCATGTTAGAAAGCGCAAAAAGCATCCCAAGAATAATAGGAGAAAATCAAGGGCCAGGATTTTCCCCTTGGTGATTTGAGGGCGGGGCCCGCTCGCCAAGGAGAAAATGACGTGGGATGACATCGGGAGGAATCCCCTGACGTCATCCCGGGCCATTTAAATTTTTAGGAAGGCGGGTGGACAGCGAAATCAGCTGTCCACCCCCCGACCTGTTAATGGCCAATTATGGCCATTGACAGGCTGGTTAAGATAATTAAAGACTTGCCCTTCCAGGCTTAAGGCTGGCAGGCAGGCCAGGAGCCCCAGCGGGCTCCAGGCTATTCATGAAACTTCATCCACTGGCGGGATGAAGTTTCATGTCCGTTTTTTAAAAACGTAATAAATTTTAAGTGTTTATTATTAACATGTCCCATCTCATGTGACATTGTCACATGAAGGGGGTATGTTAATAATTTTAATATTTTTCTATTTTTAAACTTTACTTACCTTTCACGAATCTCCCTGAAACAGGACGGGAAAGAGCGCATTTTGACAGATGGGGATTACCTCCACCCCCCCGCACAGGAAGTGCATAGCGCTTCCTGTCGGGCAGGCCGCTGGACGGGCCTTAATTGGCCCGCCCACTCAAAATGGCGGCGGGCCCCGTTTCAGTGGCGGGGGTTAGCTGTCTGCCCACCACCGAGCCGGTGGGGCCCGCAAGCCCACCAAGGGCAAAATTCTGCCCAAGAGGTCAGAGGAAGGGAAGAACTTAAAACACTCACCATCATGAGAGAAAAGTATTAATATGGCTAAAGGCTGACAAGTTCCTTGGGCCTGATGTCGTACATCCTAGGGCCTTAAAGGAAATAGCTCCAGAAATAGTGAATGCATTAGTTGTAATCTTCCAAAATTCCCTAGATTCTGGAAAGGGTCCAGCAGATTGGAAAACTGCAAATGCTACACCTCTATTCAAGAAAGGAGGGTGACAGAAAGCAGGAAACTATAGGCCCGTTAGCTTAACATCTGTCATTGGGAAATGCTGGAATCCATTATTAAGGAGGTAGTAGCAGGACATTTAGAAACTTGAAATACAATGAAACAGAGTCAACATAGTTTTATGACAGAGAAATTATTTTTGACAAATTTATTAGAGTCCTTTGAGATTGCAACAAGAAGGCTGGATAAAGAGGAACCAGTAGATGTAGTGTATTTGGGTTTCCAAAAGGCATTCAAAAGGTGCCATATAAAAGGTTACTCTACAAGATAAGAGCTAATGATATTGGGGGTAATATAAAGGCATGGATAGAGGATTGGCTGACTAACAGGAAACAGAGATTCAGGATAAATGGATAATTTTCAGGTTGGCAAACTGTAACTAGTGGAGTGCTGGGTCCTCAACTATTTGCAATCTATATTAATGACTTGGATGAAGGGACTGTGTATATTGTAGCCAAATTTGCTGATGATACAAAGATAGGTAGGAAAGCAAGTTGTGAGGAGGACACAGAGCCTGCAAAACTATATAAATAGGTTAAGTGAGTGGGCAAAAAGATTGACAGATGAAGTATCATGTGGGAAAATGTGAGGCTGTTCAGTTTGGAAGGAAGAATAGAAAAGCATTATTTACATGGAGGGAAACTGCAGAATTCTGTGGTTCAGAGGGATCTGAGTGTTCTTGTACATGAACCACAAAAAGTTAGCATGCAGGTACAGCAAGTCATTAGGAAGGCAAATGGAATATTAGCCTTTATTGCAAGGAGGATGGAGTGTAAAAGTAGGGAAGTCTTGTTACAGTTGTACAAGATACTGATGAGATGGTACCGAGAGTACTGTTTTGGTCTCCTTTCTTAGGGATATAATTCAGTGGCAGTTCCAAGAAGGTTCACTAGGTTGATTTCTGGGATGAAGGAATTGTCTTAAGATGAAAGGTTGAGCAGGTTAGGACTCTATTCATTGGAGTTTAGAAGAATGAGAGGTGATCTTATTGAAACATAAGATTCTGAAGGGGCTTGACAGAGTAGATGCTGAGAGGTTATTTCCCACTTGGGGGAATTCAGAATTATGGGGCACAGTTTAGATTGCAGAGCTCTGAGGTGCAGAGAGATCTGGGTGTCTTAGTGCATGAATCACAAAAGGCTAGTATGTAGGTACAGCAAGTAATTAGGAAAAGCTAATAGAATATTATCATTTATTGCATGGGGAATTGAATACAAAATAGGGAGGTTATGCTTCAGTTATACAGAACACTAGTGAGACCACATCTGGAGTACTGTGTACATTATTGGTCACCTTATGTAAGGAAGGATGCAAATGTGTTGGAAGCAGTTCAGAGAAGGTTTACCAGACTAATACCCAGAACGCGCAGTTTGTCTTCTGAGGAAATGTTGGACAGGCTGGGCTTGTATCCACTCGAGTTTAGAAAAGTAAAAGGCGACTTGATTGAAACACATAAGATCCTGAGGGGTCTTGACAAGGTGGATGTGGAGAGGATGTTTCCTCTTGTGGGAGAATCTAGAACTAGGCGTCACTGTTTAAAAATAAGGGGTCACCCATTTAAAATGGAAATGAGGTGAAGTTTTTTCTCTAGAGAGTCTTTGGAACTCTCTTCCTCAAAAGGCATTGGAAGCAGAGTCTATGAATGTTTTTAAGGCAGAGGTGAATAGATTCTTGGTAAGCAAGGGGGTGATAGGCTATTGAGGGTAGGCGGGATGCAGATTTGAGGTTACTATCAGATCAGCCATGATCTTATTGAAGGGTGGAGCAGGCTCTAGGGGCCGAATAGCCTACCCCTGTCCTTGATCGTACATTTAAAAATAAGGTGTCTCCAATTTGGGACAGAGATGAAGAGGAATTCCTTCTCTCAGGGGGTTGTTAGTCTTTGGCATTCTCTATCCCAGACAGCAGCGGAGGCTGGGCCATTGAATATATTCAAGGTCAAGTTAGACAATTTTTCGATCTACAAGGGAGTCGAGGGTTATGGGGGACAGGCTGGAAAGTAGACTTAAGGCCACAATCAGATCAGCCATAATGGTGACGCAGACTCGATGGCCAAATGGCCTACTCCTGCTCCTATTTCATATGACCTTATGTTCCACACCCATAGGGCTGCCAGCTCTGGAACTTGTCAGCACCACTAGGAGAGGTGGGCACCATTGAAGTAGCCTGGGGACTGCAAAGGCATCGAATATGGAGGCACCCTCTGAGGCTGGATTTTTTTTAGGTTCAAAGCCATTAGGCCCAAAGTGGAGAGGAATCCCCTCAAAAGGGATCATTTGGGCTACAATTGCAGCCTATCCTTGCCACGGTCCCCTCTTAAGTGCACAGATTTTCCAGCTTGGATGGACCACCAGGAGGCCACCCTCATTGCGATGGCCTGGCTGCAAAATTGGCTAATTTGGTTGGTAATTGGTATAATTGTCTGATCATCCTTGGTGTGGGCAGCAATCCAGGCTCCCCCCACGTCCCCCAAGCCTCGTGGAAAACTTCCTTGGCAGCAGAATGTGTCAGGGAGAAATCCTGTGTTTCTCCCTGCTATTTTCCTGCCCCAACCACACCCCTCCAAGCCTATCAGCAGAGTGCTGGGAAAATTCAGCCCAATGTCTTTCTGACCTTCAGAGAGCTTCAAGCTCTGAATTTTCAATTTTGTCCTGGCCTCCTAAATGCTCCCTCCATGTCTTGGTGTCCATTCCTTTATCCATTGTATCTATTTTTGTTTCACCTCTCACTATGTAAACAATGTGGTATAATTACAAATTGCTGTAGCTGTTTAGCACTGCAACATACTTCTGTGTATTGTCTTTCCCCATCCCTTCCTTTTGCTGCTTTTATCCCTGAATCAAATACTCCAGAGTTCACTGCCACAAATACTAACGCATCACACAGAAGTTGGTAGAAATCTGGAAATCTCTCTTCTCCAACAAACTGCAATGCTGGATCAATTGAAATTTTCAAGACAGATTTTATCACCTTAATTTTGGAAATAACAGGCCAAATTTTCTGGTCTTTGGATCGTTGGAGACCGGATGTACGACTGAGATGCATGTCAGAACCTGCAGAAATCCGGACATGCTGACGTACATCGGAATTGCCCAGGAAGCTTCAACTTTTGATGGGCAATTTTCCTGCTTCCCAGGACCTCCGTGAATGTCCCCACTCTTAGCTGGAGTTGGAGACTTTGGACAGTTCCATGAGACTTACCTGGGTAGTTACCCAGGAAACAGACAGGTTAGAACCTAGTTTAATGGCTAGGTAACTCCACAACTGACCATCCAATCACCACCCCCACCCCCCAACTCTGTGATAACCCCCGGCCCCCAAATACCCCCCAAGCTTACCTAACTACCCCTCCCAACCACCTGGCTACCCCCTGACATTGCTACCACCATAATCACCCAACTACAACCCAACCCGACTACCCCCCCCAACCCGACTAACCTCCAACTAGGCCAGATAGACCCCCTACAGACACCCGACTATCCCCTTCACCACCTGACTACCCCCACCCAACCAGACCTGACTACCCCACCGACCAGCCAACTACACCCCCGACCAACCGTCTACGTCCCCTGACCAGATCTGACTATCCCTCACCCAGCCGACTAACCCCCCGACCAAGACTGACCACCCTTCCTGACCTGACTACCCCCTCTGCCCACCTACACACCCACCTCACCCACCTACCCATCCTACCAGCCTACCCACCTATCTATTCACTCATTCATCCACTCACCCATTCACTGGGCGGAGTTTTACGGTCCCTCCTGCTGGCAGGATTTTTTGGTCCCGCCAAAGTCAATAGGCTTTTGAAAGGCTCACCACATTTTCTGGTCCTGCCCCCTGCTCGCGAAGAGGCCGTAAAATTCCACTCACTCACCCATTCCCTAACATTGAAAGGCTGGACATTTAAACTTATCATAAGGCACCTAGCATGGGAAAAAGGGAGCGTGGCCCATCTTCCCCTAAACTCTGCTCCGCTCCAAAGGAGTTCCCTGAGGGACGCTGCACTGCGGATTTCTGGGAAAGCCGGGCTTAGAAGGTCCTGGAATAAATGCAGAGCAGCGTCGGGTCGGGGAGGTTTATGAGTGCAGCAGCAATCCGACGGTGATTGAAGATACCCTCAAATATAACACGTACCTAGACTTTCTTGAACGAAAAGTCAAAATTGCCTTATCACTGTGTATAATACACACCTAGACTTTTGTAATACTGTGGTCAAAGTGTCAATATACCTGACATGACATGACAGGCCAATTGCAAGTGACAGCTGTCAGCTGCAGCAGGCTGGGGGGCCTGGTTCAGGCTGCCTGGCTCCTGGAGGATTCCAGCACTGCCTGCCTCTTACATGGTTTATTATATACTATATTATATTATTATATATATTATTATATACTAGACCAACTAACATACCTGGACTACAAGTATCAAAATAGTCCTCCCATGAAAGAAATGGCATCCTACTGTTTATGATGCTGGTTGAACCTTTTGATAGATTGAAACCTTGCATGCCCCAGATGGTTCACCTCGGTGGAAAACCATCATCAAGTCAATCTTAAAAGAAATGCTACAGAATGCAATCTTTTGCAGGCAATGAGTTTCTTTTGTAGCCTCCCTGTTTCCTTCTGCCCTTATTTAGGCCTGGATTTTCTTCACTGAGGTAGATAGCGGGAGCCAGGAAAATTCCTGGCTCAGAGAAAGTGCCCGCAAAGGCAGGGTCTTCATTGCCGGGGTGGATCGGTGGGATGGGGGGAGGGCGGTTGGTTGGGGCTGCAGTCAGGCCAGCAAACCTAGGAAAGAGGTCAGAGGCAGCCACATGAGCTGCCGGATGCGGAATCAGACTGTTTAAAAGGCCCATCTTGGTGCTGTGGGGCTTTGTCCCAGTTAAAATAAAAATGGAAAGGCCCTCACCCCTCATGCCCACATGCTTCTCATGCCCCATCCATGCAACCTCATGTCAGGCTATGCCCCCCGCATCCCCACATTGTTCCTCTTGGCCCTTATGCCAAGCTATGCAACACCACCCAACCCCCATGGTTCCTCATGCCCCCTATGCCAAGCTATACCCCCACCCACCCCCCCATTGCCTCTCATGTCCCCATACCAAGCTATGCTAACTTCCATGCTCACTGACACTGTATAGAACCAATGAACCCTATCGTGACAATAGAATGTGTAAAAAATGCCTTTAAAAAATCATTAATTCCTCTCCACTATGTTAAAAAAAAGTCTATTCACTTTGCCGAAGAAAAGTGTCAATCATCCAGACCCTGATCCAGAGATCAGAGAGCCAGAGCTGCCAACTAAACAATATTTTCCCTGGGGCTCAGCTGTTTCAACAGCCTATTGGATTTCTGGGCTCTCAGCCAAGTCTCATTATGCATTCTTTGCTGAGAGCCGGCCAGGTCGGGTGTGCTGGGTGCGGGTTTAAAAGGCAATCCTGAAAATTGCACAGCCCGGGAATGGGGTTGCAAATCCCAGAACTGGGCTCCCCTGCCATTTTTAAAGGGCTCCTAAATCATCCTGATTCGGCGAAAATCCATGCCATAGCCTCAGGCAGGGAAACTGAGATCTTGCCTGAGTTCCTCTGTGGGCCTAATAAAAGGACCCAAAGCTTTGCTAGGAAAAGATAGTTGATTCCAAACAGGATTGACTGAACTCCACATGAGGCCAACTTACCAGCTGCAAAAAAAAAAAATACCATGTACAATATGCACCCTAATTTCCAGACCAATTCTTAGGGGAAAAACACCTATTATGTTTGGAAAATTATTGTATTATGGTCAAGAGATCAAGAGATATGGAACAAAAGCAAATAAATGAGTTTGAGGTACAGATGACTGTGCCTCAGGTGACAGCTGACTAACGTAATAAGCTCAAGGGGCTGAATAGCCTACTCCTGTTCCTATGTTCTTTTGTTTCATAGCTTTCACCACCTAACCTGTCACTCTGTATTTCTGTTATACACAAGGGTAAACTTTAGGTATGCCTTCTCCTGATGTTAAGCCTCGCCCATCGAGAACGCATACTGACAGAGCGCATTGCGGTCCACACTTCTGGTTCATTCTGGGGAAGCACTGCTGTCCCCTTTCCATGGCTCAAACACCCTTCTGATAATGGAGTGCTCACAACTACACACAATACTCTAGCTGTGACCTAACTGATGTTTTCTATCAATTCAACATCACTTCCTTTCTATCACACTCAAGCGTCCTGTGAAGGAAATCTGCTTTTTAATGGCCATTCCTAGATCAGAAATCATGGAAGCAGATGCTTTATTACCCAATAGACACTCCCACAGGCAAGCAGTGAACATTGGGAAAGTATACCCTTCAGGTTTTATGTCTTACCTTGAAGCTACCCCAGCTCCGATGCTGTAACTGCACCAGAAATGGGGATTCAGCATCGATTTCAGACACCAGAGCAGGAACAGGGTCCAAGGACATGCTCGGCCATAACTTATACAAGAAAAGACAGGCTTAATTTTATATTGCACATCCCACGGCCTCAAATATGTCCTAAAATGCTTTACATAAAGTAAGTAAGCACCTTTGAAGCATAGTCACTATTGTAATGTATGAAATTTCAGCAATTTGTGTATAGCAAGGTCCTACAAACACCAATGATAATGAGCAGATAATCAACTGCACAGGTGCCAGGTGGGGCCTCATTTTAGTGTCTCATCCGAAAGGTGGCACATCCAACCGTGCAGAACTCCCCCAGTATTGCATCATGTATCAACATAGATTATATGCTCAAGCATCTGGACCGGAACTTAAACGCACAATGTTATTATCTTGAGGGAGACTAGTAACTTCCAGTTATTAACTGGGAGAATAATGCCACAATATTTCATGTTTTAAACCCACACTTTTACTGTACAAGAGTTAAACAAAACAAGTACTACTTAATTAATAATCTGTTTCATAAATACTTATTCTTTAAGCCCAAAATTCCCAACAGGACACTTAATGTTCTATTGTTATTTCCACCCAAGACTTCCACTATACTTTACATGATCTGCAGGATTCCTTCACTTCTCCTGGGACCAAACCAAAGTGTGCCACAGCTCTCAGCAATTCACCATGATATTCCTCAGTGTTCCTGCTGTTCTCCGAGGTATGAGATTTCTTGGGGTCCTTGCACTAGCGTCCAGCTAGGCAACCTTCCAACTCCCCTTAAGTACCTCACGATTTTGAAAACCATCTCCCTGCAATCTATTGCCAAAGCAAGACTGCACCTCTGGGATGTCCCAGATGGAAATTCAAATTCATTGGGCTGAATTTTACGTGCCCCAGGCAGGCGTGTTTCCCATGGGGTGGCACATAAAATGAGGTGGGCGCCCATCCCACCACCTTCCCGCCCACCCTGGAGGTCATTCCTATAATATGGGGGGCAGGCAAGCAGCTGCTGCCATCTTAAACTAATTAAGGGTCAATTAGGCTTGTTATTAAGATTATTGAAACTAACAATACACTGCCCACACCATAATACATTTCGCATGGCAGCAGGGCAGGAGCGGAGAGCCCGATTTTTAACCTGAAATGGTTAAAGGGCAGGAAGGAAGGCCGGGGGGTGGGGGGGGGAGGGGGTGGATGTTGCTTTTCGGGGGCTGCCCTTTGTCAATTGTGGGGCGACCCCCATAGACTGAACCCCCTCCCTTCATTCCTACCCTCTCTCACTCTTAAACCCGCCCTCTCCCCCTCCCTAACACTCCCAAGCCCTCCCGGCCCAAGACCCCTGACTTACCTTCTCTGGGGATCAGAGACTCTGGGCTCTGCTCCTCACATGCAGTCCCGGCAGTTGCCACTGACTCCTTCCTGGCGCTGCTGGGACTGATGGAGCTGCCAGCCAATTGGATTGACTGGCAGCTCCAGAAGTCCCAATTAGCCCTGGTTAATGAACCTCGCAGTACTTTATTGCTGTGGGGCTGCGCGGTGTGCTGTCAGTCGGCTTTACACTGACGTGGTTTCTGGAGCAGTATGCTCTCCATCCTCCCCAACCCTACCTTATTATTCAGCCTATTATCTCCAATTTCCAAACATTCCTTTATTCTGGGAAAACATATGAATAATTAAATCCCATATGAAGACAACTGTAGACATTTTGTCTCCACCAAGAAACTCAGAGTGGGCTGCTCATTGTTTCATGTTTTCCCACTTCCAACTCTAACCTTATTAAATAAACACAGGCCACCCTCTGAATTGCAAACACTAAGTCTGTTTACCAGCCTCCCAAACCAAATGCTTCCATTTTCTTACTTTTAACATCTTCAATACTGAAACCAGAAGTTATATTCATGCAACATATGAATCATGAAATTATATATTTTCGCAGCAATAATCTTCTGAACCAGGGGCGAGCACTACCACTGAACCACAACTAGCTTCTTGGAGTTCGTGAAATGATATCAAAATCAATGGCAATATATTCATTTTGCACATCGTATTACCTACATAAAATTAAGTTTAAAACAAATGATAATGGGTGATTTCTGTGGACCCAGACGAGATATAGGCAAGAAAGACAATTGCACAGTAAGTCACAGAGTTGGAAATTGTATGTCTAAGTGGTGGGTGAGAACACAGCTTGCAAGGAAAATGGGGAGGCAAAGCTCCAGAAGGGATCGAGGATGAAACCAGGGAATGCCTTTCTGGAAGACTATTGTCACCCAGCTGAGGGGATATACCATCAGTCAAGAATTCCCATACCAAAGTCTCTTTGTGGAAGTGCGTATACATTCAAAAATAGTGTTGGTCAAATTCCACAATGGCAGTTTCAGGATTTGAATTCCATCTTAAAAATCTGGAAATTAAAAGCTGGTATCAGTAAAACAAGAAGGAAGTATTGTGGTGCAGTGGGTAGTGCTCCTGCCTCTGAGTTAGAAGCTCTGGGTTTAAGTCCCACTCCAGGACTTGATGGCCAAGGAAGGTGCGTTCATAACGCAGACAAACAGGTTGAGTATCAACTTGTAAATCCTTCCAACATACAGCAATGGCAGGCAGTAAGAGTGGGTGAGATTCCTGGTCAGCCATGTGATAGGAAGAATTTGGAGCTTCTACCATCATTATCCATAGCTCCAGGCTATAAGGTGTATGTAAAAGTGTATGTTGCCACAGCAACTTGGGTTTTTTGGGGGCCAGTTGGCTGGACAGCTGGTGTGGGTCAGATTGGTGCCAACAGCATGGGGTATGATCGTCGTTTCAATTGGGGTGGAATTGGGGCCTGTCTCCTTCCCCTACCTGTGGTGGAGGTCACTGTGCCGTGGGTTGGGCCTGCCTTTGAGCAGAGAACTCAAAAAGATGATCAGTCAAAAAAAAAGTGACTGCGATGCAGTTCAATTCTCACAAGAATCCTACTAGCTCACTGATGTTCTTTAGGGAAAAAAAAAACTGTAATCCTTACCTAGGTCTGGCCTATGTGACTTCAGTCCCATACCAGTGAAGTTGCCTCTTAATTTCTCATGGAGGTGGCCTAGCAAGCCACAGTTGTATTGAGTGGTATGAATGAAGCAACTCTAGAAGGTGGCTCACACAGTACCTTTTCAGAATAATACATGCCAGTTTTGCTAGCACCACACACATCTTAAAACTACGTTTTAAAAATCACCATGATCATGATGCTTTGCATCAATTGTGAATATTGAATGCAGGGACTCATTTGCCTAAAGAGCTTAAGCGCATCTGAAATTGCAAGGTTGGAGTGGTTTGTGTTTACCATCTGAATCCCAAGACAAGATTACAGGCATAAAATCACACCAAGGAATCTGTAAACATAAAAGGATTGCAGGAATTACAGCCATTCAGCCCATGACTCCTGTGCCACTGCTAGCTTTCTCTTTTCATCTCATTCCCCTGTCCGTTCTCCACATGCCTCTTATATGGTTTGTTTTCAAATATTGACTTCAATGGAAATGAGTAGTGGAAGAGATGTAAAATAGGCTGCTGACTTGCTATCATTGTTTACATTGTTGCACAATTGAATTTACTCCCACTATTCGCAGTTAAGCCCTGTATCTGTAAGTGTTCCCAAATTTAATCTCTTATTATGGGACCTTATAACTGAAGACTCACTGGTTTATAATTCCCTGGCTTATCCTTCTCCCATTTTTGGATAGGGCTATACATTTCAAACCTTCCAGAATTTGACACAAGGACTAATTCGAAAGATTTTGGTGAGCTATATAAAGTCACAAATCCTCTATGACTGTAACTGTGGTGCACTGTTCCTCCTCATCTTTCTGACCTGTCTGCGACCTTTGACATGGTTGACCACGCAGTTGACCATCTTCACACTTATCTATGCGGTCATACCCAGAGAATCTCCTGCAATGACTTTTCTTCCTGCCCTTGCTCTGTTACCTCCAGAGTCCCCCAAAAATCTTTCTTTAGCTTTTCCTATTTCTCACCTACATACTGTCCCTCAGTGACATCATCCAAAGACATGTATGCTGCTGACACTCAGCTCTATCTCATCACTGTCTCATTGATCCCTCCACTGCCTCGGATTAGTCAGATGGCTTGTCTCCAGTCTTGGATGAGGCACAATTTCCTCCAATTAAACATTGGGAAGCCCTTGACTTCGGCCCCTGCCACAAATTCAATTCTCACACCACTGATTCCACTATCTAAGGCTGAACCATTCATCTTACAACCTCAGCATTCTATATGATGCTGAAATGAGCTTCCAATCCTACATCCATCACAAAGACTGCTTATTTCCAACTCTGAAACATCACCCATTTCTAAAACTGCCTGAGCTCATCTGCTGCTGAAAATCTCTCATGGTTCTGTTCCAAGGAGACTCAACTATTCCAATAGTCTCCTGACTAGCCTCCAATCTTCCACCCACTATAAACATGAGCTCACCCAAAGCTTTGCAGCCTGTATTTTAACCTGCACCAAGTCCTCTTCACCATCACCCCCGTGCTCACTGACTGACATTGCCTCTTGGTTCACCAAAGGCTTAATTTTGAAATTCCAATACTTGTTTTCAAATCACTCCATGGCCTCACACCATTCTTTCTCTGTAATCTCCTCCAGCCCCACAAGCCTCCAAGAACTCTGCATTCTTCCAATTCTGGCCTCTTGTGCATCTGTGACGCCATTCAGCCACATTTGGTGGTCGTGACTTCAGCCTTTTAGCCCTCAAGCTCTGGAATTCCCTCCTTAACCTCTCTGCCTCTCCCTTCTTGAAGACACCCTACCTCTCAGGCCAAGCTTTAAGTCATCTGTCTTAATATCTCCTTCTTTAGCTCGGTGTGAATTTTCCTTTGATTACGTTCCTGTGAAACACCTTTGGATTTTTCTAACCATATTGAAGGTACCATGTAAATGCAAGTTTTTGCTGAATGACTCTATTCTCCTTTCCCCAACCTCCATCAATAATTTCAGCCTGGGGTCTTCTATACTTTTAGTTTCCTTAACTTTCATTTTTTTTAAAGAAAAGTTTCCTTTACTGCTAAATGGGGCAGTTTGCAGGCCTTTGGGGAACTTCTTAAAATTAAGCTCATTCTTTTAGATGCAAGAGCACTAATGGCACATTTTGAAAGCATTTGAATAATTATTTTAATTTAAGACTATTATATTCCAATTTAACTAGCAAATGGTTTTGTGTGGTTTAAGTTGTTTTCAGCTTTTTGAAAATTATTCACAGATGATAGACAGTGATTAAAAATGTTATTTTGATACACCCATTTTTAGCTATATTAATGAAACTTCAATCAATTTACCACTCAAGGAGTACTTTTAAAACAAAGCATTTAAAAAATGCTTTCAAAAATGCTGCCCAATCGCACTGGCTTGTGATAGATCTTACATTTGGCAAATTCAAAATGTTTAAGTCAAAGATTGAGGAAAAAAGAAGCACCCAAAATAAGCACTTTTAGACACAATTTGCAACCAGACCACTGAGTGCAGCCAAAGTGGCTGCCCTTTTATGTCCAGTTGTGGTTCTATCCCCTCCTCCTACAGTTCCACACTCATTTTCCTCTGTAATAACTGAAGTAAATACATATGAAACATCTCAAGTGTGCCCTCATTCTCAAGTACAAAGTGGCCTGCTTCATTTCTAAGTGTTCCAACCATTTATTTAACTTTTACTGTTCAAGTGCTTATAAAAGCTGATGGTATTTCCCTTTGTGGTCATTGTCCTCATTTATACTTTTTAAGTCTTCTTTCAATGCTCTATATTTTTATATGTTTCAGGCATTTCTGTATTATCCTCCACATTTATCCTATAATCATTTTTAAATCCTCATTTATACTCCATTCTATTTATCCATGAAGCCACACTTTGTGTTGCACTAGTCACCGGTATTCAAAATATATTCTTACTGTACACTATATACACAAATACATACATTAAATTAGTTTTTAGTTTCTAGTTTACTAACAGCCAATGCATTAATTTTTTGACACATAGGGGTGCATTCTACAAGGGGATGGATTAGCTACTCCCCGACCTACAAGTCAGTTGGCACCTCGCTGACATGAAATATGGCTATCTGGCAGTGGTAATACACTGGGGGTGGCCTTAGATGGTGCAGGGTTGGACTTCCATCACTCAAGGACAGAAAGACCTGCCCTAGAGAGCTGCCGGCTATTTGATTGGCCGGCAGCTCTGCAATCCCAGAAGCGCCAGATGACAGTAATATCCACTGCTGGGACTTCAACCAGCCCACACGAAGAAGTGAAGATGTCTCCTGGATTTTGGGCAGGCACGGCTGGGAGACCCCAGCAAAGGAGGATGAGGAGGTGGAGGTATCAGAGTAGAAATCTCAGGGGTGAGTGGGAAGGCGGTGGGCTGGCCACCTGCCTTACTTTACATGCCCTCCCAGTCTTCAAATACACTTGTGGGGGCTGTAAAATTCCCCCCATATAAATTCATACTGAATGATTACTAATTGAAATAATACAATACATTTACTCTGCAATTACACGGGGATATAATAAATAGGAACATTCAGCCATTCAAGCCAGCTCAGCCATTTAATAAGGTTATGGCTAAACTTTTACATCATTTCCACTTTCCTACACTACCCTTATATTTCTTGATTCCCCTCATGCCCAAAAAAACCTATTAATCTCAATCTTTAATATACTCAATGACTGAGCATCCATAACCCTCTGGGTTAGTGAATTCCAAAGGCTCACAACCCTCTAGGCAAAGACGTTCCTCCTCATCTCAATCATACACAACCAACCCCTTATTCTGAGATTCTGCGCACAGTTTAATGAGTACGACAGGGGTCTCACGCACTGGTTGGAGAACCAGTGGGAACCCCACATCACTTCTCTGCAGAAACCCTGACGTGATTACCAGGTAATCAGGCACTTAACTGGACAGCTTCGCGCTTCCCACTCAGTTAAGCTCCCAGAGCGTTGTAAAACCCCATTGGTTATTTAAATGGCCACTTAGCTTCAATTGGTCTCTGGGTGAGAAACTTCTGCCTGGAGCTTTATCGGTGGGAGGTGGGGGGAGTCAGGAAGGCAGCAGGGTCCCCACCCAACACATTCTTGCCCGATCAAATAGCTCCCTCCCACCTCCAAACTCCTGGGAGGTGTGGGGGAGGGGGTGGATGTGCAGGGGTGACAGATGGCATTAAATTCCGCTCTATAACGACACCTAATTCGAGACTCTACAGTTTCTCAGCATCTGTCAAGCCCCCTCAGAATTTTATACATTTCAATGTGATCACCTCTCACTCTTCAAATCTCCAGAAAATATTGGCTCTTTCTTCTCAATCATTCCTCTTGGACAGCCCACTGATCCTAGGAATCAATCCAGCAGCGTTGACCAGTGGGGTTTCACTGCTCACCAAACTTGTGGCGATCAGGTTGCCAAATTTGTTACATGAAACAAAACAGATGCAATATTAATAAAACAAATGAGCAATCTTTTGAAAGCAGGCTTGAGGTTTCAAACCATCAGCGATCAAGATCAATACACACTGCCAGAGTCAGGAAAACAACTTCAAAAGGGCTTTACAATCCAACTATTCCACAAACCAAGCCTGTTGCATCCTTTTCTTAGGCAGTCCTTTGGGATTGAGAATGACTTGCTTCCACTCCGGTTCAGTGAGTTCTGAGATGGCTGATAAGTCCAATGCGCAATGTGCATACAAGCCACATGCAGGGCTGGTGGCGTTTGAAGAGTCGGGTAGATGAGTTATTTGGAGGGTTGTGTGCTCTCTGATGCCTCAACTTTGCCTCTGCATGCGCTAATGAAGTCTCTTAATGTGTTCAGTCACAAGCCAGGGACTCCAGTGGATTATTGGGATGTTTCTAAAGTGTTTCCACTGTCCTCCCAGGAGTTTCCTGCCACAACTGAGTTCTGAGTAAAGCAGTTGCTTCAGGAGTCTGGTTTCAGGCCTATGAATGACATGACCTGCTCAGTGAAGCTAGTTTGCGTGATTAGCACCTCAATGAAGGGTAAGTTGGCTTGAGAGAGGACCACCATTCTTGTCACTGGATTTGGAGGATCTTACAAAGGCACTGATGGTGGTACTTTTACAGTATTTTGAGGTGCCTGCTGTAGGTTGTCCAAGTCTCCTAAGCCTATAGGAACATGTGGATCGCGGTTGTCCAGTAAACCATGAGCTTAGTCGTGGATTTGAGATCCTGGTCCTCAAATACTCTTTCCCTCAGTTGGCTGAAGGCTGAGCTGGCACATTGGAGGAGATGGTGAAATTAGTCTTCTATGTCTGCCTTCGTCGAGAGGAAGCTGCCAAGATATGGACAATGGTCCCTGTTTTCCAGAATCTTGCAGTTAATCTTAATCAATGGGAGGAGGTGTTGGGCTGTGGGAGCTGGTTGGAAGAGGACCATAGTTTTCCAAGTGTTTAGCGAAAGACCCATGTTCTGATATGCTTTGGAGAAGGAGTAGACTATGACAATGACCTGGAACTCAGTTTCTGAGTGGGCTTGCTGTATATACTCTTGAAGGGTGGTGACAACTTGTCAATTGAAATGTTCTGTTTCTGATGCTATGCCCAGTCTACTTGAAAAAACACATTTTTTCAAGAATAAACTGTCTCTATTTCACCGGAATTGATATAACAACACAGATCTTCCTGCCTGTGGTGAAGCTGTTGAGTATGCTACTACTCAGGACAAGCAGCATGAGCTTCCCACACACCACAATGCCAATGAAGACTCGCCCCCTTTTGATGCCACAAGCTGAAGGCATGCCCTTGGGGTCTGTGTTTAGCTGAAAGACAGATATGTTGTTTTCAACGTCGGCATGACTGAGGAGTGGCAGTGGGGGTGAAGATGGAAGCAGGGCATTCAAGAGGGATGGTGAGAAGAGCCAGAGGTATCCATGTGCAGGTGGTAAAAGAGCCAGGAGTGTGGGCGTGGGTGAGGGGAGTCGGAGGATCAGGGGGAAAAGAGAAGCCGGGTGCTAAGTGTAGGAGGTGTGCCAAATGAGTCGGGTGCAGGGGGGGAGGAGCTTTAGGGGTGGCAGAGAAGTCGGGTGGGGAGGTGGGGGTGCTGGCGTGAGGAGGTGGGGGAATCATGTGTAACATTTTTATTGCAAAGATCAATATCCTGCCTGACAGATTTTGCTAACTTTGCTCACTTACAGCTGTGCCTATCCCGTTCTAACAATTTGCACATAAAAATTCATACAAGTTGAGGGCAAACATGCAAAATGTTTATGAATTAATGGCCCCTTGTCGTTTTAAGAATAGGAATAGCAACGTGGGCTCCATCAGGACCCTATTCAGGAGAACTGCACCTTCCACGTTTCAGAGTTAGTGGCTTCTCCAGTGGCTGTGGTGCTGTTACAGTCCACCTTAGCAGTGAACTTCTGCCCATTCCGCACGATTGGAACTGCAAGATTTGAGGAGAGGCGATGGTGCAGTGGTCGCTGGACTAACAATCCAGAACCCGGGTTCGAATCCTACCATGGCAGACAGCACAACTTGAATTTAATAAAAATCTGGAATTAAAAGTCTAATGATGACCATGAAACCATTGTCGATTGTTGTAAAAACCCATCTGGTTCACTATTGTCCTTTAGGGAAGGAAATCTGTCGTCCTTACCTGGTCTGGCCTACATGTGATTCCAGACCCACAGCAATGTGGTTGACTCTTAAATGCCCTCTGAAATAGCCTAGCAAGCCACTTGGTTGTACAAACCGCTACAAAGTCACAAACAAGAAATGAAACCAGACGGACAACTTGGCATCGACCTAGGCACCAGAAACAACAATGGCAATCTCAGCCCCGTTGACCTTACAAAGTCCTCCTTACTAACATCTGGGGGCTAGTGCCAAAATTGGGAGAGCTGTCTCGCAGACTAGTCAAGCAACATCCTGACATAGTCATCCTCACTGAATCATATCTTACGGACAATGTCCCAAACACCACCATCACCATCCCTGGGTATGTCCTGTCCCACTGGCAGAACAAACCCAGCAGCGGTGGTGGCACAGTGTTATACAGCTGGCAGGGAGTTGTCCTGTGAGTCCTCAACATTGACTCCGGACCCCATGAAGTTTCATGGCATCAGGTCAAACATGGGCAAGGAAACCTCCTGCTGATTACCATGTATCGCCCTCCCTCAGCTGATGAATCGGTGCTCCTCCATATTGAACACCACTTGGAGGAAGCACCGATGGTGGCAAGGGCGCAGAATGTACTTTGGGTGGGGGACTTTAATGTCCACCACCAAGAGTGGCTCGGTAGCACCACTTACTCACTGAGCTGGCCGAGTCCTAAAGCACATAGCTGCTGAACTGGGGCTGTGGCAGGTGGTGAGGGAACCAAGAAGAGGGAAAAACATACTTGTCCTCATCAACCTGCCTGCTGCAGATACATCTGCCCATGACGGTATCAGTAGGAGTGACAACCACACAGTTGTGGTGGAGACGAAATCTCGCCTTCACATTGAGGATATCTTCCATCATGTTGTGTGGCACTACCACCATGCTAAATGGGATAGATTTTGAACAAATCAAACAACTCAAGACTGGGCATCCATGAGGTGGTGTGGTCCATCAATAGCAGCAGAATTGTACTCGAACACAATCTGTAACCTCGTGGCCCGGCATATCCCCCACTCTACCATTACCATCAAGACAGACGATCAACACTAGTTCAATGAAGAGTGCAGGAGGGCATGCCAGGAGCAGCACTAGGCATACCTAAAAATGAGGTGTCAACCTGATGAAGCTATAACACAGGACTACTTGCATGCCAAACAGTATAAGCAACAAGTGATAGACAAAGCTAAGCGATCCCACAACCAACGGATCAGGTCTAAGATCTGCAGTCCTGCCACATCCAGTCGTGACTGGTAGTGCTCAATTAAACAACTCACTGGAGGAGGAGGCTCCACAAATATCCCCATCTTCAATGATGGAGGAATCCAGCACGTCAGTGCAAACAATAAGGCTGAAGAATTTGCTACAATCTTCAGCTAGAAGTGCCGAATGGATGATCCAACTTGGCCTCCTCCGGAGGTCCTCAGCATCACAGATGTCAGTCTTCAGTCACTTTAGTTCACTCCAAGTGATACCAAGTAACAGCTGAAGGCACTGGATACTGCAAAGGTTACGGGCCCTGACAATATTCCGGCAATAGTATTGAAGACTTGTGCTCCAGAACTTGCCGCACCCTTAGCCAAGCTGTTCCAATACAGCTACAACACTGGCATCTACCTGGCCATGTGGAAAATTGCCCAGGTATACTTTGTACACAAAAAGCAGGACAAATCCAACCAGGCCAATTACCGCCCCATCAGTCTGCTCTCGATCATCAGTAAAGTAATGGGAGGGGTCATCAACAGTGCTATCAAGCAGCACTTGCTTAGCAAGTTTGGGTTCCACCAAGGCCTCTCAGCTCCTAACCTCATTACAGCCTTGGTTGAAACATGGACAAAAGAGCTGAACTCCCGAGATGAGGTGAGAGTGACTGCCCTTGACATCAAGGCCGCATTTGACCGAGTGTGGCATCAAGGAGCCCTAGCAAAACTGGAGTCAATGGGAATTATGGGGGAAACTCTCTGCTGGTTGGAGTCATACCTAGCACAAACAAAGATATTTGTGGTTGTTGGAGGTCAGTCATCTCAGCTCCAGGACATCACTGCAGGAGTTCCTCAGGGTAGAGTCCTAGGCCCAACCATCTTCAGCTGTTTCATCAATGACCTTCCTTCCATCATAAGCTCAGAAGTGGGGGTGTTCGCTGATGATTGCACAATGTTCAGCACCACTCGCAACTCCTCAGATACTGAGTCCATATCCAAATGCAGCAAGGCCTAGACAATATCCAGTCTTGGGCTGACACTTATGTGGCAAGTAACATTCGTGCCACACAAGTGTCAGGCAATGACCATCTCCAACAAGAGAGAATCCAACCAAGGCCCCTTGATGTACAATGGCATCACCATCACTGAATCCCCCACTGTCAACATCCTGGGGGTTACCATTGACCAGAAACTGAACTGGACTAGCCATATAAATACTTTGGCCACAAGTGCAGGTCAGAGGTTAGGAATAGTTTGATGAGTAACTCACCTCCAGACTCCCTGTCCACCATCTACAAGGCACAAGAGTGATGGAATACTCTCCACTTGCCTGGACGAGTGCAGCTCCCACAACACTCAAGAAGCTTGAAACCATCCAGGACAAAACAGTTCTCTTGATTGGCACCACATCCACAAACTTTCACTCGCTTCACCACCAATGCACAGTGGCAGCAGTGTGTACAATCTACAAGATGCACTGCAGGAATTCACCAAGGCTCCTTCAACAGCACCTTCCAAACCCACGACCACTACTATCTAGAAATACAAGAGCAGCAGACACATGGGAACGCCACCACCTGCAAGTTCCCCTCCAAACCACTCACCATCCTAACTTGGAAATATATCGCTGTTCCTTCACTGTCGCTGGGTCAAAATCCTGGAACTCCCTTCCTAACAGCACTGTGGGTGTACCTACACCACATGGACTTTTGTGGTTCAAGAAGGCAGCTCACCACCACCTTCTCAAGGGCAACTAGGGATGGGCAATTAATGCTGGCCTAGCCAGTGAAGCCCACGTCCCGTGAATGAATAAAAGAAAACAAAATTGAAAAATCTCTATGTATTGGCTTCTGGGCTCTGACTCTTGCATTGGTTACGCAGTCACCTGCCATTTCTGAACTCAGCATCCAGACATTTAGTAGACCTTTGGTTCATGGCCAACCTCCTGTAATCTCTCCTTTTAAGCCAATGGAGCCCTATTCCTTTCATCACTTGTTTAAACAGATTTATTAAGATAAAGGCTAAAAACATTAAGATGTTGCTGCATCGCCCCAGCTTGCCAACGTTGCATATTTCAAACCTCAATGGCAGCCATGAAGCACTGTCTGTTGCTCATGCACCTTAAATGTTTTCTGAAAGCCACCAGCTACCAACTAAACAAAGCCAAATTCTTCAGCTAGCATGCCCTCTGTCATTAGATTCCCCCAAGAATATTTTGAGAGTAATCAGATCATTGTTCTCCCCTGCTTTCACAGCGCTTCACAGAGCGATCCCACAGATGGAAATGTATCATCATTTAGAGACACTCAGAGAGAGAAGGAGTAGAGAAGGTAACAAACGGTAACAAGAATATTTTTCTTGTTTCATGGAACAAGTGGCCCTTCAGTTTCCAGGTCCCGAGAAACCTGATAAGTGAACTATATTCTGATAAACATAGCTGCTGTCTGACTGATATGTGACTCCTGTCTAACAGCACCCTGGCTGATTCTTCCTTGCTCAATCAGGGGGAAACAACAAATAATGGTCAAGTTAGTAACACCCATATTCATACACACTGCTGCAACTTTAACACAACTCAGTCTTGTGTGATTCTAAAATGAACGGCATCAATTCGTCACATGTGGTGATCTCGCAAACATACGGGACAACAATGTGCTAGTGAACCCCTCATGCACCCTCCTTAAAGCAAGTATACACGGTGCTCCATGTGTGGACTTACCAAAACCTGATATAATTGCTTCAAGGTTTCCTTATATAGGGTAGTAGGCCATTCAGCCCAACCAGTCCATGCCAGCATTTATGCCCCACTCAAGCATCTTCCCATCTTTCCTCATCTAAATCTACCATTGTATCCTTCGATTCTCTACTCCCTCAAATGCTTGTCTAGCTTCTCCTTAAATGCATCTGTACTATTCACTTCAACCATTCCCTGTGGCAGCAAGTTCCACAATCTCACCAATCTTTGGGTAAAGAAGTTTCCTCTGAATTCCCTATTGGATTTCTTGGTGACTACCTTACATTGATGATCTTTAGTTATGTTTTTCCCCACAAGAGGCAACATTCTCACTATATCTACTTTATCAAAACCCTTCATAATTTTAAAGACCCTCTATTAGGCTACCCTGCAGCTTTCCTTCATCAAGAGACCCAACTTTTGCATCCTTTCCTGATCTGTATACCCACACATTTCTGGTATCATCCTTGTAATCTTTTCTGCACCCTCTCCAATGCCTCTATATCCTTTTTATGATGTGGACACCAGACTTGCATTCAGTGTTCTAATTATGGTCTAACCGATGTTCGCTACAGGTTTAGCACAACTTTCCTACATTTCAATTCTATCCCCCTAGAAATAAAGCCTTGTGCTTGATTTGTTTTTTTATGATCTTGCTAACTTGTGGCACAATTTTTAGTGATTGATATATTTGTACTCTGAGATCCCTTGGTTCCTCTACTTCACTTAGACTCACACCTTCCAAGTAATAAGTGGCCTCCCTATTCTTCCTACCAAAATATACCACCTCACATTTATCTGTGCTAAACTTCATGGGGAGAATTTTCTCCCCGTCGGAAGGGGGTTGTGCAGGGGTGGGAGTGGGAAGGCGCACAGCCAATCGGCGCCCCTGATCAGCTGGGTGTCGCCATTTTACGTGGGCTGGCCAGTTAAGGCCCACCCAGCGTGACATGCGCCCGGAAGCACTGAGCACTCCCTGTGCAGGCGGGGGGTGGGGTTGCCTGAGTCGGGAATGTGCTTTTTCATGCATGCATGCCAAAGAGCGCAGAAATGTGCCTCAGAGAGATTAGTTTTAAGTTTAAACAGTTTAATAAAGTGCTGAAAATTTTTTTATGACATGTCCCCCATGTGAAACTGTCACATGGGCTGGGACATGTGCATTAATTCTAATATAATTTTTTCCAAAAATTTTAAATCATTCATGAAACCTCATCCTGCCCATGCATGAGGTTCCATGAAAAATACGAAGGCCGCCTGGGCTCTTCGCCTGCCCGGCAACCTTAAGGTTGGACGGGCAGCTCAGCTGATTGCCTTATTTGCTTTTTAACAGGCCTCAATAAGCCTTTGACAGTTCGGCGGGAACAGCTGAGTCGGCTATGCGCCCACTGAACTGAAACTCTAAATGACGTGCGGTGACGTCGGGATGCGTGCCCAACGTCAGCCCGCGTCATTTTATGTGTCAGCGAGTGGGCCCCGCCCCCGCTCGCCGAGACGAAGATTCTGCCCCATTTCCCAATTATTTGTCCTTTCTGCAAGATAATTAATGTCCTCCTGTAATTTGTTGTGGTCTTTCTCAGTATTGACCATCCTACCCCAATTTGGTGTCATTCGCAAATTTAGAAGTTGCTTTTACTCTTACTTTTATACTCCAACCCCCTTGCAATAAAAGTGAATATACCCTTTGCCTTAGTAATTGTTTGCTGTACCTGTGCGTTAACTTTCTGTGACTCCTGTAGAAAGACAATCAAGTTCTTTTGAATGTCAACATTTACTATTCTCCCTCCTTGTAAAAAATATTGCTTTTCCATTCTTCCTAACAAAATGGATAATTTCACACTTCCCCACATTGAACAAGAAGGTGGCAGATGATGTATAATCACTTAACCAATCTATATCCTTTTACAACCTCTTTGCTTCCTCCTTACAGCTTACTTT
Organism: Cetorhinus maximus; assembly: GCF_964194155.1. Taxonomy (NCBI): domain Eukaryota; kingdom Metazoa; phylum Chordata; class Chondrichthyes; order Lamniformes; family Cetorhinidae; genus Cetorhinus; species Cetorhinus maximus. The sequence continues at coordinate 140,142,817 of NC_135880.1, forward strand.
CCCACCTTGCTTTGTATCTTTGTAACTTGGATATATTACAATTAATCCCTTCATCTAAAATGTCAATGTTGATTGTAAATAGCTGAGACCCAAGCACTGATGCTTGTGACACTCCACTAGTTACACTCTGCCATCCTGAAAATGGCCCATTTATTCCTACTCTGTTTTCTGCCCACTAATTCTGAATCCATACCAATATACTACCACAAATCCCATCAGCCCTAATCTTGTGTAGCAACCTATTGTGTGGTATCTTCTGGAGATCCATTTACACCATATTTTTCACCCAGAGGGTGGTGGTGGGAGTCTGGATCTCACTGCCTGAAAGGGTGGTTGAATCAGACACTCTCGTAACGTTTAAGAAGAATTTAGATATTCATTTGTGTTGCCATAACCTCCAGGGCTATGAGCCAAGTGCTGGAAAATGGGATTAGTATTGTCAGGTCTTTGTTGACCAGCATGGACATGATGGGCTGAATGGCCTCCTTCTGTGCTGTAAACATCTATATTCGCTCCACCATTATCTGCCCTCTTTGTTAAAACCTCAAAAAGTTGGTAACAGATTTGTGAAACTTTCACAAAGCTCTGCTGACTCTGCCTATGTATAGTGATTTTCCGTGTGTCCTGTTACCAGGACTACGTCTTTCAACTGTTCCAATCATTCTTCCAGACAATGAAGGGTACACTGCCTGAAATGTTGAGGCCCACCAGTTCTTCTGAGGAACTCATTTAAGGTAACAACTGCTCTTTTCAGAGCAAATTTTGTAACTGTAAAGTTGTCTTACCCAATGTTACTGCTCTCACCATGAAAACCTTCAAATAAATTTTAAATGCAAGTTATTGTAGTTGCTGAATATCAAGATAATTGAATAAAAAGTCAGAAACTAGGCATTCTACAATGAGAGTCTCACCTCCTGACTCCTCAAAGCCTCTCCACCACCTACAAGGCACAAGTCAGGGTGTCATGGAATCCTCTGCACTTACCTGGATGATTGCACCTGCAACAACACTCAAGAAATTTGGCACCATCAAGGACAAAGCTGTCTGCTTGATCAGTACCTCATTCGTTTGCTTAAACATCTGCTCTCTCTGCCATTGACTGCAGTCTGTACTACCTAAAGGATTGCTGTGACAACTGTTCCTTCATTATTGCTGGATCAAAATCTTAACTTTTTAACTAACAGCATTAAAGGAACCCTTCACCACACAGACTGCAGTGGTTCAAGGAGGCTCACCACCTTCTTAAGGGCAACTAGGAATGGGCAATAAATGCTGACCTATCCAGCAACAAAAATGAATTTTAAAAAGACAATATTAACATACAGTGCTATGTAGCAGTAGTATGTACACATCGATAGTTCACACTAGCAGCAGATGCTGTGTCACCAGAAAAAATACAAGGAATGTACTTATTTAGTGAGGTGAATCAATAGGGGTGATCGATTCTTTGCTATAATTTGGAAATCATAGTTGGCAACAGTTAATACACACATGTACAAGTACACAAACACGCATACACAGAGTTATGATTTATAACTCAATGTTTGGCACAGTACTTTAGATATCATTTAAAGCTAGCATGCTATTCTTGGAACTGTTGTGCTATTGAGTAAACAGAAGGATTTGCAGCAATTTTCATTTGTGCCAAAGGACATCATAAATCATTAGCTTAGAGTTCCCTTTCTTGCCACTCTCAGTTATCAATTAGGTGCATTTGTGAAAGCAACTGCACTATTTCAACACAATATTTGCTCTGGGCCTCGAATCCCAATTCAAAGCTTCACATAGATGGTATACGTTGCGTATTTGATATTTATGCAATAGACAGATACATATGAATAATGCAGAAATATCATAGCTCAGAGCTATGTTGTCCTGTGTAAAATTCAAAATTTGTTTAATTTTATATTTATTACCAGAAAAGTCTCAAAGGATACATGATTCCTGTGCACTCTTTCTGGTGATGCTTTTCTGTCACCAACCTAAACACTTATGACAACATTCCTATTCAATTTGGCTATGTCAATTGTTACAATGTACAAGTTCTGATCACTGCTTACAGCTTAGTAAAATTATTTTTCTTTAATGTCACAGACAGAGCAAAGTACCATAGGAATTTTCCAGCTTTATACTCCCGACATGGTGCCTCATGTGCTAAGGCTTCACATTGTGCAAAGAATTCCCTGGAGGTTTCAATTTTCTAACCTCAAAAATCATACATCTGGGAACCAAAGCCAGAAGATGATCCTTGATACTGTTGTGTGTAATTGGGTTGCCTAATCATTCCAGTTTGTGGTGTAAACTAGATAAATAAAATGGGTACATTGAGACAGCATGCAAAGGTAAATCGTTTTGAACAAAAAGGGTTAAGGATACAGCTCAAAGATATGGTTACAATACTCTGAACCCTGTTGCCATGTGTCAGGTACCTCACAAGATCATGGCTCCAGTAGTGAAATAATGTGATAGGAACATATGAACAGGAAGAAGCCAGATGGCCCCTCATGCCTGTTCTGCCATTCAGTTACATCAAGGCTGATTTTCCCATCTTTGTACCACACCCAGCTAAATTCTATCAGTCTCAGTCCCAATAGCTCCAATTGTGCCAGCCTTCACAGCCTTTTTGTGGGAAAAGAATTCTACACTTTTCTTGGGTGAAAATGTGCTTCTTGATATCACTCCTGAATGCCTACAGTAGTTATTATTTTAAGAATATGCCTCCTTGCTCTCGATTCCCTCACAAGTGAAAATAGCTTCTCTGTATCTCCCTTGTTGAATTAGTTTATCTTTTAACCACCTCTAAAACTTTAAAATTCAAGTGAATACAATCCAAATTTATGCAACCAGTCCTCAGTTTAACCTTATTAGCTATGGTATCATTTTGGTAAGTACTGTACCCTGTATAGAGACAGTATATCTTTAGATTTTGTGCCTCAAGCTGAATTCAGTGTTCCAGGTGGGAGTATTGCCATTTTGTTTTATTTTCAAAGCAATTGTCGTGCACCAGTGAAACTCTGCTTGACGTTATACTGGGGTATTTGGAGCTGTCATTAAGATAGTGGATGTAGGAATTTTCCGTATGAACATTTATCCATTAGCTGCTCATATCAGGCATCCTAATTTCCTAAAAAGCAGAATATCTTGCGTTGTTGGGTGACTATTATATTTGGTTTGTGCCGAAGGTGTTTCAGTGTCTTTCACATTTCAAAGTACAGCTTTGTTAGGGACTATATGATGCCAGTTACATTGTCACTCTAGTCTCTGATGGTGCTTTGGTCTGATGGGTGTCTGACACATACAGAAACCCAGTATCAAATTTACAAATCTCCAAATTGAGCCACAAAGACTCATCCAGTTTACCCATGTCCGAGTTGGCAGAGCTAAGTTCTAGGGATTCCGATGTGGGAGGAGGGCTAGCTAATACTGGAATTGAAGCATTATTTGCAAAGACTCGTTAAACTTTCACATGTATGCCAATGACATTCAGCATCAACTTCAAGGCTGTTGCCGTACTAACTAAATGCCAGTATGATATCAAATTCTGGATGAGATGAAATTTCCTTCAGCTCATGTTTACAAAACAGAAGGTGTCCTTTTGGTTTCCATCAACCCCTTAGATGCCTTTGGCTAACTTCCAGAAGACCTCTAGCTGTTCTCTGCTGTCATACAACCTCAGTGCCATATTTTACCCCAAGCCGAATCTTTTTACTCTGCCCCTGGTTTGCAATGGGACAGCATTGATCTCTCTGTGGAATATTATTTACTTATGACACCAATCCCACCACCATCCCCCCCACCCCACCACCCTGCCACCCCCACCACAACCACCAACATTGCAGCTCCTAATCACACCTTTTTGGATTAATTTCTCAAAGCCCTCCTGATGAGCTCAACCCTTTCCAAATTTGACCTAGTCTAGGAGTCTGTCACACAAAGTTCTGGATAGCTGTCATCCATGATCTTGCAAACTCTACCCTCTGACAACATACCAACATATTGACTGAAAGCCACATATGCTAATCTTCAAAATCCTTCCACTGTCTTGGTTCACTTGGTGAGCATGGCCTTCTTCAGCTCTTTGCCCTGGTGACAGTTCTCCTCTCTAATTCTCTGGTTCTTGCCTGTTCTGGAGGCCAGCCAGTTATCCGCTCATCTTCTCTCTGCAATCCCCTATCTTGACTATCTCATCTTGTTATCTCTGGCCCCATCTCCAAAGCAAATCCATTTGCCTTCAGTTACCCCCTTCCACACACATTCCTAATCTATCCTTTTTCTTACAATGTCCATTTCCTAGTTAGTAGTGTACTTTGAGGTTTTTTTTTTAACCTGTAAGAGGTTTGTGTATTTTAATCATTGTGCTTGTGCTTTTGAGCAATGATTGCAACTGCAACGTATTAGCCAGGGTCTTGCTCAAGTAGGTTGTTAGTTAAACATTTTCATGTACCCTTCAGCACTGTTTTGCAGCATAACTTGCTGGAAATGTAAGCCGGGAACAGCATGGTTGGGCACCACGACGCCTGGGCATTAACTGATGGCAGGACCAACAGTGTATCACCAACCAATGAGATTTAAGGATTGAAAAAGAAACAGAGGGGAAGGATGGAGAAGAGGGTGAATTAAAGTCAAATCAGGTATAATGATAATACCTGAGGGAATAATGGGGGGTGGGGGGGTGGGGGGGAGATTGTGTTATGGAGAGAAGAGAGGGACAGAAAATAACAGTAAAAACTTTTAAACTGACATTTTAAAAAAAATCTCTAACAATTGACTACATGTAGGAAGGAGATTGAGCATTTTATATTGTACCTTATCTGAGTCAGAGGTTAATTGGCAATGCATGAACATCACATTGTTATTTGCGCTCTTAATTACCAGACTTGACTTTCTGTGATTGATGAGCAAATCCAGCCAGCTCTTAAAAATAATGGGCAAGTTGAGGGACAGATGTCCTTTGTCCAAAGCAAATGGCGAAGATCGAGCCACAAGTTCTGGAGCTTCACAACTCCCAGTCTGTCTCTATCGCCTCAATTTGCCAGCCAATGCCTACATTAATAATACAAAAGCAAACATTCTGCAAATATCAAATAAAAACTGAAAATGCTGGAAATACTCAGCAGAGCTGGCAGCATCAGTGGAGGGAGGAAGAGAGTTGACGTTTCAGGCCGGTGATCTTTGTTCAGAACCATTACTTCTACCTCAGTAATGGTGAGAGCCATGAGCCCGCTGTCATTTTCTCAGCAAGATTCCGAGCAGACTTTAGAAAACAGCTCAGAAAGTGAAAGAAGCAGTTTATGGGAAAGTGGGGCGTTGCTAGTGTGATCGGGCAGTGCTTGGTGAAAGGGACATAATTTAAAAGATGCAATTGCCGGGCCATCGAGAAACGTGACAGGATCGCAAACCCTTCAGCCGACAGAGGCTGCGACTTCCTCAACGGAGTTCCGCACTCTAATCTCATTCTGCTGCCTTCTGCTCAAATCCCTCTCTTTTCAACCCCTTATCCAAATCCCTTTCCAAATCACTTTTATTGTTTCTGTCTCAATAGCCGCTTGTGGTTCCATTCCTTGTGTCAATACTCCGAATTTCTCTCGATAATCTTCAATCGCCTGCCCCTATTACAGACTTGGCTGCCTCTCGGCAACTCCAATTCCCCTCTCCTCCCCCCTTCATTACTCTTTAAACTGGGCGCTTTTTACGGTTTCAGTTGTCGAGGTTGCAATTCCAGTCTCTCTACAAGATCCGCTTCCATCGGATTCTTGACTACATTCAGTGTTCCGATTCTCTCGGATTCACCGACCGGGACGACTGGAGTCTGAACTTTCCGCGCTATTTACGGGAAAGAACATGCCGCCTTTTTTTGGAAATTCCCAAAGGTGCCATTTTTCATGTGCAAATATTCTGAGGACGGTTCGTTTCGTCCGAAAGGGGTTTGTGGGGCTGAATTCGATTCCTGGCGGCCAGTCGTGCCCAGTGAAGGGAGGGAGCTCTTGGCAAATTGAAAGCGACCTGAAGTGGACGAATTGCCGAGCTGGCGGGTTGGACTGACCCTCGACCTGGGCTGGGGGGGGGGGGGGGTGCTTGAGGGGCTGTTGCAGACCCTCAGCTGTGGCGTTAGATGGGGAGATGGGGGGGGGGGGGGTAACTCACGACCTTTATATAATGGGCTTGCTGTCCAGAGTTGGGAGTTAAGAGGGGCAGTTCCCCGGTGGGCTACAGATCCTTACCTGTCTACAGCGATCGCCGCCATGGAGTAGATGCTGGCGAACATTGAGGCGATGGGGAAGAAGTTGTGGAAGCGGCAGTAAGTGTCCCCGAAATACCAGACGTTGTGAAGGGCGTAAATGAAATTGACCAAGGTGTTGAAGGCGGCCATGGAGGCGTCCGAGAAGGCGAGGTTCACCAGGAAATAGTTCGTGACCGTTCTCATCCTCTTGTGAGCCAAGATGATCCAGATAACGATGAGGTTGCCAAAGACAGCCACCGCCACCACCGAGCCATAGGCTATGGACCAGAGGGCGATCTGCCAGGAGGGCTGCACGAACTGGTTGGTGTAATTCGCCAAAGGCAGCCGGCTCTGGTTGTGGGGACCTGCCTGGCTCCCGTTGTCCCAAATGCTGGTGTAGTTCGATGTCCAAGTATTCATCTTCTCGGAAGATGTTGACTGAGCTCCGAGTGCCCAGCCCAATGTCCTCCTGCTTGCTGGGATGCCCAGTCCACTGGTGCTCTCTTAACTGGCCAGGAAACTGGTACCAGTGCGAAATCTGGACTTCTGCAGAGGAGCAGGTCCCGCATCTTTTAATATCTTCTAGGGAGGGGGCGTTTGATGCAATGACACAGGCTGGGAGTGGATAGGCTGAGGTGAGTCAGAGCCCACCCACCCCCAGCCTTCATTCGGCAGACATCAAGAGGGGGCCGTTTCATCTCAGCCCCGGAGAAGCTGGTAGGAAATGCGGGGCGGGGAGAGCAGCGAACCTCCTACCCCTAACCTGTTGGAACAATTGTGCTGGTTTCCAGCAAATGGAAGCATTTGAACACAATCTATATAAAAAGGGGTAGCTATAAGGAGTTAAATGTCTGTAATGTCACCCTCGCAAACGGTGCTTCCGTGTGTTTAGAGTGGGGAGTAATTTTATTCACATAAATTGGCAGTTCCCAGATCCATACACTCAGCCTTTCAGTTATTTCATCCTGCGAGAACGACAAGCAACATTAATACCAGCTGCATCCCAACCCAGCGGAAGATAAGTGATTCAAGTCATTTCTTAGTGACTGAATTTGTAAACGGCAGTTTAATAAATGTTTCTGAATGGATTTACAGAAACGTTGCATAATCTTTAATTCCCTGGGACACTTCAGATGAGGGAGTACCGCTTTGCCCTCGGTGATCCCCTTGACATCAAACCTTAAGCCTAAACTCAATCTAGCCATTCACATTGGAACATAGTGAGAGGAATAGGCCACTCAGCCTCTCCAGCCTGTTTCACGATTCTGTTGGTGTGTGCCTCAAATCCATTTAACCTCCTTTGTTCCATATTCCTTGATACCCTTAAGTAACAAAAATCTTTCAATCTCAGTTCTCAAAGCTCCAATTGTTCCGGCATCCACAGCCTTTGAGAGAAGCGAATGCCACATTCCTCCTACTCTTTGTGAGAGTCCTGATTTCACTCCTGAATGCCGAGCTCTGATTTTAAGAACTCTGTGTTCTGAACGTGCTCACTAGGAAAAAAAATGGTTCTTTGCATCTATCCAGGTAACAGAACACGTGGTTCTAGTGGAAGAGAGCAAAGAGTAACTCGGGAGCCCTGAACAACATTTCTCCCTCAGTCAGAATTTGAATCGGTGATTGATTTCACCTGCTGTTTGTGGGATCTTGCTGTGCAGCAATTGTCAGCAATTATTAACAGTAACGGTCATTCCACTTTAAAGTTGATCGATTGGTTGTGAAATGCTTTGGGATGCCCCAAGGGCACAATAAGACTCTGTAAAATTGCAAGTTCTGTTTCTTGCTACAATTTGTGTGCAGTAATTGCCACATTATTATCTAAACTTTTTATATTAAACTTTTTTTCAATCCCTTGCTAAAGTACCCAATCAGTGGGGTACTACTCCTTGAATCAAACCTACACAGTACAAACCACACACAGGCATCCCATGAATTTACAACTACCCTCCTGTCTCCTAAAGATGTTACAGTTGCAGGGATTCACCTCGAGTGCTGATAGGCAATCAACTACATGAGGCATCACAAACAAATTCAAACCTGTCTTCATCTGACATCCACACATATGTACTTCTAGCAGCAACAGCTGATAGGCATCAGCAGCAGGAGCCTTGCCTAAACCCGGAAGCACTGAGGCAAACCTAACAGCCTTATCATTGACCGGGTGAATTCAGCAGAGATCTAGGTCAAGAATTCCTTCAAAATTAGTTACACCACTGTTGCCTCTTTTAAAAAATATTCCACCCGACAGTAACCTGCTGAGGGAGGTACTGGTGAGTCTACTGGGTTGGCTCATTTGCATTTTCATTAACATAAACTTACGTAAGAAGCTGAACTACATGGAAACTTCTGCATAAGCTTTAAATTCAGTTGAATAAAGCTGAATAAAGTTCAGTACTCTCTTAGCAGAGGACTGGTAAACAAAGTGGTAAGAGAGGGACAGTCCTTAGCTTTTTCATTCCACTCTGGAATAATCTCACTGAACTGGAGAGGGTGCAGCACAGATTCACAAGAATGATATCTGGGCTAGAAGGGCTAAATTATGAAGACAGTTTGCATAAGCTAAACTTGTATTCCCTTGACCAGAAGATCAAATTGAGGTGTTTAAAATGATTGAAGGTGTTGATATTGTAGATAGGGATAAACTATTTCCTCTTGTGGTAGACCCCAGAACAAGGGGGATTAGCCTTAAAAATGGACCTAGTTAGTTCAAGTGTAATGTCAGAAGGCAACCTACTCTATTAGCACACCATTCCAAGCCACGCACCCTCCTGACTTGGAACTATATTGCCGTTCCTTCACTGTCACTGGGTCAAAATCCTTAGTTCCCTTCCTTACGGCATTATGGGTGTACCTACAAAAAAAATGGACTGCAGCGGCTCAAGAAGGCAGCTCACCACCACCTTCTCAAAGGCAATTAGGGATGGGCAATAAATGCTGATCAAGCCAACATCAGCTGCATCCCCTGAATGAATGAATAAATAAAAAGACATTTCTTCGCACAAAGTATAATGGAAATCTGGAACTCTTTCCCTCAAAATATTTTGAGGATAGGTCAGTCAAAATTTCAAAACTGAGGTTAATAACTTTTTGTTAGGCAAGGATATAAAGGTTACAAAACCAAGACTTGTCAATGGATCTAAGATGCAAATGAGCCACAATGTATTTAATGGTGGAAATGGCTCAAGGGGTTGAATAGCATACTCCTGTTCCTATATTCCATATCATTGGAATAATATTATTATACTAAGATGACATTGACGGCATCCAGATTCAGAGGGCAGCAGACACCAAGCCAGAGAAGAAAAGCTGATTCATACCTCCAAAGCCTCCTCAAGAAAAATCAAAGGAAAGAGCTATAGACTCCTGGGCATGGGTGCCACCAAACAACCCTGAAGTCTCACATGTACCTTGGAGAAAGTGGCACTGACAACTCTCAACACTAGGGCTGCAGATCAATGCTACAAAATTGATTTATCTCATCAGGGCTGGAAAAATACCATGCTGGGCACACACTCCTCTTCCTTGGGCATCCTGGGCACCAACATACAATTCACTTTCATTAAGTAACAGTTGCATGGCTAATCCTTCACAATTCTCCCTTGTTAAGGGTGGCTCTGACTTGATACACACCTGCCCTCACAACAATTATTTACGTACACAATTCTGAAATCACTTCATCCACTTTAAAAGCCTCACCCCCAGAAAAATGTATGTGATCTCTGTCATGCCACTTACCATACTTTCCTCAACTACCCACCCTGAGCCTCATTTACTCTATCCCTTTACAGGACAAATTGGCACAAAATACCTGCCAAAAGTAGACCACCATAGGAGAGTGTCACTATCTTTAAACCCCTAACCTCCTTTGAGGAATTCATGGGCTGGCACTTGCCTCTTGCCAGGGAAGATGGCAAGGTTGTCAGCCATCCAGCCTACCAATGTCACTTTACTGACTGAGCAGCTAAAAGAAAGAGAAAGAAGGACTGCATTTATATGGTGCCTTTCACAACCTCAGGATGTCTCAAAGTGCTTTACAGCTAATGAAGTACTTTTGAAGTAGTCACTGCCGTAATGTAGGGAAGATGGCAGCCAATTTGCGCAAAGCAATATCTCACAAACAACAATGTGATGATGACCAAATATTCTGTTGTTATGATTTCAATTGAGGGATAACTATTGACCAGGACACTGAGGATAACCATCCTGTTCTTCTTTGAAAACTGTTCCATGTCACCTGTGACTGCATATGGACCCTCAGTTTGACATCTACCTATATTATAACACTGGAATCATTGTCAAGCACTATACATTCAGAACCTTCTAACCCCTTCTCTGCCTTGTTCATCCCAAGAGGACAATGTGCAACAATTCTTAGGCTTCTACCTCCTTTTCTTCAGATCACCACTGCAAAGGGGAGCAGAGGAAAAGGAAGATGATGATGTTGAGGAGAAGAAAGGTGAAGAATATATCCATCCAGCATAGCAATTCTTCCTGTGAAAGTGGACAGCTGCACATTTTCTCACATTGTACTCCATCTGCCAGTTTTTGTCCACTCACTTAACCTATCTATAAACCTTTACCTTCCTGACAACTTGCTTTCCAACCGACCTTTGTATCATCAGCAAATTTGGCTACAATACAGTTGTTCCCTTCATCCAAGTCAATAATATAGATTGTAAAAAGTTGAGGCCCCAGCACTGATCCCTGTGCCAACCTGAAAATGATCCATTTACCCCGACTCTGTCCATGCCAATATGTCACCCCAAACACCATGAGCTCTTATCAAGTGCAATAACCTTTTATGTGGCACTTTATTGACTGCACTTCCTTTTACTTTAAAAAAAATTCATTCATGGGATGTGGGCTTTGCTGGCTGGGTCAGCATTTATTGCCCATCCCAAGTTGCCCTTGAGAACATGGTGGTGAGCTGTCTTCTTGAGCCGCTGAAGTCCATGTGGTGTAGGTACACCCGCAGTGCTGTTAGGAAGGGAGTTCCAGGATTTTGACCCAGCAACAGTGAAGGAACGGAGATATATTTTCAAATCAGGATGGTGAGTGGCTTGGAGGGGAATTTCCAGGTGGTGATGTTCCCATCTATCTGCTGGCCTTGTCCTTCTAGGTGGTAGTGGTCGAGGGTTTGGAAGATGCTGTTGAAGGAGCCTTGGTGAATTCCTGCAGTGCATCTTGTACACTGTTGCTATTGTGCATTGGTGATGGAGGGAGTGAATGTTTGTGGATGTGGTGCCAATCAAGCCGACTGCTTTGTCTTGGATGGTGTCCAGCTTCTTGAGTGTTGTAGCAGCTGCACTCATCCAGGCAAGTGGGGAATATTCCACCACATTCCTGACTTGTGCCTTGTAGATGATGGACAGGCTTTGGGGAGTCAGGAGGTGAGTTACTCATCGCACGATTCCCAGCCTCTGACCTGCTCTTGTAGCCACAGTATTTATATGGCTAGTCCAGTTCAGTTTCTGGTCAATGGTAACCCCCAGGATGTTGATAGTGGGGGTTTCAGTGATGGTAATACCATTGAACATCAAGGGTCGATGGTTGGATTCTCTCTTGTTGAAGATGGTCATTGCCTGACACTTGTGTGGCACGAATGTTACTTGCCACTTGCAGCCCAAGCCTGGATATTGACCAGGTCTTGTTGCATTTGGACATGGACTGCTTCAGTATCTGAATGGTGTTGAACATTGTGCAATCATGAGTGAACATCCCCACTTCTGACCTTATGATGGAAGAAAGGTCATTGATGAAGCAACTGGAGATGGCTGGGCCTAGGACACTACTTCCTGCAGTACTTGCTTCCTCTCTATTGGATACCAGCTTAGCGACTTTCACTTGGGATGTGGGGAGTGGGGGCGCACCTTGGGAATCAGATAGCAACATTAAGGATGTGGAACAGGATGATTCACAGAACATGAGGCCACAAACAGAGTGGGGAATAGGTGAGGATGTGCTGCCTTTCCAGCGGAGGCTGAGGAAAAAACTGGCAGTGGGTTTTAGATGTGGGATCTGAATTTATGGGTATTCGCCTGAAGAAAAGGGCGTTTGAGTAATATTACATTTTCAATCAGGTTCTAGGATTGGTCTCCAGGGAAATAATGCAACTGACAGCTATTTAAGAAAGTTGAGAAAGGGAAACCATGAAATAATAGGCCAGTTAGCCTAACATCTGTTGTCAGAAAATTATTAGAGTCTATAATTAAGGATGGAGTGACTGAATGTGTTGAAATTTTTCAGCCGATCATGGATTTGTAAAGGGTAAGTTATGATCTATGGGCTTGATTGAATTTTTCGAAGAAGTACCTAAAGTAGTGGCCAGGAGAATATCTATGATGTTGGCCCATAACCAATAATCTCCAGGGAATTGTACCTGGGCTGGGGGAGGGAGCACCCCAAAGATGCACTAGGGGACATCCCCATCCCCTAGAAGTCCCCCTGTAAGGACTGCACAGCAATTGCCCAGGAAGTTCAAACTTCCAATGGGCAATCACCCTGCATTGGGAACCATCCGATACTCCGATTTAAATCGCAGCCTTCGGATGGTTTCCACTGTCTTACCAGAATAATTCTCCAGGATGAGTTAGAAGAACTAAAGCCACTTCGAATTCCTGGATAATTATGCTACTGACACGCCTGACCCCCGCCGCAGGATCCCCCGACTATACCCCACACATGTCCACTGGAGCTCCCAATCACGCCCCCACTTTCCCAACAACCCCCTGACCCCCAACTACCCTCGCCTTCCCGACTACCTCTCACACCCCCGACAACCCTCCTGACTACCCACCCAACTACAGCCACACCCCCTGACTACCCTCCTGACCCCCCCACAGGACATCCTGACCACCCCCCACTCCCCTGACTACTCTTCCAACCTTCCAATTACTCCTCCACCTCCTAGGCCCCCAACTGCCCATCTGATCCCTCAGTATCCCCCTACACCCCTACTACCCTCCTGATCTCCCGACTATCCCCCACCCCTAACTATCTACCACTCCCCAGACTGCTTTCCTGACCCCATGACTACCCCCCATCCCTACTAAATACCCTCACCGATCACCCCCCCGATAACTCCTCCACTGACTACCTGACCCCCATTGACCACCCGACCCCCCCACCCCCATCCTACCCCACTATTCCCCCCAGCCCAAGCTACCCCCTACCCCATGACCACCCCCCATCCTACACCACCCTCATCCTACCCTCTTACCGTACAGACTTACCTTCTCCCTGGCATTTCAAAGTGGTTGGACTTTAAACTTACCTGTTTTAAGTCAGACAGTGCTGCAAAAAAGGGGTGTGTCTTCCTTACCTTCGGCTCTCCTGCACTCCACTGAAGGCTTTAGGAACCTGCTGCACAGCACTATTCTCTCCCAGCCTGAGTTGGAAGGTCAGGCAAGAGAGTTGCAGCTGCATTCCAGCGTAAGAAAAAGGGAGCGGAGCAGCAATCCAACTGTGATTAGCAACCCACAGAAGTTAAGTCCCTTTATTTATATGGATTTCCAGAAGGCATTCACAAGAAACTATTAGCTAAAGTTGAAGTTTATAGAATTGGGGAAAAATTAGTGACCTGGTTAGGAGAGAGACTGAGTGACAGGAGGTAGTGCAGGAATAAGACGATACAACTGGGGATCTAAAAAATGAGAGCCAGACCTTTTAGCAGTGAAATTAGGAAACACGTCTACACACAAAGGGTGATGGAAGTTTGTAACAGTCTTCCGGAAATGACAGTTGATTTTCAGTTAATTGTGAATGCTAAAACTGAGATTGATGGATTTCTGTTAACCAATGGTGTTAAGGATATGGGGCAAGGGAGTTGGGCCACAGACCTGCCGTTATCTTACTGAATGGCTGAACAGGCTTGAGGGGATAATGGCTTCCTCCTTTTCCTATGTTCCTGTATGTGATGCTTGAGTCTACAGCTGTCTTTTCCAGTAACAACATTTTCTCAACATATGGGAAAATCAACACTGACCTTGCCAAGCATAAAACTGCCTCTTGTCCTATTCATAGGCATCTTTAAAAGATATCTCTGTGACTTCTCCATTGTCTTGTTGATTCAGTAAATAGTTCAGTCACTGGAAAGTGCCAGGTTCTGTTCTTGGGAATGAATTTCCTGATTGGTTTCAGTCTATTAATGGTCTATAAATGATGAATGGTGGAAGTCACTGTTCACTTCCAATCGCTGTTTCTCTTGCAGGCACCAATGGAATGAGTGATAACTTCATTGATATCTGCAGGAGAACACAGGAGCATAGTAACAGGAGTAGGCCATTCAGTCCCTCAAGCCTGTTCACCATTCAATCAGATTACAGCTCCAGTTAAGAAAGGACCCCAGGGACCAATTGGGTCTGGACTTCTTTGAAGGACAAATTATAGCTCTAGACAATAGGGCACAGAATGGAATACAACATTAATTGATGCTTCCTGATTGTGTGGAAATCTGTGTCTCAGGGATTGCAGGATCGTGAGACCAGGCATTCTGCTGATTAGTGGGGCCATGGATCCAGGGCCCTGTGGAATGGTGATGGCTGAAGTTCATCAGCCTGAATCTAACTTCTCTTAGGCTGGCAGCATATGATAGATTTCCAACCTTCCCACTCAGCCCACCATACCAGTGGAGTGAGGGAGGCAATACTAGACCACCCAGGAACAAGATCCATAGGAACAGCCAGCAGTGGTTCCCTGGCAGGAATAAGCTGCCATGAGAGAATGGCATTTCAGTCCTTGAATCTTGTGTGGAACATGAGTAGCCAATAACCTCCTAACTGAGTGGGTTGATTGCAAAAGGTCTCAAAAATGCCTAGGAGATTGGAAGTGAACAGTGACTTCCGCCACTCATCATTTTTTGACCATTAATAGACTGAAACCAATCAGGAAATTCATTCCCAAGAACAGAACCTGGCACTTTCCAATGACTGAACTATTTACTGAATCAACAAGACATTGGAGAAGTCACAGAGATTTCTTTTAAAGATGCCTTTGAATAGGAGAAGAAGAAGTTTTATGCTCGGCAAGGTCAGTGTTATATATGTTGGGAAAATCAAAAACGTTGGCACATTTTTAGCATAACTTGATAACTTTTATCACATGTACTTTTGACCTGCTACATTAATGTGAAATTTGTATTGGGGGTGTAAAACTTTTCAAAAAATTGAAGATGTCAGATCTTTGTGTTCTCCTAAACTGTTCAGTAAGGTGAGTAGCTGTCCCAATTCCTGAATGATTTAGCACAGGAACCGGGTTTTGCTTTTTGGTGAAATCTAGCTAGAGTAAGCAAAAAAACAAATTACCAGCATGGAATTTTGGGCTCTTCAAGATCTAATTTCTGTTCCCATTATTCAGATTTAGTTATTTTTAGAGTGCTGTTTAGAGTTATCTTGAATAGTTTTAAATTTCTTTTAGACTGCAAGTTCAATCAAATCAAAATTAAATGGATGAGATCTTACATAAATTCGATAAAAATAGCCAGTTTGTGAATGTTTGTGTCATCTACAACTAGAGAGAGCTGGTCTTTTTGTGGCGTTCTCTTCCCTCTAAGGGGAAATGACTACATGCATTGTGGTTGTTATAAACACACTCCCATTGGTAATGATTACCTTGCTGGATGTCAACCGAGCATTCAGTGGCAGAGTTCTGGCACCCTGCTTTTCAGGGCTTCTAGAAGTTATGGGCTGAAATTTTTGGAGCTTGTTTCCACCAGCAGAAGTGACTGGATGGGCTGTTGGCTGTCATGCTGGCCCGATGTTAGGGGTGTGGAGAGGTGGCAACTCCATTGGACATGGTTACCCTGGTGGATGCCAAACTAGAGACTGGATTGTTGTCTCTGCATACTCAGGGCTGTCTGTTGTGGAGCTCAAACCTATAACTTTCCGACTCAGAGATGGAATTTGAATGAAGTTCAAAACCAAATTTGGCTAATGGCTCAGCCCAGCTGTGGCGGACAGATGCTCTGCTGACATCATTGTCTCCCAAATCGACCATGATCACTGGTGCTGACCCTTGCAAAGTCTTTTTCAGTCTGTGCAATATGTTTCTTACTTTGGCAGAGGCAACATAGCATCCAGGACTGTCATTCTGGACTGGAAAAGATCAAGCCAGTGGTGACAATATTGAAATCCTCATCGTAGTGCATTCCTAGCTGAGTTGCTAATCTCCCTCTCTTATGCCATATCTTGTTTGTTGGTGCCATTAACATTTATTTGATAGTCCTGCCCAGAATCCTTATTTTCCCCAGAGGAAGGTATAGCATCAAACTTGTAAACATAAATTGCTGTGGGCACCTCTGATCTAATCCTTCCTCTGCTAGTGATGCACTGTGGCTATGATATGTACTGTCTACAGGGTGTGCTGAGGCAACTCAAGGTCATTTTAATAGCACCCAAACTTTATCACTAATAAGTGACAAGAACAGCAACATCATTAGAACACCATTGTTAAATACCAGAAAGTCAGTTGGGGAAGGATATATTTGAAACTACCCTGTGCACATTTTTATTCACATTTATTTACACCATTACAGATTACAAGACAGCATGTCCTCCTAACCCAACAACTGCAGTTTCAGTCTGTGTCTACTTATAAAGCTCATTTGGAGTCAACCAGATAAACTAAATTAACAAAATGAGGGATAAAGTAAACACAGCCCCTAACTTAGGGTAACTATAAAACCAAAGACAAAGTTTAAAGGAAACTTACAAACATCAAATCAAATGTGATTAAACTGTGTCTACTTATACTCTTTCTAGTTATCAACAGTCACAGATTGCAACTCTTTGAGTACAATCACAGTTCTTGGTTTTCCAGGAGTGGGACATGAACCCACAACCTTCTGATTCAAAGGCAAGGGTGCTATGAACTGAGCCACAGCGTGAATCCCCAGTTAATATCTACCACCTGCCTACAATTACACTCAATTAATACACAATGAACCTCTTCTCTCTTGAAATAAGAATAAATAAAGTTTATAAGTGAAACCAAAATTTCAAAACAAATTAAAATTAACCAAAGATTGGCCAGGTGGTTAACAGTGAGGTTGAGTGTCTTAGGCTACAGGAAGATGTAGATGGAATGGTCAAATGGGCAGATAAGTGGCAGATGGAATTTAACCCTGAAAAGTGTGAGGTGATACACTTTGGAAGGAGTAATTTGACAAGGAAGTATTCAATGAACGGCATGACACTAGGAAGTTCTGAGGAACAAAGGGACCTTGGCGTGTATGTCCATAGATCTCTGAAGGCGGAGGGGCATGTTAGTGGGGTGGTGAAAAAGGCATATGGAACACTTGCCTTTATCAATCGAGGCGTAGATTACAAAAGTAGGGAGGTCATGTTGGAGTTGTATAGAACCTTAGTGAGGCCACAGCTGGAGTACTGTGTGCAGTTCTGGTCCCCACATTATAGGAAGGATGTGATTGCACTGGAGGGGGTGCAGAGGAGATTCACCAGGATGTTGCCTGAGATGAAACATTTAAGTTATGAAGAGAGGTTGGATAGACTTGGTTGTTTTCGTTGGAGCAGAGAAGACTGAGGGGCAACCTGATCGAGGTGTACAAGATTATGAGGGGCATGGACAGGGTGGATAGGGAGCAGCTGTTCCCCTTAGTTGAAGGGTCAGTCACAAGGGGACGTAAGTTCAAGGTGAGGGGCAGGAGGCTTAGGGGGGATGTGAGGAAAAACTTTTTTACCCAGAAGGTGGTGACGGTCTAGAATGTGCTGCCTGGGTGGGTGGTGGAGGCGGGTTGCCTCATATCCTTTAAAAAGTACCTGGATGAGCACTTTGCACATCATAACATTCAAGGCTTTGGGCCAAGTGCTGGTAAATGGGATTAGGTAGATAGGTCAGGTGTTTCTCACGTGTTGGTGCAGACTCGATGGGCCAAAGGGCCTCTTCTGCACTGTGTGATTCTGTGATTCTGTGAAAGCATTACATTGTGAGTTACTCCTCCTTTAGGACCCTTAGAAATTTCTTTATATACTGACTTCTTTTTATAAAGCTATCAAACTTGAATCCCTCACTTAATTTTTGAGATTTCCTTTCTCTACAACATTTGTTTCAAGCCAGCAAAGTCAATCTGTCATCTTATCCCATTCACAGTTTCTGTAGCATTATTTCACAATGAATGGTTATCTACATAACATTCAATGGGCATACTATCTTCAGCCCATCTATTGTCTAGAATCTTAATTAAAATGTTTGACAAATAGAATTCCATATCTACTTCCTCCACAAGAGCCAATGTTTCAGCATCCAAAGTAGTTTTAAAAGCCCTTTTTATTTTCTTAGTTTCCCAAGATAAAGGACAAAATTACCCATTTTCATCCCTAAGAAATATTATGAAGCCAGCTGCACTAGAATATACATCAGGAAGATTAGTATATGGAGCATAGCTAAAAATGACTAGTTTCATGTTCTATGTGTCACCCAAGGATGCAAACTTAAGTACACAATTCACCAGTTATAGTTTCTTAAATGTTTTATTTGCCTTTATAAAATACTCTACTTCAGGGCATTCCACGTAATACTTAACTCCAAGGCATCAAAACCAGCATTTTGTCTTGTCTGAGTGTCCAGCCAATTTAACTGACCAATCAAACTTTGCAATTGCATTGTTTCTTCTTTAGGTATAACATCATCTTTCTGTGAGGACCTAGTATGATTAATTATAATTAGAATAGGAATGACACTCTAGATGACATTGTTGATTCAGAGTTATTGCACACCAACTCTGCATAATATCTAAACCAATATATTTAAAAGCCCAAAAAACCTGACTCCTAAATTTAAATTCTATTCTAATTGTATTAATAATGCATTTCTCAAATTCCACAGTACCACTCCATAAGAAACCATCAGCATGCATCATGAAGATGCCTGAAAGTTTTCCTTTCTGATTCGAATAAAATATTACGGGATCTGCTTTTAGTTGAACACAACCGATTTTCAGCCAAACAGATCTTACCAAACAATAACACATCCTGGAAGCATCATTCAGGGCATAACTGCATTTGTTTAGTTTCCCATGGCTTTCCTTCTGCATCTGGTACCTCTTTGGGAAATTCCAAGAATACTCCTCCCTGAAAAGTATCACCCTTCAGAAACGTGGATCTTATGCTGGGGCTAGGTGGACAGGGCAGGAGAGAGACGAAATGTTGCGAGGAGCGGGGAGGACCCTTGGGAGGGGTTTCATTGAGTATAAGGCCCCCAAATACAGGGCAACCCCCACCCCACTGGCTTGGCCACCAGCTTTTACTGGGCGGCCTGGCCACTTGGTTTGGGCCTCCCCTGCAGTGGGAAAAATCCCAATAGTGACCTCAATTGGCCCATGGGTGAGTGAGCTTCCCGGACCTTCCCGCTGTGGTGAAAATACCCACAGGCAGTTGGGGACGGACAGGCAACAAGCACTGCATCGCTGCCATGGCATCCAATTTTACAGCTCTCCCACCACCACCTGCCATCCCACTAGGATAGCAGTTTTCTGTCTGAAATTTTCTTCCTTAGTTTTCAACCTTCACCTTTAGCAACTATTCTCTGCTACCATGTTTTAGTCCAGAAAGGTAATTTGTGAAGGCTATAACTGGAATTCCCCTCCTAACCACATGGACTGCAAGGTTCAAGGGGAAGACCCACCACCATCTTCTCAGGATGGGAAATAAAAATGACCATGTCAACGTTATCTACATTCGGAGAATGACTAAAGAAAACCTGGAGTTCGGCTTGATTAACTTCTTGGGAAGCAAAAAACTCAATTAAGTTTTTCTCTGGAGATAAAATTGATTGGGTTGTTGTCATAGCATGTTGAAATGTAC
Source organism: Cetorhinus maximus (assembly GCF_964194155.1). Lineage (NCBI taxonomy): Eukaryota > Metazoa > Chordata > Chondrichthyes > Lamniformes > Cetorhinidae > Cetorhinus > Cetorhinus maximus. The sequence continues at coordinate 140,162,854 of NC_135880.1, forward strand.
TTGATTCATGAGAAAACAAAGGTTTGATCAAATGAATAACCACCTTTTATTCTATGTGCCAGTGCATCAGTATGCTGGGACAGTGAAATGAAAAGACTGGATGCAGGTGGCCTAGCGGTACATTACTGGACTGGTAATCCAGAGGCCTCAATTAATGCTCCAGAGACATGAGGTCAAATCTTAACCACTGTAGCTAGAGGAATTTAAAGTCACTTAATTAATAAATTGGAAATTAAAAATTGCTAGTCTCATTAATAATGATCATGAAGCAATTGAAGTGCAGTTAAAAACCCAAGTGGTTTAATGAAGTCCTTTAGGGAAGGAAACTGCTGTTCTTACCTGGTGACTCCAGACCCACTCTAATGTGGGTTGACTCTGAATTGCCCTCTGAAATGGCTGAACAAGTCACTCAGTTGTAGGGAGTCAGCACCACCTGCTCAAGGGCAATCAAGGATGGGCAATAAATGCTAGTGATGCCCACATCCCAAGAACAAATATGAAAAATAAGTAATTACTCTAGCCTCATTTAACGATTTTTCTAGCATATCATTGCTCCTCACGGCTGTGATTGTTTCTATAAATAATACTACAACCCCTTTTTTATCTCCCACTCTATCCCATCTGAAAACCCTGTAACCAGGATGTTGACCTGCTGTTCCTGCCATTCTTTAAGTCGTGATTCAACAATAGCTATGATATCAAACTTCCAAATGTCCATATGTGCCCCCAACTCATCTGCCATATTCATTAGACTCCTTGTTTTGAAGTATACACCGGGCAGAACTTTCCGATCTTGCCCGCTGCCAGGATCATCCAGTCCCGCCGATTGTCAATGGACTTTTGGCTGGGCCGCTGAATCTCCTGTGGCAGGTCCCACCACAATGGGGCCGGAAAATCCCGGCCAGCGTTAATCATTGAACAACTCCATTGTTTATTTTTTAGCATTTGTTTCTTCTGTCATCCAAACTCGCTTATAAAATTTGCTGCCTTCCATTTCCAGCTTTGCTTCTCTCCTTCCTGAATCAATGCTCAGGTTTCCACTCCACCTGCTAAGCTAGCTTAAACACTCCCCAACAGCACAAGCAAATCTTTTCACCATGATATTGGTCCCAGCCATATTGAAGTGTGACCCATCCAGCTTGTAGCCTCTAAGCTTGACTATCCCAATGTACTCCTGGCCAGCCTCCCACGTTCTACTCTCTGTAAACTTGAGGTTATCCAAAAGCCTGCTGCCCATGTCCTTATTTGTGCCAACCCCTGTTTTCCATCACCCCTGTATCACTGAATGACCATTGGCTCCCAGTCAAGCAACGCCACAATTTTAACATTCTCATCCTCGTTTTCAAATCCCTCCATAACTTTGATCTTTTCTGTCTCTGTAACCTCCCCTAGCCTAAGAAACCACTGAGATATCTACACTCATCTAATTCTGGCCTCTTGAACATCCCTGATTTTAATTGTTCCACCAATGATACCTGTGCCTTCAGCTGCCGAGGCCCTAAGCTCTGCAATTCCCACTTTAAACCTCTCCACCTCTCTGACTCTGATTCCTCCTTTAAGATGCTTCTTAAAATCTACCTCTTTGACCAAGCTTTTGGCCATTTGCCCTAATAAAACATTATATGGCTTGGCATCAAATACCGGTTTATAACACTCCTTTGAAACGCCTTGTAATATTTTCTTAAATTAAAGGCACTATTTTTATATAAGCTGTTGTTGTACAGTTCCTAACTTTCCTCAGAACTGGTCTCAATGCACCTAGAATCTAAAGCCCTCTCTCCTGTGCTATCTCACAAGCCCTGCATTCAGCTGCACTAACCCCCTATTTCTGTACTCTCTAGCGCATGGGTTTGGGAATAACCCAGAGATGACTATCTTTGAGGTCTTGCCTTTTAATTTCTTTCCTAGCTGCCTAAAATCTGCCTGCAGGACTTCATCCCTCTTTCTACCTTCAGAATGTTCTGCAGCTGCTCAGTGACATCCCTGACCCTGGCAGCAGGAAGGCAACATGCCAATATAAAAGCAAAATGCTGCGAATGTTGGAGATCTGAAATAAAAACAGAAAGTGCTGGAAAAACTCAGCAGGTCTGGCAGCATCTGTGGAGAGAGAAACAGAGTTTACATTTCGAGTCCAATAAGACTCATCTTCGGAACTGAAGAGAGGTAGGAATATGAAACAGAAACAAAAATAGCTGGAAAAACTCAGCAGGTCTGGCAGCATCTGTGGAGAGGAAGACAGAGTTAACATTTCGAGTCTGTATGACTCTTCATCAGAAGGTCGGAATATGATGGGTTTTATGCTGTTGAAAAGGGAAGGCAGGGGGTTCAGGTGGAACAAAAGGGAAGGTCAGGGATAGGTTAAAGGATGGGGGTGATTAAATACCAAAGATATCGTGGAACAAAAGGCAAAGGGTGTGGTAATGTTAGCAGTAAAGAAACAAAGCATTGGGCCAGAGTAAAGATCAGCTCTGGAAGCAAAAAACATGAGAGTAAGATACAAACTGGCTTTTGGGGGGAAAAATTCAAAATGGAGGACAGAATTCATGATTTTTTTTTCTTTCTGGGATGTGGGCATCACTGGCAAGGCCAGCATTTGTTGCCCATCCCAAATTGCCCTTGCCTTTTCAGAGGGTAGTTAAGAGTCAACCATATTGCTGTGGGTCTGGAGTCACACATATAGGCCAGATAAGGATGGCAGGTTTCCTTCCCTAAAGGGCATTAGTGAACCAGATGGGTTTTTACAACAATTGATGATAGTTTCATGGTCACCATTACTGAGGCTAGCTTTCAATTCCAGACTTATTAACTGAATTCAAATTCCACTAGCTGCAATGTGGGATTTGAACCCATGTCCCCAGTGTATTAGCCTAGGCCCCTGGATTACAAGTCCAGTGACATTACCACTACACCACCATCTCCACCAAAGTTAGTGGAACTCAATGTAAAGTGCCTAATCAGAAGAGGAGGTGCTGTTCCTCCAGCTTGCATTGGGCTTCACTAGAACATTCAGCAGGCTGAGGACAGAAATGTGGGCATGAGAGCAAGATGGTGAATTGAAACGGCAAGCAACTGGAAGGTCTGGGTCATGCTTGCAGACTGAGTGAAGGTGTTCCTCAAAGCGGTCACCCAGTCTGCGTTTGGTCTCCCCAATGTAGAGGAGATCACATTGTGAGCAGCAAATACAGAAGACTAAATTGAAAAAAGTTGAAGTTAATCACTGCTTCACCTGCAAGGAGTATTTGGGGCCTTGGACAATGAGGAGAGAGGAGGTAAAGGGGCAGGCATTACACTTCCTGTGATTGAATGGGAAGGGGATGAGGTGTTGGGAGTGATAGAAGAGTGGACCAGGGTGTCGCTGAGGGAATGGTCTCTTCAGAATGCTGATAGGGGATGGGAGGGGAAGATGTGTTTGGTGGTGGCATCATGCTGGAATTGGCAGAAATGGCAGAGGATGATACTTTGAATGCAGAGGCTGGTGGGCTGGAAAGTGAGGACAAGAAGAACCCTATTGTGGTTCTTGGAGGGAGGGCAAGGGGTGAGGGCAGAAGTACGGGAAATGGGTCGGACACAATTGAGAGCCCTGTCAACCACAGTGGGGAGGAATCCTCAGTTCTGGAAAAAGGAAGACATGTCATGTGGTGGAAGGTAACATCATCAGAATAGTACGACCGAGATGGAGAAACATACCAAACTGGATTCACATCTGCAGCCTCAAAAATGCCTGTCTATTCCCCTAACTATTAATTCCCCTTGTCTGCTTTTCTGACCTTCCATCGAACCCCTCTGCTCTAATACAGCTGAGCCAGCTGTGCTGCCATGGACTAGGCTCTGGCAGCGCTCCCCAAAGAAACCACCACCATCACCAGTATTCACAACTGTATTCTGGATGGCAAGCACGGTTCACTCAGGGGATTCCTGCACAACCTGCCTGGCCCTTCTTGTCTGTCTGGCAACCATCTATTCCCTCTCTACTCACACACCCTTAAACCATATCCAGAAATGTGCTATCCACATGGCTCTCAGCCTCGTGCTGCATTGCAGTAATGCCAGCTGATTCTCGATCACTGAAAACTGAAGCCCGAGCTTTCCCAACTGGTGACACTTGCTACACAAGTGGTTGTCCTAAAGACAAGAAGCATCCTGGAACTCCCACATGGCACAGGATGTGCATTCGATGGGACTGAGGTGCCCTGAAAGGCTTTATTTATTAGGTTAGAAACTAAATTTCTTAGTTTAACCTACTTTTGTAACAAAGGGAGAAGAAGAAAACAATGGTAATACTCACCAAACAATCTGCAACTGCCTGGTTGAATATATAAATATATAGTGCCCCCTCCGCTGAGGCCTGTGCTCCTACCTAGGCCTTCTCTCCCACTCAGGTCTGTGCTCTCTCCTGGACCTTCTCTCCCACTCAGGACTGTGCTCTCTCCTGGACCTTCTCTCCCACTCAGGTCCATGCTCTCTCCTAGACCTTCTCTCCTGCTCAGGTCTGTGCTCTCTCCTGGACCTTCTCTCCCACTCAGGTCTGTGCTCTCTCCTGGGCCTTCTTGCTGGGGATTACCACTGACGAGAAACTGAACTGGACCACACATATAAATACTATGTCTACAAGAGCAGGTCAGAGGCTAGGAGTCCTGTGGTGAGTAACTCACCACCTGGGCCTCTCATCTACAAGGCACAAGTCAGGAGTGTGATGGAATACTCTCCATTTACCTGGATGAGTGCAGCTCCCACAACACTTAAGAAGCTTGACACCGTCCAGGACAAAGCAGCCCACTTGATTGGCACCACATCCAAAAACATTCACTCCCTCCACCACTGATGCACAGTGGCAGCAGTGTGTACCATCTACAAGATGCACTGCAGGAACTCATCAAGGCTCCTTAGAGCACCTTCCAAACCCATGACCACTACCAACTAGAAGTACAAGGGCAGCAGATGCATGGGAACACCACCACCTGGAAGTTCTCCTCTAAACCGCTCACCATCCTGACTTGGAAATATATCACTTTTCCTTCACTGTTGTTGGGTCAAAATCCTGGAACTTCCTCCCTAACAGCACTGTGGGTTTTCGTACGCCACAGGGACTGCAGCAGTTAATAAGGCAGCTTACCACTACTTTCTCAAGGGTAATTAGGGATGGGCAATGAAAGCTGGCTTAGCCAGTGGTGTCCACATCCTATGAATGAATAAAAACATTTTCAGGTCTGTGCTTTCTACTGAGCCTTATCATCCACTCAGGTGGGACATCCTGGGGAACAACTACGCGGGGGTCCTGGGGGACAGTATTGCGACCGGGGAGCTGCCCCTCTTGTGGCACAGGGCTGTAATTTTCTTGCTGCCTAAGAGGAGGGATCTCCACCTTCTTAAGAACTGGCACCCACTCTTCCTCCTCAGCATGGATTACAAGATCTTTGCCAGGGCCATGTCTTCTTGCTTTGGCATCGTGCTGGACCACATGATTCACCATGACCAGTCCTACACCATCTTTGATAATATCCATCTGGTCTGGGACATCATCCATTCATCCCAGAGGACTGGTCTGTCAAGCGCCTTCCTGTCTCTTGATCAGGAGAAGGCGTTCAACAGGGTGGATCATGGATATTTATTCAGGACTCTGTGAGCATTCAAGTTCGGGACACATTTTGTCACCTGGATCTGACTTCTGTACGCTGCCGCAGGGTGTCTAGTTAAGGTTAACCGGTCCCTGACAGTGTCCCTTCACTTTGAGAGGGGAGTGCGTCAGGGCTGCCCCCTGTCTGGCCAATTGTATTCTATCTGCGTGGAGCCTTTCCTGCGCCTCTTGCGGAGGAGGTTGTTGGGATTGGTTCTGCGTGGGCCGGGCATCGGGGTGGTCCTCTCGGCTTACACCGATGATGTGTTCCTCATGTTCACCGACCTGGCTGACCTGCGGAGGATGTGCGAGCGCCAGGAAGTCTACTCTGCCACGTCCTCTGCCAGGATCAACTGGGACACGTGTTCTGGACTCCTGGTCAGTCAGTGGCAGAAGGATCCCACCAGGGTGACCAGGATCGGGGACGTGATGGGTGGCAGAGGAATGGGCTGGATGATTCCATGAGTTGGCGCATCGCACGTCCGTGGACATCCGGCTTGCAACCAATGCCATCCATGACCTTAGGGCGGTTGTACTTGGCCCTGACTGTCATACTGGGCCTCTAGGTGGTGCAGGTGCGCGGTGGTCTTCTGTCTGAGCGCACCCCTGTTCAGACGAAATTCCAGATTGGCCCCAAGCCCCAAAACCTCCCACGGGATCCGGAGCCCAGCAACCTTGGAGCCGCCTCGCAGAAATGTCCTCCCTGCCCTTTAGCACGGCACGAGGGGTTTCCTGTTTGGGCTGCTGCTGCACAACGTTCATTTCCTTGCCCTCGCCCACCGCCCGGACATGCCTAGCGTGCTTTGCTGCCGTCCGGCAGCGGAATTCCCTAGTGAAGGGCTCTCTACATGGGAGTCCTCCCTCTTTCCATCGGGGACCTGGGTAGAGGGTGCTGCACGCAGCAGTCCCATACAAACGTAGGATGTGTCGGTTCATGGACTTCCAAGATGCCTGCGTTTTTTGTGGCCTCTTGGAGTCTGTGGACCACACGTATGTAAGTTATTGTAGACTGCACCCTCTTTTTAGTTACTTGAAAAACCTCTTACTGTTCTTTTGTTTGCATTTCAGCCCCACGCTCCTGATCTACGGTACCCAGTACAGAGGGGGGCCTGGAGGGAGGAGGACCTCCTCGTGAACCTGCTCCTGGGCCTGGCCAAGTTAGCCATTAACAGGTCCAGGCAGTGGGCGATCGAGGGGATCGTCCGGCCCGACTGTCTGTCCCTCTTCCGCTGCTAAGTTCGCGGCTGGGTGTCCCAGGAGAAGGAGCACGCGGTGTCTGCCGGCACTGTCGAGGCCTTCCATGCTCAGTGGGCACCGTGGGAACTGGGGTGCTTTATCGACCCCTTTAATCACATTTTGATTTAATGTTTGTAAGTTTCCTTTAAATTTTGTCTTTGTCTTTGCAGTTTCCCTTTAAGGGGCTGCCTTTTACTTTATCCCTGATTTTGTTAATTTAGTTTATTTGTTTGTAACAAAAGAGATACATCTTCTTAACCTTTCTAACCCTGCCGCTACATCTTGGTGCTTCCCCAACATCCACAGTAGAGGTGGAGGCAGCCTGCTGACTGCAATGCCCTGTCTGTGATGAACTTGGCGGGCATCGTCTGGTGGGTCGAGACCTGCAGGGTCCCGGCCTGCTTTCGGGTTCCAGCTGTGGGGCAGTGGCATCCTCCTCAGGCTGTGGAGCTGGAACTGCTGAGGTCACAGGAGCAGGGGATTCTGATGGGCCAGATACTCCTGGAGTCATCTAGGTGGATGGTCCGGGGGTGTGCAACTGCTGATCCTCCTCCCTATCGGTGCCCGAGGGTCCCTGGCTGACTTCTTGAGGAGAAGGGGTAGATGCAGTGAGATTGAACTACCCAGCACCCCTCTCACGTACACACTGTTGGAGGCCAACTATGGTTTCAGCGACGGAGTTCAGCCCACGCAGCAGTGCAGGAGCAATGTCCTGGACCAAAGTCTCCATAGTGGTCACCATCCTACCAGTGTTCATCTCAGTGCATTGCAAAGTCAGCCCTATCACCTCAGCCTAAAGGTGGACAGTTTTCTCCATTGTGCCTTGCAATCTGAAGATTGCAGTGGAAATCCTTTCCCTATGATGTTCCCTAGCTTGCCTTTGCAGCTCCAGCAACTTGGTATGACTGAGTCCAGAGGCTCGTCATCTGACTCAGACCCAGCAGCTTTCTGATCTCCGGCAGTCACCCAGGTACCAGAAACCTGGGAAGTCCTTGCAGCCACCTGCTGTGGATCAGACAGTGCGATCTGCTTACCAGATTGCGATCCCATGGCTACTCTAAAGCTATGTCCCACCGAGGTGTGTATCTCTGCGGTGGTGGGTGGGGGGGTGAACGGCGTGGCAGGCCTTCATTGAAGGTGCCTTCAGATTCCTCTGCAGAGGTTTTTTTAGGCTTGATTGGTGGCCCTCGGTCGTGGACTCCCTTCTGTGTTTCCCACTTGTGCCTGCGAAAGCAAGGAGAGATAATTAGTGCATGGCAGTGGCCTTTCACAGGCTGGTTCACACAGGACACATCACTCACAGCATGGTTGTCTGATGGATGTTGCACTGCTGGATCCTCACTTGGTAGAGCAGCACCGACCTCACTGTCAGCACAGGAACGGTCCAGATCCTCGCCAGCCAGCTGGATGGCTCTGTTTTCAAAGTCTGTGAGGATCTTGATTTCAGGCATTCCTCCACCAGCCTGTGACCTCTCCCTCTTGTTGTGTGTTATCTTGTCCTGCATGAATAGAGATGGAGAGAGTGTAAGCAGGACGCCTGCCAGGCCAGATGATAAATATGCCTGGCATGTGTGGGTGGTGAGTGTTCCTATGGATGGGATGAGGACAATGAAGTTATGTGTGAAACAATGAATGGTGATGTCCCTTGAACTGGCAGAAAGTGAGGGCCCTGTGGCTGTATGATGGGTTTGTGAGTGTGTGAGTTGAGAGTGATGAGAAGAGTGACTTAACCTGGCAGCATGGAAGAGGTAATTCACCCTCTTTCAGCACTGGGTGGTTGTTCTCTTTTGTCATGCGTTGACGCTGACCACGGCTTCTATCATCTCTCATGCTGGTATGGTGATGTTGCTGCCCACCCTGTGGTGAGAGTGGGGGTAGAGGACATCACAATGAGCCTCCAATGCATCCAAAAGGCGCTCGAGGGACATGTCATTAAACCGGGAGGGGGGGGGGGGGGGGGGAGGGGTGGTGCAGTCTTCTTGCCTTTGCAGCAGCCGTGGGCGGGAAGCATTGAGAGGTGTGCGCGTGGCTACAATTTAAATATGATGCCCAGAGTGACGAAGTGATGGCGTGGCGGGTGAATGAGGGCCCACCCGCCTTCGAACCGGGGTGTTTCCCGGGAATGCATAATAAATGAGGCAGGATTGGGACGATACAACGTGAGACGCTGCCATTGTGGCTAGCGGGCAAAATGTCCTTTTTCCTGCCCGTTACCACACTTAGTGCAAATCTGGGATGATTCTGCCCTGAGGCCTTTATTTTATTTCCTCTCAGCATGAGTCCTGAGTTCTTCCCATGGTGGATACTGGGTGAATAGCCATGGAGTATGTAAGGGCAAAGGGTAGTAGGTGGGGTCAGGTTGGCTGGAGTTGACACTAAGCTGACATAGGGGCTATAAATGGCCATGGGGTGGGTAGAAGGTCATAGATTAGTGTGGAGGGTATGAGGGGCTGTGACGGTGGGTGGAGGGGCATAGGTTGGCATGGATGGGGCATGGGGGGGTCTGTGAGGGGTGAGGGGTTGAGGGCTAGAGGGCTGTTTTTTGTTTAGCAACAAACTTTATCAGAACACTCAGTGTCATCACCAAGTGTTCACCAGGTTGTGTTATTGCTTGTAAGTATGATAGGATTAGAGGCAACAGCTGGAGAATAACTGGTTGTTCCTGAGTGGAGGCTTAGTATTGCCACTAGTCTTGTTAAGTGTTAGGAACTAGAGGTAGTTTTAAGTAAATTGTATTTGTATTTGTGGGTGCTAGGAACAAGATATAGCTTTAAGTTTAATTTATATACTTATATTTGTGGGTTAAAAGGGTGAAACCTGGGCCTAGTTTCAGTTAGAATGTTAGCTGCAAGTCTGTGGGTTTGTTTGTATACCTGCATTTTAATGAGGTTTTCTAACCCTTGAAGTGGTTTAGGGAAGTTAAAACAAAGTAGAAAAACTGTGCTGTTGCCTAGCAACAAGAGACCTACAGAGAGAAACAGAAAAGCAAGTTAAGTTCAGTTGGTCTGTGAATATCACAGGGTGAGGAAGGAAGATAGGAGAGGGAATTGCAGAGAGCAGATTTCCCAAAAGAACAGAAGAAAAATCCCAAACACACAGCGGGAACAGGAAAAGGTTCCAAGATGACAGCTAAGTCAAGGAACAATGACAGGGAATCTGGAACAGATCCTGTTCAGTGAAATTAAAGTAAGGAGCAGAAGAAAAGGCTCTGAATTAATGAGAGAAAACTATGGGGAGCAGAATCAAGGCAAAGTGAGCTTACAAGAAGCTAGAAGATCTGGGGAGACAGCCAAAGGTTGGTGGCTCCTTGCTAAGGATCTGTGAAACAGTGGTGTTCTGTTGGCATGGCAGAGTATCTGAGAGAGAGAGTGCGTGGAAGGCGAAGCTTGAATGCACGTGGCGATCCAGGGGCGAGGAACATCAGACGGAGAGATCAAAACCCTGGAGGTGGACCCTTGTGGAAGGTATCCAAAAGAAAGTGTAATTTGGGAGAAGATTCTAAAATGAGTTCTTCGAGAATGGAGTTTGGAAATCCCCATCTGAAAGACAGAGTTCAGCGAGACCATTTGACTCACTGTGTGACAAGCATCTGGGGGGACTTGATGAGGGAAAGCATCTGTTTGGGGTGGCATCTGTCACTTGATTTTGGAATGTGGTGTGCCTGACCATCGGTCGCCTATTGGTTTACATGGACTCTGTACTGACTATGGACCTTAGAGTATAATTTGTGTTATCCTTACAAATCTCTGTATATCTGTAAAGGTATAATTGTGGATGAAGCGGTATTGTAATATAGTTCATCCTTTATTGTTTAATAAATTTTTTATTCTTTTGTTAAAGTTCATCAGCTGACTCCTGTGACTCTGATCAGTACCTGCCCTCCGTGTTTCTAAACAAAAAATACAAGTTAGGATCTATCAAACTGGGTTCCAATATGGGATCTGACTTTTTTTTATTCATTCATGGGATGTGGGTTTCGATGCCTGGGCCAACATTTATTGCCCATCCCGAGTTGCCCTTGAGGAGGTGGTGATGAGCTGTCTTCTTGAACTCTCATAGTCTTTGTGGTGTGGATATACCCACAGTGATGTTAGGGAGGGAGTTCCAGGATTTTAACCCAGCGACAGTGAAGGAACGGTGATATATTTCCAAGTCAGGATGGTGAGTGGCTTGGAGGGGAACTTTCAGGTGGTGGCGTTCCCATGTGTCTGCTGCCCTTGTACTGCTAGGTGGAAGTGCTCGTGGGTTTGGAAGGTGTTGTCGAAGGAGACTTGGTGAATTCCTGCAATGCACCTTGTAGATGGTACACACTGCTGATACTGTGTGTTGGTGGTGGAGGGAGTGAATGTTTTTGGATGCGGTACCAATCAAGTGGGCTGCTTTGTCCTGGATGATGTCAAGCTTTTTGAGTGTTGCGGGAGCTGCACTCATCCAGGTAATTGGGGAGTATTCCATCACACTCCTGACTTGTGTCTTGTAGATGGTGGACAGGCTTTGGGGAGTCAGGAGGTGAGTTACTCGTCACACTATTCCTAGCCTCTGACCTGCTCTTGTAGCCACAATATTTATATGGCTAGTCTGGTTCAATTTCTGGTCAAAGGTAAGCCCTAGGATGTTGATAGTGGGGGATTCAGTAATGGTTATGCCATTGAACATCAAGTGGCAATGGTTGGATTCTCTCCTGTTGGAGATGGTCATTGCCTGACACTTGTGTGGCACGAATGTTACTTTACACTTGTCAGTCCAAGCTTGGATATTGTCCAGGTCTTGCTGCATTTGGACATGAACTGCTTCAGTATCTGAGGAGTCGCGAATGGTGCTGAATGTTGTGCAAACATCAGCGAACATCCCCACTTCTGACCTTATGATGGAAGGAAAGTCACTGATGAAGCAGCTGAAGATGGTTGGGCCTAAGACATTACCCTAAGGAACTCCTGCAGTGATGTCCTGGAATTGAGATGACTGACCTCCAACAACCACAACCATCTTCCTTTGTGCTAGGCATGATTCCAACCAACAGAGAGTTTTCTCCCTGATTCCCATTGACTTCAGTTTTGCTAGGGCTCCTTGATGTCACACTCTATCAAATGCTGCCTTGATGTCAAGGACAGTCACTCTCCCCGCACCTCGGGAGTTCAGCTTTTTTGTCCATGTTTGAACCAAGGCTGTAATGAGGTCTGGAGCGGATTGGCTCTGGCAGAACACAAACTGGGCGTCAGTGAACAGGTTATTGCTAAGCAAGTGCCACTTGATAGCACAATTGATGACCTCTTCCATTACTTTACTGATGATGGGGTGTAGACTGATGGGGCGTTAATTGGCCGGGTTGGATTTGTCCTGCTTTTTGTGTACAGGACATACCTGGGCAATCCCACATAGTCGGGTAGATGCCAGTGTCATAGCTGTACTGGAACAGCTTGGCTAGGTGCGTGGCAAGTTCTGGAGCACAGGTTTTCAGTGCTATTGCCAGAATATTATCAGGGCTCATAGCCTTTGCAGTATCCAGCGCCTTTGGCTGTTTCTTGATATCACATGGAGTGAATCGAAATGGCTGAAGACTGGCATCTGTGATGTTGGGGACCTCTGGAGGAGGCCAAGATGGATCATCCACACGGCACTTCTTCCTGAAGATTGTAGCAAATGCTAGCAGATACAGCCTTATTTTTTGTACTGATGTGCTCCCCCATCACTGAGGATGGGGATATTTGTGGAGCCTCCTCCTCCAGTGAGTTATTTAATTGTCCACCACCATTCACAATTGGATGTGGCAGGACTGCAGAGCTTACATCTGATCTGTTGGTTGTGGGATCACTTTGCTCTGTCTATCGCTTGATGCTTATGCTGTTTGGCATGCAAATAATCCTGTGTTGTAGCTTCACCAGGTTGACACCTCATTTTTAGGTACACCTGGTGCAGCTCCTGGCATGCCCTCCTACACTCAACCAGGGTTAATCCCCTGGCTTAATGGTAATGGTAGAGTTGGGAATATGCCACATCATGAGGTTACAGATTGTGGTTGTATACAATTCTGCTGCTGTTGATGGCCCACAGCGCCTCATGGATGCCCAGTCTTGAGTTGCTAGATCCAGTTGATATCTATCCCATTTAGCATGGTGCTAGTGCCATGCAACACAGTGGAGTGTATCCACAATGTGAAGGTGGGACTTCATCTCCACAAGGACTGTGCAGTGGTCACTCCTACTGATACTGTCATGGACAGATGTACTGCAGCAGGCAGGTTGGTGAGGATGAGGTCAAGTATGTTTTTCCCACTTGTTGGTTCCCTCACCACCTGCTGCAGACCCAGTCTAGCAGCTATGTCCTTTGGTCCTCGGCCAGCAGTGATGCCACAGAGCCATTCTTGCTGATGGACTATGAAGTCCCCCACCCAGAGTACATTCTGCACCCTAGCCACCCTCAGTGCTTCCTCAACATGGAGGAGCACTGATTCATCAGCTGAGGGAGGATGGTACATGGTAACCAGCAGGAGGTTTCCCTGCCCATGTTTGGCCTGATGCCATGAGGCTTCATGGGGTCTATGTTGAGGACTCCCAGGGCAATTACCTTCCGACTGTATACCACTGTGCCGCCACCTCTGCTGCCAGGGATGGTGTTGGTGGTGTCTGGGGCATTGTCTGTAAGGTATGATTCTGTGAGTATGACTATGTCAGGCTGTTGCTTGACTAGTCTGTGAGACAGCTCTCCCAATTTTGGCACTAGTCCCCAGATGTTAGTAAGGAAGACTTTGCAGGGTCAACAGGGCTGAGTTTGCCGTTGTTGTGTCCAGTGCCTAGGTTGATGCCAGGTGGTCTGTCCAGTTTCATTACTTTTTTGTAGTGGTTCCATACAACTGATTGGCTTGCAGGGCCATATCAGAGGGCATTTAAGAGTCACAACAGATTTCCTCCCCTGAAGGGCATTAGTGAACCTGGTGGATTTTTACAACATTCGACCAGATTTTTTACTGAATCAAATTCCGCCATCTGCTGTGGCTGGAATTGAACCTGGGTCCCCAGAGTATTACTCTGGGTCCCTGGATTACTAGTCTAGCAACAATACCACCACGCCATCACCTCCCCCTGTAGTAACATCAGCTGGAGCCATAACATGAGTGGCATTCTGATTCCAACTTTACAGAGTCACGTGACTTCTTACAGATCACATAGCAACCCTCATACTCTACACTATTAGAGATGACTGCTCTATGGACTACATTAAGCTCCATCTCCAAGGGAGACCTCAGGAGTACTGGTGGAAAGCAGAATTGGATTATCTCTCTGGAGTGGTCCCACTGGAAGATGGTGGAGCAATGAGGTCTACATTTCATGACATGTTAATGGACAGTTTCAGCAGGCTACAAAAGTCTACTGTTGGTTTTGCATCTGGAACAAAGTGCCAGATCATGGAGGTTTGCCTTTTGCCCAACCCACCTCTGCTTCTGCACCCAACAGCATCTGCGCTGTTTCTCAACTGTTTCCGGGGTCAGATAGCCTGACTCCCATTACACCTCTCCTCTCCCCCCACCCTGCCCCAAAATAAAAATTGGAACTTCTGGGGCAGTTTTTCAGGAGTCCGGTTCATGGAGCTGGGAATTCTCCCGAATCTTGGGAGCTTCTGTTTCTCCTACATCCCATATGTTGTAACCAAATAAGCAGTTAACACAACAGCAGCATTGGCAACACTGCCTATATTCCTAAATGATTGAATGTACATCATCTATTTTAATTTTTCCAAACACTGGAGATCCAGATGGTGCTTCAATGGAAGGATACCTTTCAAAACAGGGATTTAATAAATTGAAAAATGGTGTTTACTTATTCATTTTGGCAACTAAGTAGACAGTGGCTCTGGCCGGTTGTTAAGCTTTTGGAACGCAACTTACAATAATCTTATAAAGATGATTATACATATATAATCATATACATGTTAAGAACAATAATAATCAACAATTGCCCCCTCCCCTTCAGAGCTGACCCATTAGACCATTAATAATTTGGTTCTTTCCTGTTGTCTAGCCAGTTAATAATCCACGCTGTAACTTCCTCCTAACCTTTCAAGAGTTTTTGGGTTGATGTGTCATCTGGCACAGTTGGTGGCACTCTTGTCTCTGAGTCAGAAAGTTATGGATTCACTTCGCTCCAGCACAGCAGCAAACAATCTTGGTTAGAACTGTGGCATGTAGTACGGGAGTGCTGTACTGTTAGCAGTATTAACTCCAAAAATCCGACAATACTGTACTAATCTGTGGGATCGGATAATTAGCATATGAAGAAGGATGCGCAGTCTGTGCAGCATCTCTGATACGCTGTGGTGGAGGAGTTGGGGGGTGGGTGCAGTCATGATAGTTAGGCCTCTGTTCATGATAAAGGAGGTGGGTGGAAATGGACCTGTGGGAGGTAGAGGCCTGATGTAACATTGATATATACAATCTGCTCTTGCTGAACAAAGCAAAGCAAAGCACAGCTAACACTGGAGGAAGCAGGCGATCTAGGCAAGAATGATAGCAGCCAGTTTAAAGAAACTGTCGTCAAACTTCAGTTAGTCTGATTTGTGTGCCTTTCTGTCAGAGCTTTGGGCACCAGGTCTTACAGATAGCTTCAGAGTGAAGTTTGCATGGGCCGTGAAGATCAAACTTGTCAACAGTAAACCTGTTACTACATGGATATTTCATATGAATATGTATCCTTTGTCTGGAACAAACTGAGGCAAATTGACTCAGGTAGTTCATCAGAGCTGGATAGACCTAGACCAAGAATTTCTTGGATCTGCTCTCAGTTCACATTTGCCCCACTGGGAGTGAAATGGAAATTCCATTCACAGGCCTAAATGGGGTGGCCAGTGAAGTTGCAGCATGGAGCAGAAGAAACTCCAAGGTAATTCTGGCCTTATTGATGATGGTAAGTGGTACTCTGGAACAAATGGGTTTTCAGATAACTTGTCAGTAATATGGCTTTACCTTGTGAAAATGGTCAAAATAAATCTCCATCAATATTCATCATTTTTTAAAATGATCTCCAGACCATTAAACAACCTTGTCTGAGACTCATGTCGCAATGCATCTCATTCAAGAATGTTAACTTGTAGGAATTGTCCGCAGGATTTCATGACCTTACTGTCATTTCTGTCAAGTGTCATTGGTTGATGCTTCATTGCTGCTGAATGGTGCATAAAATGTTGAACTGCCATTAGTGCAGATATTTCACTCAAAGTCTTTTCAATTTGGAATTCAAAGAAAATGACCAGTTATGCTGCTGAAAATAAGAACACGCAGCAGAATTATTTTGGAATGCATTTTCCTTATGTGCTTTATGGTGCCACAGCTTAATTCATTTTCTTACAGGTTATAATCCACTCCTGGAGGTTGTGGGTGCAAGTCCCACGAAAAGGTTTTCATACATAATGTAGGCTGATGCTCTGATGCAGTACTGAGGGACTGTTTTGCTGTCTTTTGAATGAGATGTTAATCTGAGGCCCAATCTGCTGTTGTAATGGATTTCAAAGATCCCATGGCTGCAAAAAATCACATTGCAGCTTCAATAGCCACCACCAAAAGACATTAACTGACCATTCATCTCATTTGTTGTTAATGGAATCTTGCTGTATCCATTTTGGCTATGCTTTTTATTCATTCGTGGGATGTGGGCATCGCTGGCTAGGCCAACATTTATTGCCCATCCCTAATTGCCTTTGAGAAGGTGGTGGTGAACTGCCTTCTTGAACCACTGCAGTCCGTGTAGTGTAGGTACACCCACAGTGCAGTTAGGGAGGCAGTTCCAGGATTTTGACCCAGTGACAGTGAAGGAACGGCGATATATTTCCAAGTCAGGATGGTGAGTGGCTTGGAGGGGAACTTCCAGGTGGTGGTGTTCCCATCTATCTGCTGCCCTTGTCCTTCTAGATGGTAGTGGTCATGGGTTTGGGAGGTGCTGTCTAAGGAACCTTGCCTTCCCAATATATTTCCCTATATTGCAACAGTCACCACACTTCCAAAGTGCTTCATTGGCTGTGAAGCGTTTTGGGATGTCATGTGGATGTAAAGGGCACTCTTGATTTGTTTTAATCCACATAGGTTGGTTTTTTTGGAAATCATGATACTCACATTTTAACACACTACTCCTGATTTTGAAGTCATACCAACATGTCGATATGGGGCAACATTTTGCTGAAAATAGCAGTGCTGTATTTACCACCCTGCTCTCTTCCTACGCTATCCCCACCTGCCATTGTTTCCTTATTAGCCTCTGCATGGGCAGTCCAGCACCATTCTGATGTACTAACTTGGATCCCATGACACGCGTGGGACACCGATGCCAATCTAGATACCAATGGGAAAAGCGTGGGCTGTACATAAGTGATGCTCAGGTGCTCACAGACAGCTCCATAGTTGGGGAAATGAAAAACCCCGCAGTTTCACCATAGAGCTGAACCAGAAATTATCTCCTTTATGGGAGGTGGGTTTGGTTGGGGGGATGGGGGCGGGGAGATGGTAAGAGTGAGGGGAAAGGAAATCATGGCTGAGGGTGTGGGCAACTTGGACAACCAGGCAGATGGCGAGAAGGAGCATTCGTTCATCTCCTGGTCCCACAAAAAACTCCAAAATAAAACCTTGGCTGCTTTATTTCACTAGAAATGAAAACCAGACTTTCTATATTGGGCGACGGATACGAGATGTATGTGAGCAATAAGCTGAAAAATCGACTCCAAAACTCTCCGTGGTGCTTGGTTCGGAGGGACCAGGGCATGCGTTAGAAACTGGAAGGAGCGAGTGTCTATGGTGAAAAGGAAACTGGGCATGTGGGAGCGACGCTCCCTCTCCATTGCGGGTAAGAACCTGGTCATCAGGTGTGAGGCACTCTCGCTGTTGCTGTACGTGGCGCAGGTCTGGCCCATTCCAGACTCCTGCGCGATGGCGATCACTCGAGCCATCTTCCGCTTTATCTGGAGGTCGAAAATGGAACGTGTCTTGAGGACAGAACTGTTTGTTTAAGGTAAAGTTCACGGAAATGCAACTGATTGCTTGAGCAGCAGTGTAATACCGGCTGCTAGGAAATTAAGTCGTCCCATCAGGGTTCAGCTGATCATCCAAATTTGGATTTAGCGAGTTGACCATGAAGTTCTTGACAAAATCCATTCAGAATGAATATAAAAAGGAAAAACGGACATATTCATTTGACAGGCAGCTTTCCTCCATCAACCCAGCAGGTCCTGGTGCACAATGAGATTGCTTAATGTTAAAGAGTCCACAAATGGGGCATTGAAAAGCCTCCAGGTCCTGGAACACTAAAGGTGGAAGGCACAGGAATGGAAACTGCTACCAACAAAAGCTGTGGCCTTGTGATTCTGGAGTGGGCGACTGGAGGAGTTGAAAGGAGTTTAACTGTCATCAAGAGTCTCTCATCATGAAGCATCGAGCTCACCATTGATGCCAAGGTTTTACCTACAATTATAGTTGAACTTTCCATGACCTGTAAATACTTCCTTTGTGTTTGTTATCTGACTTTCAATTCCTTTGGATGAGTAATTTTCCTGACTATGACATGCTGGGGCTGATCTTAACCCAGTCCCTCTAGTGGAATCCAGCCAGGCAGGGGGCTGGTTAAACTGCTCTGTGCAACCTTTTGTCATTTTCGTACATGGGATGTGGGTGTTGCTGGCCAGGTTGGCATTTATTGGCCATTCTTAATTGCCCTAAGAGGGAAGTAGTGAGCCTTCTTCTTGAATCACCGGTAGTAGTTTGAAACAATTGAGTGGATGGCTTAGAGGGCAGTTAGCAGTCAATCAAATTGGTGTGTGAATGGAGTCTCATTGAGGTCAGTCTGGGTATGGATAACAAGATCCTTCTCTAATGAAACAGTTTTTATGACAATCAGACAGTTCATGGACTTATTTGAGCTTCTTTTTTTGAGCAGATGAATGGGGTACTTCCATAAATATGTATATCAAGCTCTGATAATACCATTGAGGCCTGATTGAAATTCCATCTGGAAGGAGAAGCAGACCAGATGAGGCCCAGTAAGGACAATTTTTCAAATTTTATTTTTAGTTTCTTTGTGAGTCGAGAGGAGCAGAAGTAGGCGGTGGGGGGGAGGCGGGGAGGCGGGGCGGTAGCAGCGGACAGTGGGGGCAGGAGTTGGCAGGGGGCTAATGGGGTAGGACAGTAGTGGCAGGAGTGGACGAAGGGGCAGGAGTAGCCAGGGGGCAAGAGTGGACGGGGGGTCAAGTGGACATGGGGGGCAGGAGTGGACAGTGAGGGCAGGAGTTGGCAGGGGGTAGGAGTGGACAGTGGTGGCAGGAGCAGATGAAGGGGCAGGAGTGGCCAGGGGGCAGCAGTGCATGAGGCGGGGTGGTGGTGAGTGGACATGGGGGGCAGGAGTGGACAGGGGGCTGGAGTGGACAGGGGGGGGGCGACAGGAGTGGGCAGGGGGGCAGGAGTGGACAGGGGGGCCAGGAGTGGATGTAGGGGCAGGAGGGGGCAGGAGTGTACAGGGGAGCTGGAGTGGGCAGGGGGGCAGGAGTATACAGAGGATAGGAGTGGGCGGGGGGGCTGGAGTGGACGTGGGGGGCAGGAGTAGGCACCAGGGGCTGGAGTGGGCTGGGGAAGGGCAGGAGTGGGCCACGAGGAGAAAGGCTGTTCCTCCAGACCCCACATAGAAACCTTGGACCTCCCTCCCCTCTCTGCTGACTGTAAGGCCAGCTCACCCTTTTCTTTCCTCCCAAACATTTACCTGATTTATGAAGACCATTCTCTCCATAGGTACATTTGGACTGTCCAGAGTACAGAGATCCACTGAAGCCATTCATAGACTCCAGTACCTGGCCTAGCGTATTACAGAGCCAGATGCACCTTCACAAGTTACTCAGTTTGAAGCACAAGAACAAGAGGAGCCCATTCAGCCCACTTGAGCCTGCTCTGCTATTCAATTAGATTATGGTTGATCCGTGCCTCAGCCCCATTTGCACACATTGAGCGGTTTTTAATCCAGGCGACTGGGGTCTTTCCCACCAGCTGAAGAGCTGGCAAGAGCCCTGTGTTGCCTCCTTTGCAGAAGGCCTGATGTATTAAGTGCCAATCAGACACTTAATTGGCCAGCAGAGACCGTTAACCAGGTTCAAGGACCATAGAGGCAGAAATCATTGCTGGCCTCTGATTGGAAGCTCTCAACGGGAGCTGCCGAGGTTTGCCAAGAGCTGCCAAACAGAGGCCTGTAGTTCCAAGGTAGTGTGAGCAGGGGCAGTGGCAGTTGCTGGCAATGCACCCACCAGAAGCCCAGGATCAGTGAGGGACCCCAGACCACAGGTCAGTGAGGGCAAGAATGGGGAGCCGCGGAGTAGGGGTTGCAGGGGAGGGGTTTGGCAGCAAGGCCAGTGGACTCTCTCTCGGCGCCCTCCCCTTCATGATGCTGGGTCCCCCAGTCAAGCACTGAGTGCCTTTTAATGAAGGACCGCCACACGCCCCACCCCCTTCCCTAGGAGTCCTCAAGCAAACACAATCGGGTTTGATTTTCAGGCTTCCCCCTTGGCGATTGCGCCCCCCTGCTGCTGGTTGAATACCAGCAATGTCAGATTAATTACCCACTTAAAGTCCTCAATTGGTGGCAGGTGGGAAATCCATCCAAGAGCCTTCCCACCCTGGACTTAATCGAGGCAGAGGCAGGAAAGTGTGGTGTCCCCATCTGGCCCCCCCGCCTCCAAGCTCACCCCAAGGAAGGGCATTAAATTCTGGCCATTAGGTCCAAAGCCTTGATATCACTACCCAGCAAAAAATCTTACCAATCTCATTTTATCCAGGGTCAAAATTTCAAAATTTTGGGGCAAAAAAATCACTGGACCTTCCCTGGCTTATGGCCTCCCAAAGCCACAAATTTATAATTCTCATCCTTGCACCCCTTCCTGACCTCATTTCTCCCTATTCCTATAACCCCCTTCCAGCGCCACAACACAGCCTCTCTCCACACAAACCCATTCCTCTGATATTCATCTTTTGTTCCTATTCACCCTCATCCCACCATTCTCTAAAGAGGTATTTGATGCCTAGTCCCCACCGTCTGCCCATCCCATGCCGAAATCACTTAGCCTCTCCACTGCTCTCTCCTCCTTTGAAAACCTCCTGAAAATCTTTCTCCTCGACCAAGTTTTTTGGTCTCTCCCCTTTCATCTCTTCTTTCCTGGGTTAGCATTTATTTTCAATATTCCTAAGCATGAAGCACCATACTAGCCCCCAAAATCTTGCAAATGTTCCAATGGACATCTGCCATAAGCCTAGGGGAAGTGGACTGGAAGAGTTACAAGCTTGGCCAGGATCCAGAGACACTGTGCCCTGGCCCTGCACTGACTTTTCCAGTATAACCTTATGGGGACGGACCATTTGCCTACACTTAAAAGTCCATTAATGTATGGTGGGTTAGGGTCAGAAGCATGTAGTCCCTAAATAGGGTGTTCCGGCTCATAAGCCCTGAGTCAGGACCTGATATACGATTGGAACAGAAAGGTGGAAGTAGGCCACCTCTGGGAGTCCAAACCAGCATTGGAGGCTGGACGTCTGAATAGCAGTCAGCAAAACATTTTTGGGGGATCTTGCTGGGGTCCACCATGTCCTCTTCATTGAGGAACCAAACACCCTCCTGTTCCCCTCTCCCTCGCCGCCAGCTACCAATGGCATGTCTGGTAGCTTCAGCAAGAGGACAGCCAGTCACTGCTACCTCACCCCCAATTGATACTGCTATGTCTCCCCCAGCCATGGCTACATTCCACCCTAGCTAAACATCAAGCTGTGAAGTTATTTAAATGGTCAGCTCTTTGATAATTGAAGAACAAATTGACTGCTTGTGTCTGAGAAAGTTGAAAACAAAATTTGTTCTCTCAGTTTCAATAGTTGTTTGTTGACATAACCCTAAGTACTATACTTAGAGCACTATTAATGCTTGTCTGCTTTCCACAGCCTATCATTATCACAGTGGGGTGTTGTTTGACATCTCAAAGGGGTTATTAAAGGATTAACTGTCTTTGATGTAGGGTTAGGAAATCAAATGTTTATAAGTGCTTGAGGGGACTTAAATGCATTGAATGAGCTTTCATGAATGTAAGTGTTAGTTTATTATAGTGAAAGCTGTGATAGATATTTAGATTTTTAAAAATTTCATCTCAACATGGGTCCTGAGGTCAGCCCATGATGAATACTGGGTGAGTGGACATGGAGGCTATAAGGGCATAGGGCAGTGGGTGGGGTGGGGGGATATGAGTTGGTGTGAGTTGGCATTAAGTTGGCATGGAAGTTAGAAGGGAACTTGGTTGGGTGGTAGGCATGTATTGACAAGAGTTGGCATAAAGTGGGCATAGAGGCAATATGAGGCCGGGGGTCAGTGGTGGGCATGAGTTGGCAGTAAGCTGGTCTGGAGGATATGAGGGCCATGGGGGTGGGTGGTGGCATATGGGTTAGCATGGAGGGTATGAGGGACCATAGAGGGTGGATGGGGGGGCATGGGTTGGCACGGATGGGGCATGGGTAATGCGTGGAGGGGGGGTGGGGGGGTGGGGGGGGTGCCCTGAGTGTGAGGGGTGAGGGCTAGAGGTCCTAATATTTAACAAATCAATTGGGATGAAGTCCCAGAGAACCAAGGCAGGCCTTTTTAAAAGCCTATTTTGGCACTCTGCAGCCCCTGTGGCCACCTCTGATCTGCGTCCAGGGGCAGGGGGCCTGATTCCATCCCGTACCCGCACACCCCTAGAGCGAAAATCACACCATTCCGGCACTTGTTCCCGAGGTGGGTATGCCAAGTCAGGAAATTTCCCGACTCGAGCTATCACCCCAGGAGAGAAAGTCCAGACCTTTATTAATGTACCTGATTTGACATCAAATTCAATATTCTAACTGACATTTGCTGGCTGAGACTTTATGTTGTTCATTAACGATTCTTCAATCTGATTAGTTCAGTGTGGTATGAATGAGATACCGGTTGTGTGATATGTTTGCGGTTCAGGCTCAGAGCATACATACTTTTGTTTGATTCTTATTATTCCTTCCTTGCATCATGGTTTTCCTAGGGACTAGGCTGTAAAATATTACATTGGTCTTTTTTAAATTAATTAGGACATAAAGCATAGAAACAGACCATTTGGCCCAACCTGTCCATGCTGGCATTTATATCGCACTCAAGCATATTTGTTATAATAATAGGCAGATTCTAAATATGACTTTAATATCTAGTATGAAGATTGGAAGCAGAAGCTTAATGTGCTTGAATCTTCGCTGCTCATTGCCAGACCCTGAAGCATTGATGACTTTTACATGTTAATTAATTTTTGTTCGTTTTCCAAGCTCCATTCAATTCCCCACCTGTTTCCACAGTTCTGGCTTCTTCTTAGGATGACACTCTAATATCTGCAGAAAAATGTTATCAGCCATGCAGCATTCCAAATGGAATAGCTCCCTCCTTTGGAGACTGTAATGTTGGCCAGCAGAGTTTACACAAATTAGTATTTATTTGAGGATGATTCGCAATCCCCTTTTTAAAATTCTTTTATGCTATGTGGGCTTCTCTGGCTAGGCCAGCATTGTTTGCCCATCCATAATTGCCCTTGAGAGGTGGTGCTGAGCAGCCTTCTCGAACTGCTGCAGTCCATGTGGTATAGGTACACCCACAGTGCTGTTAGGGAGGTAGTTCCAGGATTTTGAACCAGCGACAGTGAAAGAATGGTGATCTAGTTCCAAGTCAGGATGGTGTGTGGCTTGGAGGGGAGCTTGCAGGTGGTGGTGTTCCCATGTATCAGCTGCCCTTGTTCTTTGAGGTGGTAGAGGTCGCGGGTTGGAAGCTGCAGCTGAAAGAGCTTTGGTGAGTTGCTACAGTGTATCTTGTAGATGGTACACACTGCTGCTATTGTGTGTTGAGCGTGGAGGGAGTAAATGTTTATGGTGATATTTAACATGGTGGAAGGGGTGCCAATCAAGTTGACTGCTTTGTCCTGGATGGTGTCAAGCTTCTTCAGTGTTGGTGGAGCTGCATTCATCTAGGCAAGTGGAGAGTATTTCATCACACTCCTGACATATGCCTTGTAGACAGTGGACAGGCTTTGGGGAGTCAGGAGATGAGTTACTTGCTGCAGCATTTCCAGTCTCTGACCTGTTCTTGTAGCTACAGTATTTGTATGGTTAGTCCAGTTTAGTTCCTGGTCAAAGGTAACCCCCAGGATGTTGACAGAGGGGGATTCAAGCGATGGTAATGCCACTGAATGTCAAGGGGTGATGGTTAGATTCTATCTTGTTGGAGATGGTCATTGCCTGGTACTTGTGTAGCATGAATATTACTTGCCAAATATCAGCCCAAGCCAGAATGTTGTCCAGGTCTTGCTGCATTTGGACATGAACTGCTTCAGTATCTGAGGAGTCATGAATGTGTTGAACATTGTGGAATCATCAGCGAACATCCCCACTTCTGACCTTATGATGGAAGGAAGGCCATTGATGGAGCAACTGAAGATAGTTGGGCCTAGGACACTACCCTGAGGAACTCCTGCAATGATACCCTGGGACTGAGATGATTGACCTCCAACAACTACAACCACCTTCCTTTGTGCTAGGTGGGACTGCAACCAGTGGAGAGTTTTCCTTCTGATTCCCATTGTCTCCAGTTTTGCTAGGACTCCTTGATGCCACACTCGGTCAAATGCTGCCGTGATGTCAAGGGCAGTCACTCTTGTCTTGATTTCAGCTCATTTGTCCATATTTGGACCAAAGCAGTAATGGAGTCAGGAGCTGAGTGGCCCTGGCAGAACCCAAAATGTGTTGGTGACCAGGCTATTGCTGTGAAAGTGTCGCTTGATAGCACTGTCATTGACCCATTCCATCACTTTGTTGATGATTGAGAGTAGATTAATGGGGCAATAATTGGCTGGGTTGGATTGGTCCTGCTTTTTGTGGACAAGACATACCTGGGCAATTTTCCATGTTGCTGGGTAGATACCAGTTTTGAAGCCTGTACTGGAACAACTTGGCTAGGGGTGTGGCTAGGTCTGGAGAACAAGTCTTCAGTACTATCGCTGGAATGTTGTCAGGTCCCATTATTTTGCAGCCATTTCTTGATATCCTGTGGAGTGAATAGAATTGGTTGAAGACTGACATCTGTGATTTTGGGGACCTCCGGAGGAGGCCGAGATGGATCATCCACTCGGCACTTCTGGCTGAAGATGGTTGCAAATGCTTCAGCCTTATCTTTTGCACTGATGTCCTGGGTTCCATCATCATTGCCAATGTAATTGTGGAGACTGCTCCTCCAGTGAATTGTTTTAATTGTCCACCACCATTCACGACTGGATGTGGCAGGACTGCAGAGCTTAGATCTGATCCTCTGGTTGTGGGAAACAATACTTTCTCAGACATCCATATGCATGCCTTGTGCACCATTCAAAGCCTTTCTATTCCATTTCCTACAACTCCCACATGGTGCAATCCCTGTGGCTTCAGCAGGGGTAGAGGTAGGCTGCTCAGATCCCTGCTATGGCTGCTGAGATGCTCTTGGCCAACAACCCTGAGGGCTGTGCCAAAGGCAGCTCCACCTGTTTCTGGGCAGAGGCAGACATGAGCATTGGGAAAACGAGGCAGCATGTTGGCTTCTAACTAGGGTGATGTGGTGGTTGGGCTTTGGCATCTGTAAGATGTGAAATTGCTTTCAGTGGTGTATCCCACTTCCATGTACTTTTCACATTATCCTGCTCATGGCCTAGCTAAACTTCATGACTTGCCATGTACTGGAGAGTAGTTCTGTACCAATCAGTGGGGCAGAACAAGACCAGGTCTTAGTATCTGCTAGTTGCAGCTCCAATTCCTGCTTTCAGCAACATCCAGCATGCCTTACTCTCATCAATATCCAGGTATTCAATTCTTCCAGCTTCCAGCTAGTTCTGGGATTCTTCATTAAATGGCGCAAATGAATCATCTATCAGGATGCACATGTGTTTAAAGTGGTAAACATGTTGGCATCCAGAGTCTACATGGCAGTGGTCAAGGCATGCATGGACTCATTTGATTGGAGCGTTCATGTTCCATGGTGCTGTATCCGTGGAAGAACACAACATCACAATTATTAACCTATTCATGCTTGAGGTGGACTCCTCCATTCTCTCTGCAATCATGATCAGTGTGCTGGGG